>NC_069502.1:90105739-90705739 GCF_027579735.1 Bombina bombina | reverse complement strand
AACACTCTCCTTGGGTGACAACTTGCGGCGTGCAGCAAAGAGTTCCCTGTAATTGGCTTCCGATATGTCTCTGTGGTAATCTTCTGACCTACTTCTCCCTTTAGTGAGATGTCCAAAAAATTAACTGAATGCTCTTGTATCTCGGACGTAAAGCTAATGCCTACATTGTTGTTGTTAAGTCCCTCTACAAACCTCTCTAGATCATTATGGGAGCCCTGCCAAATAAAGAGGAGATCGTCAATGAAGCGCCTATACCACACTATCTCCTGCCTGAACAGGTTCCTCTCTCCAAAGACGTGGGAGAGCTCCCACCAACCCATGAAAAGGTTGGCGTAAGAAGGGGCAAATTTTGCCCCCATCGCTGTCCCACGCCTCTGGAGAAAGAACTCCCCCTCAAACAGGAAATAGTTGTGGGTAAGGAGAAATCTGGTTACTCTCAATATGTATCCAATAAAATCCTGATCACTTGTATACTCTTTTGACAGAAAGAATTTTATGGCTTCCAGGCCCTTATCATGTGGTATGGTTGAATACAGGGATCTTACATCCACTGTCAACCACTTAAAGTCACTCTGCCATACCACACCAGAAAGTAAATTCAATACATGTTTGGTATCCGACAGGTGACTCCAAAGGGAGCTTACCAAGGGCTGCAGGATGCCATCTAACCACTCTGACAGGTGTTCCAGTAGGGAGCCTATTCCACTTACAATTGGTCTCCCTTGGACATTGTCTGTAGACTTGTGAATCTTGGGTAGGTGGTTAAACACAGGAATGGCTGGGTTTTGTACCAGAAGATAATCCTTAGTTTCTTGGTTAATATAGCCCATCTCTACCCCATCGTCTACAAGGGAGACCAACTGTCTCCGGAATTGGCATGTTGGATCAAATGACAATACCTCATAATCCTGTTCCACTCTCAGCTGTCTGAAAGCTTCCTGAATGAAATCCGTTTTATCAAGAACAACAATTGCTCCGCCCTTATCGGCTGACCTAATCACTAGGTCGTTGTTATCTCTTAGACCATCTAGTGCCATTTTTTGTTTTCGTGTGACATTGGACTTCTTGCCCCTTTGTGTAACATATTGGAGCTTAATAAGATCACTTTCTACCCGCTTCTGGAATTTCTCCAGAAGAGGACCCCTGTTTTGGATGGGATAGAACAAAGATTTGTTCTTTAGGAGTGGAGTTGCCACCCGCCTACTTTCTTCCATCTCTTCCTCTTCTTGGAGAGATTCCAGAGTCTTTACATCGCATAATTCTTGGAAATTCAAATCATTATTAACATGATGTTCACGGTCAGATATATCAAAAGAACTTGGACTCTCATTAAATTGACGTTGATCTTGTGTCTTAAAGAATTTTCTCAACGTTAGGTTCCGAATCATTTTGTTAACGTCCAAAAGAGTTCTAAACAGATTGAAATCTGCAGACGGAACAAATGTTAAACCTAAACTCAACACTTCAATTTCAGATTTATTTAGAACATAACTTGATAGGTTTAAAACGTTCAGTCCCTGTAGTTTCCCCTCCTTCGGCCCCTCCTTTGGGGGTATCGTCTCTGTTCTCTCGGTTGTTGTTGTTGTTGTTCTGCGGTTCCTCTTCCCCCCCCTTCTGATGCTTTTGGGGGTACCTGAAAAACCTGTTCCAACTGGGATTTTTCGGTTGCTCCCAGGAACCTTCCTGTTCCCCCCGCCTGTGGGGGTTCTTCTCTATAGTGTGACAAGGTGGATGCTGTTTCAGAATCTCTGTTCTTCAGGATTGGGGGCAACCTGTTAGGTCCTTCCTTAGGTCTCACTGTGGTTTCGTGGGCCCCCAATTCCTCTCCCCCTGAGGACGAACCTTCGTCCCAGGATTCTCCTTCACTTTCCTGGAAGTTAACACGTCTACCTCTGTTGCTTCTGGATCTATTTCCTCCTCTCCATCTGTTGTAGTATGGGTCTGATCTGTTTTGCTCCTTCCTTAGGGCAAAACGATCTCTCCTATTCCAAACGTAGACTCTGTTCAAATTATAGTCCTGCAAGTCCCTTAAATACTTTGTGCGTTTAGTCTCCAGTAGTAATGTTTTTGCTTCCGCCAGCACTTTCTGTAGGGTGGCATCGAATTTTAGAAAGCTGGGTTCTTCACTTCTCTTGTTTAGCTCATCCTGTAATTCCTTTATCTTTATAGCCAGTTCATCAATTGTTTTCAACTTAAATTCACAGATTAATTTCATCAATTTAAGTGAACATTCTGTAAGGTGGTTATTCCATCGTTCAATAAAAGACTTGTCATCTGTCACAAAGGTTGGGAATTTGTTCAGTCTGAGGCCCCTGGGTATCAGGCCTAATTCCAAATATTTATTAAGTGTGTTAACATCCCATTTTAGTTGGTCCTCTCTCAATAGAAGGTTTTCCACCTCTTCAAAAAGTGTTATCAAGCTGTAATTAGTTTTGTTGAGGGAAAAAATTTGATTGCAATCCCAAGCTGCCGCCTCTCTCTCTTCGGCTGTCCTCAGGGAGAATAAAACTGGTGTGTTTATAGTATTGCTCTCACCCTGCATACTTCTGTATGCTAATGTAAAATTACAAGATTGCGGTGGTAGGCTCAAAAGCCGTGCATGCACCTTGAGCTAGGCCACAGCTCTTAGCAAAAAATGCTTACTTTCAAAATCCAATAGGGGAAGTGGTTAAGGTGTATGCACTGTATAAAGAAATGTATAAATAGTCCTGAAACCAATTCCTTGTAAGGCCACTGCACAACTTAGACTGTTTGTAAAGGAAAGAATGTGGCGGTGTTCCCCAAAACAACCCCCACACTAATATCATTCACAAGGGACCACTCCCAGACATCCGTATATACACAAAATAAATTGCTTGACTCACCACTCTTCAATCCCTTGGTGTGGTGTTCTTTCAGATCAGGATGCTGAGTCCAGTACTGGTGTGAAAAGTTGTGTCTTGTATTCCAGGATTATTACTCTCTGCCCATTATTCCATTTTTAGGGCCCTGAAAGACTTCACCTATGTCCCTTAGATGAAAAGACAGTCAGTGCAGTGTGCCTCTAGCCCACCTACCGCAATTTATATCCAAAACCTGTGCTCACTGTTTGGCCAAGTAATAAGCAAAGCATCAGAAAAAATGTATAACAGGAGCACCAAGTATATGGATAAAAAATCAAACTTTATTTAGAACATAAAGGGTATCTTAACCCCTGGGTAAGAACATACAATTATAGTTAAACAGATGACAAAAAGGCTGACCGGTTTCGGCTGTTGCCTTACTCCTAGCCTGCTTAAAACTGTCTGTCAGTTCTCAGATTTAAAAACCATCATCTGTGATCCTATTGGTTCAAAAACCCCACACCCCTCATTGTAACTCCCTTCAGCTGGGATCAATTAACCCTCCTTGTCAACATAGCTGCACTAGTCTATTTAATCAATATTACAAAATTACAAAAAGAGTGAGTTCCTAACCTCCTATTTATCATTAGTACTCAATATTTAATAAGTGCCAAACAACGAACAATGACAAATGACAGAATCTATCAGTTGGGTCTATTCAACAATTATATTGCATCTATGTATAGAGAAACTGTCTCTGAGTTGAAACCGCTTGTATAAAGAGACATGTATAAACACGAGTACTGTGTGTTCTGGTATCTAACCTGTCTCTTTTAACAGCTCTCAGGTTTTTGGTATGCTTCTAGATCGTCTATGTTATAGTTAAAAAAAAAAAAAAAAAAAAAAAAAAAAAGTAGTGTATGTGCTAAGATTCCGTGTTTGTTTGTGATAGCTATTTACCATTAGAACCTGCTTCCTTAACCTCATTGGATGGTAACCGTATGTGTTTTTAACTATAACATAGACGATCTAGAAGCATACCAAAAACCTGAGAGCTGTTAAAAGAGACAGGTTAGATACCAGAACACACAGTACTCGTGTTTATACATGTCTCTTTATACAAGCGGTTTCAACTCAGAGACAGTTTCTCTATACATAGATGCAATATAATTGTTGAATAGACCCAACTGATAGATTCTGTCATTTGTCATTGTTCGTTGTTTGGCACTTATTAAATATTGAGTACTAATGATAAATAGGAGGTTAGGAACTCACTCTTTTTGTAATTTTGTAATATTGATTAAATAGACTAGTGCAGCTATGTTGACAAGGAGGGTTAATTGATCCCAGCTGAAGGGAGTTACAATGAGGGGTGTGGGGTTTTTGAACCAATAGGATCACAGATGATGGTTTTTAAATCTGAGAACTGACAGACAGTTTTAAGCAGGCTAGGAGTAAGGCAACAGCCGAAACCGGTCAGCCTTTTTGTCATCTGTTTAACTATAATTGTATGTTCTTACCCAGGGGTTAAGATACCCTTTATGTTCTAAATAAAGTTTAATTTTTTATCCATATACTTGGTGCTCCTGTTATACATTTTTTCTGATGCTGCAGGATAAAACCTTGTTGAATAAACATTTTCTTAAGGTAACCTTCTAATTTTTTATCCATTGGATCTGAAAAAGCACAACTGTCCTCGACAGGGATAGTGGTACGCTTTGCTAAAGTAGAAACTGCTCCCTCCACCTTAGGGACCGTCTGCCATAAGTACCGTGTGGTGGCGTCTATTGGAAACATTTTTCTAAATATAGGAGGGGGGGAAAACGGCACACCGGGTCTATCCCACTCCTTATTAATGATTTCTGTAAACCTTTTAGGTATTGAAAAAACATCAGTACACACCGGCACTGCATAGTATTTATCCAGTCTACACAATTTCTCTGGTACTGCAATTGTGTCACAGTCATTCAGAGCAGCTAACACCTCCCCAAGCAATACACGGAGGTTCTCAAGCTTAAATTTAAAAGTAGAAATATCTGAATCAGGTTTCCCCGAATCAGAAATGTCACCCACAGACTGAAGCTCTCCTTCCTCAGCTTCTGCATACTGTGACGCAGTATCAGAAATGGGCCTTAAGGCATCTGCGTGCTCTGTACTACGTCTAACCCCAGAGCTATCACGCTTTCCTCTGATTTCAGGCAGTCTGGCTAATACCGCTGACAGGGTATTATCCATGATTGCCGCCATGTCCTGCAAAGTAATCACTATGGGCGTCTTTGATGTACTTGGCGCCATTTTAGCGCGAGTCCCTTGAGCGGGAGTCAAAGGGTCTGACACGTGGGGAGAGTTAGTCGGCATAACTTCCCCCTCGCCAGAATCCTCTGGTGATAAATTTTTTAAAGATAAAAGCTGATCTTTATTGTTTAAAGTGAAATCAATACATTTAGTACACATTCTCATATGGGGTTGCACCATGGCTTTTAAACATAATGAACAAGGAGTTTCCTCTATGTCAGACATGTTTATACAGACTAGCAATGAGACTAGCAAGCTTGGAAAACACTTTACATCAAGTTAAACAAGCAATATAAAAAACGTTACTGTGCCTTTAAGGGATACAAATTTTGCTAAAATTTGAAATAACAGTGAAAAAAGGCAGTTAAACTAACGAAATTTTTACATTGTATGTAACAAGTTAGCAGAGCATTGCACCCACTTGCAAATGGATGATTAACCCCTTAATACAAAAAACGGATCCCTACAAAAACTTAAACTGCACATACCTTATTGCAGGATAACCTGCACGCCATTCTCCCTCTGAAGTTACCTCACTCCTCAGACATATGTCAGAACAGCAGTGGATCTTAGTTACTTCTGCTAAGATCATAGAAAAACGCAGGCAGATTCTTCTTCTAAATGCTGCCTGAGATAAAATAGTACAAATAAACTTTTGATTGAAGAAAAAACTAACTATATTACACCACTTTCCTCTTACTACCTCCAGCTATGTTGAGAGTTTGCAAGAGAATGACTGGATATGGCAGTTAGGGGAGGAGCTATATAGCAGCTCTGCTGTGGGTGATCCTCTTGCAACTTCCTGTTGGGAAGGAGAATATCCCACAAGTAATGGATGATCCGTGGACTGGATACACCTTACAAGAGAAAAAAGCCTTATATTTTCATACTGGCAGACTTTCTGTCAGTACTTAAAGGGACACTGTACCCAAAAAATTTATTTCGTGATTCAGATTGAGCATGAAATTTTAAGCAACTTTCTAATTTACTCTTATTATCAAATTTTCTTCATTCTCTTGGTATCTTTATTTGAAATGCAAGAATGTAAGTGTAGATGCCGGCCCATTTTTGGTGAACAACCTGGGTTGTCCTTGCTGATTGGTGGATAAATTCATCCACCAATAAAAAAGTGCTGTCCAGAGTACTGAAACCAAAAAAAAGCTTAGATGCCTTCTTTTTCAAATAATGATAGCAAGAGAACGAAGAAAAATTGATAATAGGAGTAAATTAGAAAGTTGCTTAAAATTGCACGCTCTTTCTGAATTACAAAAGAAAAAATTTGGGTACAGTGTCCCTTTAAGATGGGGTGACCATTGGGGGTGGGGGAGGGAAAAGAGCTGTTTGAGAGGGGTCAGGTAGGGATCAGGGGGTGGGAAGTGTCAGGTGGGAGGGTAATCTCTACACTAAAGCAAAAATTAACTTTACAAGATACCTGATTAACCCCTTAACTGCTGGGAATAATAAACGTGTGGTGCGCAGCTACAATTAGCGGCCTTCTAATTACCAAAAAGCAATGGCAAAGCCATATTTGCTATTTCTGAAAAAAGGGGATCCCAGAAAAGCTTTTACAACCATTTGTCCCATAATTGCACAAGCTGTTTGTAAATAATTTCAGTGAGAAACCTAAAGTTTGTGAGAAAAAAGTTAACGATTTTGTTTATTTGATCGCATTTGGCTGTGAAATGGTGGCATGAAATATACTAAACTGGGCCTAGATCAATACTTTGGGTTGTCTACTAAAAAAAAATAGTTTTGATAGGTAAATATATACAAAATATAAAAAAGGCTCTATTTCTGTTTAAATGTAGTGATGGCAAAATGCTAAAAATGCTCTGGTCTTTTGGGGAAGTTTCAGTCTGAAATGTCCGGTCCTTAAGGGGTTAAAGGAATACTGAACCCAAATTTTTTTTTATAATTCAGATATTGCATGCAATTTTAAGAGACTTTCTAATTTACTCCTATTATCAATTTTTCTCCTTCTCTTGGTATCTTTATTTGAAAAAGCAGGAATGTAAGCCTACAAGCTGCCCATCTTTGGTTCAGCACCTGAGTAGCACTTGGCGACTGGTGGCTAATTGTAATAGAGGCTGCTGCAGATGAATGGTTAAAAGGAAAAAGAGAGATAGGAGAAGGTATAAAAATCAATGCACACAGGAAGTTAGCAGAACTAACCTTTTTTTCATTTCAACATCAAGAGAAGGTCACAAGAGGGAAGAACAGCGATCTTGGCACAGATGGGGGCAGAGAAGGTGTCTAGTTGGTCATCTCATGTATGGCTGCCTGTGCGCCCCTTTTAAGCTTCATCATTCATCATTCACACTAAAAATCAGTTAATTGCCTTCTGGTCAAGGAAGGAGGGCAGTTTTAAGAGTATAATGGTAGTTAGTAAGGCGGTGACACATAGGCATGGCGGTTTGGCAGAGTTCTTGGGGAGGATTCAGCGGCATATGGGGGTAAGCAGTGGTTCTCTGCTTATCAATTAGTTATGCCTTCCTGTGCTTCTGGTTCTCTCTGGGTCCCTCTCTTTCAGCCGCTCCACAGGTGTCTCCTCAGACATGGGCCCAAATTCAATTTGATTTAGTTTAATTTGGTTTAATTGGACATTCGATTAGTGAATTTCTTGCTTTGATCATTTTTTTGGGTTGCTCTTATTTTGAAAAGGCAATAGTTTTTCATATTTCCAATCCCGTAAAACCTGTGTCTGTGTCTTTATTGGGTTATGACGGTGGCTATAGGTACTGTATGTTATAAAGAGTATTAGAGTGCTGGTGTTGATTTATTGGGAAAAGGAGGCATCTAGAAGCCTCTAGGGACATGGTAGTCCAAATTAAACTTTGATTATTCAAATGTGTAACATTGGTACAAACATTGAAAATACTGCTGCTTTATAGTACTCAACATGCACGCTCCTGAGCTTACCGCAGGAATTAGCTAAGTTTTAAATGAGAATATCAAGAAAAATAGGTCATTTGAATACAAAAGTAAATTGGAAAGTATATTTTTTAATTGTACACTGTATCTGAATTATCAATGTTTAATTTTGACTTTAATATATCTTTATGGTGTCATTCCGCATATAGAGCAGCTCCAGGACTCTCTATGAACGCAATCCCTGAATTGTTGATATTATGTCATTACATACATGAAAAAAGAAGGTATTTTACCTTGAATTGTCTTCAGTATCCACATCCTAATGTAAAGAGACTTTAAGCAGCCAATCAGGATGTCAGAGCTTACCTCTCTGCTTTTCAGCAAAAGATACCAAGAGAATGAAGACAATTTGATAATAGAAATAATTTCAAATGTTGTTTAAAATGACATGCTCTATCTGAATCATTAAAGGACCTTTTTTTGGTTTCATGTCCCTTTAACAAAAAAAAAAATCACTATGCACAAACATTTTATGGGGGGTTACATTTTGAGTTTAAGGTACCTTTAAGTCAAGTACGTTTTATCAACATCAATGTATTAAAAGTAATATTATATAACGGTATCTGTGCTTTACCAAATGGAAAACATTTTACTATATATTACAAATGTTTTTTTATATAAATAAAAATACTTTGCTAATAAAGTTCCTTTAAGTTACTGAGAACAGAAACGTTTAGCTTCACTTCTTTTGCTTAAAAGAAATACAAAACCATTACTGTTAAGCAGAGCATCAAAATGTTTTTTACAGTAAACACCCGGTAAGTTCTTGATCTGCTTCTCAGAAACTATAAAACACTGTCATTCTATAATCAAAACATATGCCAGTCATTCAGTCCCCTAAGATAAAGGCAACTGCTGATGGTATCCAAGGAGTTGTTTTGGAATTTCAGGGATTACAATGGTCATAAAAAACAGTTGAGAAGGACAGTAGCAATGTGACATATTCTTACTCCAGTGCTGGCATTTTGGTCTCTAGACAGTAAAGAGAAGCCTTTCATGGATAGAAAAAATGCTTGGAAGAAAAAGACCAGAGCCATATTCATCCCCAGGTTCAGCACCACGTTCTGAGGCATCTTGGACCAAAAACAACTCTATTGAAACCATGCCAGTAATGCTAATAGTCTTTTAATAAATATAAAATATTTCAGCACAATTAAACTGTCATTGGCAACTAGCCCATAAACCTCACCCTGATACATAAATTCTTCATCACCATAGAAGTGTTAGGGAGGCACAAGGGAGAGAGGAGAGAAAGATGAACAAGGAGAGGTGGGAAAGGCAGATAAATGAGACAGGAAGATCATGGAACTTTGGCAAATGAGATACATAGAATAAGGAATTAAAGAGACATGAAGCCCTACATTTTTCTTTCATGATTAAGAGCATACAAACTTAAACAACTTTCCAACTTACTTCTATCAAATGTGCTTTATTCTCTTGACCTCCTTTGTTGAAGTAGCAGCAATGCACTACTGGGAGCTAGCACTTTTAGCATTACTTTCAACTTGTAATATGAACGCTACCCGACGTGCGCAACAAACTTACTTCTAGTGGAGTTAGCATGTGAGCGGGAGCATTAAATATCGCTCCACTCATAATCTGGCCCTAAATGGCGGGTCAAAGATTCCTGTGGAGTACACTTAGGGGCCAGGAAGTGGGGGACAAATTCGGGAGGGCTGTGAGCAGAGTAAAGTGTTATGTGGGCAGGTTCAGGCTGGGTGGAAGCTGAATTACAGGTGTTCTATGGACAGAGCTGGCCAGAATGGAGGGTGACTAGGTAGAAAGCAGGAAATGATATAGGCAGGAACAACTTTCACTTCCTGTCTCAGACCAATGAGCACAATGTGGTGAAAACTAAAAGACTGGGATGCTTTTGTACTGTTGTTTTCTGTCTGTACCGCCAGTGGAATCCGCCAGTGGAATCTAGAAATTGCAAAATAGCACCTGTCTTGCAAATGTATTACTTTTGTACTAAATTAAAATTTTAATGCATTTTTTTAATGAAAGGGTTTCTAAGCACTGCCTAGAGACCCCCAAAACTCCTTGTTTTAAAGCCCAGAATCCCAAATTTAAAACAAAGCCGCTATATAATTCTAATAGCCAGGTGATCACTGTGGCAATAGTGATAACCTATCGTAAATAAGTCAAAGTTACATAAATGTACCAAAAGGCCCTAATTTATATGAAGATAACACCTTCTTCATTTCCATATAGAGATAAGGGGAAAAAAACACACACAATTTTTTTTTACAACCTTGTTATTAAAATATTAATACAAAGCCCCTATATAGGTTTTAATAGCCAGGTGATCACTGTGGTTATAGTGATCACCTGGCGTGTATAAATGGGCATTTATTTCAGTAGAGGCTCATGGGAGCCTTTATGTGCACATCAAAGTTATATAACTATACCGAAATGTTGTCAGTGTTTTTTTTATTTTCTTAAAATTTTGCTGGTGCATTCATTCAGATATTCAATTTAGTTTTTGAAAAAGAATATCGGTATTTCCTTATGAATGTGCATTTGTAACGAAAGAAATGCACAGCCCTATTATATACTTACCTCTAGCACTTAAATGAAACAAAATCTGAATATTCCTAATAATCAAATAAAAATATAGAGTCCAGAGTTATAGGGATGGAACCGTTAAGCAGGATGATGCAAATCATCCAGACAATTTGATGTAGGGTCTGCACAATCCACTAACGATTGCTCAGGACATAAAACGCATAATAGTGAAGTCTGTAGGGCAGATTAATGACAACTTCCAAAACAGAAAATACTCACACTTTAGAGAGAGCTATAACTAAGCTCTTAGGGCTAGATTTATCAAAGCTGAGGCGTACAGGGGCATGTATACACGCCCCTGTACGCCTCAGCTCACCTGTGGCGGGGCGAAATTACCTGCAGGTAATCAACATTGCACACGAGCGCAATTTTGCGCTCGCGTGCAATCCCGCCCACTGCCCGCACACAGCCAATCACGTGTGGGCAGGAGCTGTCAATCTCCTCGGTCGGACTCGACCGCTGAGATTGAACTTCCAAACCTTAGAGGTGGCGAAGAGCTTAGGGAAGCAGCGGTCTTGTGACCGCTGCTTGATAAATTACGGCGAGCAAGTTCTTGTGAGAACTTGCAGCCGTAGGGGCTTGATAAATTGAGCCCTTAGTAGAACACGCATGTAGGTACCATGTCCCCCGGCTTCTATGGAAACACTGGAACTCCAGAGGTAATGTAAATTCAAATTCTTTTAAAAACATATGGCCAAATATACGGCTAGATTACGAATTGTGCGTTAAGGTAAAAAAGCAGCGTTAAGAGGTCCTAACGCTGCTTTTTTACACCTGCTGCTATTACGAGTCTTGCAGGTTATGGGGCACCGCACACTTCTTTGGATTTACTGCAAAACGACTTACGTAAACTTCGTAAAGTCTTTTTTCTATGGGACTTCCATAGCGCTGATATTACGAGTCTGTCCTGGGAGGCCAAAAAGAGAGCGGTACACCCTCTACCTCCAAGATCCCTAACGCATTTAAAAGTCAGTAGTTAAGAGTTTTATGGTACAACGCCGTAAAATAAAGCTCATAACTAAAGTGCTAAAAAGTACACTAACACCCATAAACTACCTATTAACCCCTAAACCAAGGCCCTCCTGCATCACATACACTAAAATAAAAATTTTAACCGCTAATCTGCCGCTCCGGACATCGCCGCAATTTTAATAAACATATTAACCCCTAAACCGCCGCACTCCCGCATCACAAACACTAGTTAAATATTATTAACCCCTAATCTGCCGTCCCTAACATCGCCGCCACCTACCTAAATTTATTAACCCCTAATCTGCCACCCCCAACGTCACTGCCACTATACTAAATGTATTAACCCCTAAACCTAAGTCTAACCCTAACCCTAACACCCCCTAACTTAAATATAATTACAATAAATCTTAATAAAAATTTATATTATTATCTAAATAAATTCCTATTTAAAACATAAATACTTACCTATAAAATAAACCCTAAGCTAGCTACAATATAACTAATAGTTACATTGTAGCTATCTTAGGGTTTATTTTTATTTTACAGGCAAGTTTGTATTTATTTTAACTAGGTACACAAGTTATTAAATAGTTATTAACAATTTAATAACTACCTAGCTAAAAATAAAACCTAACCTAAGTTACAATAACACCTAACCTAACCCTACAATTAAATAAATTAACTACATTAAAAACAATTAAATAAATTAAACTAAATTAGCTAAAGTACAAAAAAAACCCCACTAAATTACAGAAAATAATAAACAAATTACAAGATATTTAAACTAATTACACCTAATCTAATAGCCCTATCAAAATAAAAAAAGCCCTCCCCAAATAAAAAAAACCCTAGCCTAAACTAAACTATCAATAGCCCTTAAAAGGGCCTTTTGCGGGGGAATTGCCCCAAAGAAATTAGCTCTCTTACCTGTAAAAAACAAACAAACAAACAACCCCCCCTAACAGTAAAACACACCACCCACACAACCAACCCCCCAAATAAAATACTATCTAAAAAAACCTAAGCTCCCCATTGCCCTAAAAGGGCATTTGGATGGGCATTGCCCTTAAAAGGGCAGTTAGCTCTATTGCAGGCCCAAACCCTAACCTAAAAATAAAACCCACCCAATACACCCTTAAAAGAAACCTAACACTAACACCCTAAAGATCGACTTACAGTTCTGAAGACTGGACATCCATCCTCAAGGAAGCAGCAGAAGTCTTCATCAAAGCTGGGCCAAAGTCCTCAAAGAAGCCAGGAGAAGTCTTCATCCAAGCCTGGCGAAGTGGTCCTCCAGACGGGCAGAAGTCTTCAACCAGACGGCATCTTCTATCTTCATCCATCCGACGCGGAGCAGGTCCATCTTCAAGACATCCGACGTGGAGCATCCTCTTCATCCGGAGTCTTCTTACTGAATGAAGGTACCTTTAAGTGACGTCATCCAAGATGGCGTCCCTTAGATTCTGATTGGCTAATAGAATTCTATCAGCCAATCGGAATTAAAGCGCTGGTAGAGGAGTACGGTAAAGAGCACAATTTTGCTCAACGCTCACTTCTTGCCTCTTAACGCCGGGTTTGTAAAAACCTGTATTACCAGCGCTGCAGGTAAGTGAGCGGTGAGACAAAACTGCTCGTTAGCACCGCATAGCCTCTAACGCAAAACTCGTAATCTAGCCGATAGACTGGTGTTCACAGGGTATGTCATAAATACATAACAACCACTTAGCAAAGAGGCCACTCAAACACTGTGTGAACTGGAGTATGAATAAGCTAGCAAGTTAATCGGTGCTGTCTACTTAGATCCGTCCTTGTTGTGAAACAAATGTCTGTTAGTCCAAACATCCAACAATCATTTTGCCACAGGTAAGTCAGTGTTTTAAAGGATGGATTATATTCATTACTCTCCAATGTTTTAAATGTCCCAGTAGAAGGTGATTGTTTCAGAGCTTTCTTTCATCATTTTTACTCACAGTATCCTTATATAATCAAAGGCTACCAGTACAAAGAGCAAAATCACTTTTAAATATCGGCATAGATATATACATATCCAACATTAAAGGGACATTAAACAAATTGAGATGGTAATAAAAATGATTAATCATATATATAAAAAAACTTTGCAATATACTTTCATTATTTATTTTTTCCCCTTTTCTTGTAATTCCATTCTGATTGTGAGCTTTTCATTTCCTGTTAGAAATGGAAGTGCAGAACACTCTATTATTCCACACAGCTATTGGCTGCACACTCTAGTAACCTATTTATAACTGTCTCTGATTGGCCACAGCAGAGAAGATAACCTAAGTTACAACATGGCAGCTCCCATTGTTTTATAGACACTAGGGCCTAGATTATGAGTTGTGCGTTAGGGCTAAAATGCAGCGTTGCCCTGTCCCAATGCTGCGTTTTAACGCCCGCTGGTATTACGAGTCTTGCAGGTACAGGTGTACCGCTCACTTTTTTGGCCAGACTCGGAAATACCGCAAATCCACTTACGTCAATTGCGTATCCTATATTTTCAATGGGGCTTGCATAGCGCCGGTATTACGAGTCTGACCAAAAGTGAACGGTAGACCCTCTCCTGTCAAGCCTGGTACCGCATTTAAAAGTCAGTAGTTAAGAGTTTTACACTACAACGCTGTAGCATAAAACTCTTAACTAAAGTGCTAAAAAGTACACTTACACCCATAAACTACCTATTAACACCTAAACCGAGGCCCTCCCACATCACAAACACTAGTTAAATATTATTAACCCCTAATCTGCCGGCCCTAACATTGCCGCCACCTACCTACATTTATTAACCCCTAATCTGCCGCCCCCAACGTCGCCGCCGCTATATTAAATGTATTAACCCCTAAACCTAAGTCTAACCCTAACCCCCCCTAACTTAAATATAATTTAAATAAATCTAAATAAAATTACCACAATTAACTAAATAATTACTATTTAAAACTAAATACTTACCTATAAAATAAACCCTAAGCTAGCTACAATAAAACCAATAGTTACATTGTAGCTACCTTAGGGTTTATTTTTATTTTACAGGCAAGTTTGTATTTATTTTAACTAGGTACAATAGTTATTAAATAGTTATTAACAATTTAATAACTACCTAGTTAAAATAAAGACAAATTTACCTGTAAAATAAAACCTAGCCTAAGTTATAATTACACCTAACACTACACTACAATTAAATGAATTACCTAAATTAAATACAATTAATTACAATTAAATAAAATTATCTAAAGTACAAAAACCCCCCACTAAATTACAGATAATATTAAAGAAATTACAAGATTTTTAAACTAATTACACCTAATCTAATCCCCCTAACAAAATAAAAAAGCCCCACAAAATAAAAAAAAGCCCTACCCTACACTAAATTACAAATAGCCCTAAAAAGGGCCTTTTGCGGGGCATTGCCCCAAAGTAATCAGCTCTTTTACCTGAAAAAAAATTACAATCCCCCCCCAACATTAAAACCCACACAACCAACCCTACTCTAAAACCCACCCAATCCCCCCTTAAAAAACCTAACACTAACACCCTGAAGATCACCTTACCGGGAGACATCTTCACCCAACCGGGCCGAAGTCCTCAACGAAGCCGGGAGAAGTCTTCACCCAAGCCGGGCAAAGTGGTCCTCCAGATGGGCAGAAGTCTTCATCCAGATGGCATCTTCTATCTTCATCCATCCGGCACGGAGCGGGTCCATCTTCAAGACATCCGAAGCGGAGCATCCTCTTCAAACGATGGCTAAACACAGAATGAAGGTTCCTTTAAATTACGTCATCCAAGATGGCATCCCTTCAATTCCGATTGGCTGATAGAATTCTATCAGCCAATCGGAATTAAGGTAGAAAAAATCCTATTGGCTGATGCAATCCAATCAGCCAATAGAATGCCAGTTCAATCCTATTGGATGAAGATAGAAGATGCCATCTGGATGAAGACTTCTGCCCGTCTGGAGGACCACTTCGCCCGGCTTGGATGAAGACTTCTCCCGGCTTTGTTGAGGACTTTGGCCCGGTTGGGTGAAGACGTCTCTCGGTAAGGTGATCTTCATGGTTTTAGTGTTAGGTTTTTTTAAGGGGGTATTGGGTGGGTTTTAGAGTAGGGTTGGTTGTGTGGGTGGTGGGTTTTAATGTTGGGAGGGGGGGGAATTGTAATTTTTTTTACAGGAAAAAGAGCTGATTACCTTTTTAAGGGCTATTTGTAATTTAATGTAGGGTAGGGCTTTTTTATTTTGGGGGGGCTTTTTTATTTTGTTAGGGGGATTAGGTGTAATTAGTTTAAAAATCTTGTAATTTCTGTATTATTTTCTGTAATTTAGTGTTTGTTTGTTTTTGTACTTTAGGTAATTTTATTTAATTGTAATTAATTGTATTTAATTTAGGTACTTCATTTAAATATAGTGTAGTGTTAGGTGTAATTGTAACTTAGGTTAGGTTTAATTTTACAGGTAAATTTGTCTTTATTTTAACTAGGTAGTTATTAAATAGTTAATAACTATTTAATAACTATTGTACCTAGTTAAAAAAAATACAAACTTACCTGTAAAATAAAAATAAACCCTAAGCTAGCTATAATGTCACTATTAGTTATATTGTAGCTATTTTAGGGTTTATTTTGCAGGTAAGTATTTAGTTTTAAATAGGAATTATTTAGTTAATGATAGTAATTTTTATTTAGATTTATTTAAATTATATTTAATTTAGGGGGTGTTAGGGTTAGACTTAGGTTTAATGGTTAATAACTTTATTATAGTGGCAGCGACATTGGGGGCGGCAGATTAGGGGTTAATAAATATAATGTAGGTGTCGGCGATGTTGGGGGCAGCAGATTAGGGATTCATAAGTATAATGTATTTGGCGGCGTTGTCCGGAGCGGCAGATTAAGGGTTAATAATATAATGTAGGTGTTGGCGATGTCGGGGGCGGCAGATTAGGGGTTAATAAGTGTAATATTACACTTCATGTTAGGGTGTTAGGTGTAGACATAACTTTTATTTCCCCATAGGAATCAATGGGACTGCGTTAGGAGCTAAACGCTGCTTTTTTGCAGGTGTTAGGTTTTTTTTCATCCCAAACTGCCCCATTGTTCCTATGGGGGAATCGTGCACGAGCACGTTTAGCCAGCTCACTGCTAATGTAAGCAGCACTGGTATTGAGGTGAGATGTGGAGCAAAATTTTGCTCTTCGCTCACTTTTTTGCCGTTAACTCAGGGTTTGTAAAAACCCGTAATACCAGCACTGTCTGTAAGTGAGCGGTGAGCATAAACTGCTCGTTAGCACCGCACGGCTTCTAACGCAAAACTCGTAATCTAGGTGATGGTTCGTTTGGTATATTTATACAGTAATCTAAATCTATTAATCCCACTGTATCATCTTGTACTTTTGATGCATATTTATCTTTCTTGTATATCAAAATATATTTTCTATCTGTCTGTGACACATTACTTATATCATTTAATAAATATTCTTTGTAATTTTTCTCTACAAAATGTGTCTCCATCAGTACAATTCCTTCTTAATCTGTGAAATTCTAATAGCCATCTCATCTTCATAAACAGAAGTTTGCCACTCTGTTTTGCTTGTTGGAAATCGAGATCATTTGCAAGGATTTTTAGAGAAAAAAGAACCCCCAACAATCATGTTTTCCATAATCACAATTTACAATATATAGAACCTCTTGTTACCATCTTAGTACCAAATTAGATATTCATCAAAGACAACCCTCCTCTGTACAGTGTGGTTTGGATTATTTGGAGATATTTTATACTTCTTAACTATAGGCCCAATAATCTAAAGCTCTCTGGCAAGATTACTAAAGAATGCCAACCAGTACTTCAATTTCCCTGGTGCAATCATCTAAAGCCACTTTTACCCTAAAAAAGGGTTCCTCGCTTAAGGACGTATACTGCATTTTCATATCGAAAGGAGATACATACATTACAAAAGTGCACAATAATATTTGTATTTTAAAAAAACGTAAAAGAACGAATATTCAAACCATTCACACAAAAATACGCAGGAAAATTTTCTATTGATAAGATTCTTAACAAAATTCTTCACCAAAAATTGTATTTTATCAAAAACAAACAAATATCACTTAAAAATTTGTACTTGTGTAAATAAAATACAAAGTGTAATTGTTGTTTTTTTGTAAAAAATAGCCAGAACATGGGCGTATATGAAATTGTTTCTCTAATCCCAGCGTAATTCTGTAAAGACTTTCGCACTACAGATCTCACAGTTTTTTCTTTCAAACTAAAGGCGAGCTTTTCCCAAAACACTTAAAATACTTGTAACCAAATAGAAAAACACATGCATCCGAAAATATAGGCGATTGTAAGATTCTATACACAGAAAGCAGCATAATGTGGTTTAAATTGGCGACACAATTAAATTTTTATAGTGCATGATTGTTTTTTTTCACAGAAAACAAGAGGCACAACCTCCATACTATTGAGTCTGGTGAGGCCTATTTTGTCGCAGACTAATTGTAGTAGCTGATGATAAATTACTTTATTTGACCACAGTGGCATCTCCAGAAATTACATCTGGGGGGCACTTAATGGGTCCCATTGTTGATTTGTGGGTGGAACCAAGACAGGAGTGTCGGGCTGAAGTACTGTGGGTGGAGCTGGGGTGGATCTGGGCAGAGTGGTGGAGGAAAGTAAAGGATTACCACCACTGGGGCGCACATTAAAGGGACACTGAACCCAATTTTTTTCTTTCATGATTCAGATAGAGCATGCAACTTTCAAATTTACTCCTATTATCAATTTTTCTTCATTCTCTTGCTATATTTTTTTAAAAAAGAAGGCATCTAAGCTTCAGAACTGTGGATAGCATTTTTTTTATTGGTTGATGAATTTATCCACCAATCAGCAAGAACAACCCAGGTTGTTCACCAAAAATGGGCCGGCATCTAAACTTACATTCTTGCATTTCAAATAAAGATACCAAGAGAATGAGGAACATTTGATAATAGGAGTAAATTAGAAAGTTCCTTAAAATTGCATGCTCTATCTGAATCACGAATTAAACATTTTGGGTTCATTGTCCCTTTAAGGGCAAGTATTATGCTGGGGAAGCTAGTGCTCCCTGGTGACATCATTATTTGACCAGTTAGGCAGGTGTACAATGCTTTACTTAGTTATCTCTACTTTGTCTAATACAAAATTCAAGCTACCCCTTTTCCCTTTTTCTCATATAGAGCTAGATTATGCGTGGGGCGCTATTTAGCGCTGAAGCTCGCGCATTAACATTGCTAGATGGAGGCTTTTTGCATGCGTCGGGTTGTGCTTGTATATTATTAATTGAAAGTAAAAAGTTAGCACGCAAGAGAAAGTCTGATGCGCAAAAAGCTGAACATCAAATATTGCGATTACAATAACGTATTCCCCCATAGACTTTAATGGATCGCTAAAACTGCACAAAAAAAAAACAGACCACTTTTATTCAAGCGCGCTAAGCCCATCATTAAATATGAATATTTCACATTCCAATATTTTTCTATTAGAAAAATATGTTCTATTTATTTTTGAATAAAAATGTCTATGTATATCTGAGGTTTAGTAAAATATATATCTATACCTATATATATGATGATTATATATAGGTATAGATAAATATATCCTCTTCATACGATCCCCGCCGTACACTGAAGCTTCAATGTAAGGTGGCCGTTTCAAAATTGCATGCCTTGATTTGAACAGCCAATAGGATTTCAGTAGCTCTCATCCTATTGGCTGTTTTGAACAACCAATAGGATTTTAGAAGCTCTCATCCTATTGGCTAATTTGAATTTGAAGAATCAAATCAGTCAATAGGAATGCAAGGTACGCCATTTTGAATTGGCTACCTTGTATTGAAGCTTCAGTGTACGGCAGGGACCGTATGAAGAGGACACTCCGCGCTGGATGTCTTCACCACTCCACTACCCCGGGATGAAGATAGAAGACGCCCCCGCGATGGATGAAGATGTCGCCGCCTGGATGAAGACTTCTCACCGCCTGGATGTCTGGACTTCAGCAACCATGAGTAGATATTCTAGGGTTATAGGGTTAGTGTTAGGTATTTTTTTTATTTTTTGGGGTGGTTTTTTTTTCAGATTAGGGTTTGGGCTTTTGAAAAAGAGCTAACTGCCCATTTAAGGGCAATGCCCATACAAATGCCCCTTTAGGGCCAATGGGTAGATTAGTTTTTTTTTTAGAGTTAGGTTTTTTTATTTTGGGGGGTTGATTAGGTGGTGGGTTTTACTGTTGGGGGGATTTTGTGGTTTTATTACAGATAAAAGAGCTGTTTAACTTAGGGCAATACCCTACAAAAGGAAGGCCCTTTTAAGGGCTATTGGTAGTTTATTGTAGGCTAGGGGGTGTTTTTATTTTGGGGGTCTTTTTTATTTTTATAGGGCTATTAGATTAGGTGTAATTGTTTATATTTTTGATGATTTTGTTTATTATTTTTTGTAATTTAGTGTTTATTATTTTTTGTAATTTTAGATTTTTTTAATTTTTTTCGTAGTGTTTTTTTAATTGGTAATTTAGATTTTTTAATTGGTAGTATTTTTTATTTTATTAAAATAGTTAGGTTAATTTATAGTTTAATATTAGGTTTATTTTTATTTCACAGGTAAGTTTTTATTTATTTAAATATAGTTATATTGTAATTTTAATTTAAGTTAGGGGGAGTGTTAGGTTTAAGGGTTAATAGTTTAATTTAGTGTTTAGCGATGTGGGGGGCCGGCGGTTTAGGGGTTAATAACTTTATTACAGTGTCAGCGATGTCGAAGAGCGGTGGAATAGGAGGTTAATAGCTTTATTATAGTGTCAGCGATGTCGAGGAGCAGTGGAATGGGGTTAACAGCTTTATTATACTGTCAGCAACGACAGGGAGCAGCGCAATAGGGGTTAATCATTTTTATTAGTGTTGGCGATGTCGGGAGCAGCAGATTAGTGGTTAATAAATTTATTTAATAGTGGTGATGTGGGTGGGCGGCAGATTAGGGGTTGATAGGTTTAATATAGTGTTTGTGATGCGGGGTACTGGCGGTTAAGAGGTTAATAGGTAGCTTATGGGTGTTAGTGTACTTTGTAACATTTTAGTTATGAGTTTTGCGCCACAAAAATTTTCACAAAACTCATAACTACTGCTTTCAGATGGTGGTATGGATTGTGTTGGTATAGGTTGTAACGTAAGCTTTTTAGCCTCAACTCACAACCTGTGATACCGGCACTATGAAAATCCCACGCAAAAACGTAATTTTTTTAAGTGCGGAATGGACGTTGCATTACAGGCAAAAATGCTTGCGGTATAGCTATACCGACACAACTCGCAATAGCTGCGTTACTGCTTTTACGCTAAAATTGCAATTTTTTCAGCATTTAAAGCCGTAACGAAAAACTCGTAATCTAGGTGATAGTCTCTAATATAAGGGGACCACTCTTGGGTCCCATATGGTGAACCTCTTTTTGTTTTTTATTTTTTTCCTTTAGTAAATAAACGCTTAAGCCTCCTGTAATATGAGAAGCCACTTTAGGGCTCCAAAGTGCAATAGCCTATGCAGTAGCAGGAGGTAAACTATAAAATAGAAACACTTTTTAAACCTCTAGGAACAAACATGTCCACTTTATTACTATATTCTCTAACATAATATGTAACCAGCCTGGTGAGACTTTTAAATCTAGCTTACTGAGAAGACCGGTAAAATATAAAGTTTCATAAGTATATGTTATATATAAAAAGGGATATATAACATGGCCTAGACAATCACTAGGTATAAGTAAAACAAGTGATAATGTAGGGTTATAAGAAACGTACATTAAGCTCCCTCCTTGACCCACTGCAATCTGGATTTCGTACCCATCACTCCACAGAGACAGCAATCGTTAAGGTTACCAATGACCTACTTACAGCAAAATCAAAAGGCCACTTCTCTCTGCTTATTCTCCTTGATCTGACCACAACCTTCGATACTGTTGACCACCCTCTTTTGCTCCAAACCCTCCAAACCTTCAGCATTTGTGACACATCCCTCTCGTGGTTCTCTTCCTACCTGTCAAACCGTACCTTTACTGTAGCCTTCTCTGGGGCCTCCTCTGCCCTGTCACCGCTTTCTGTCGGGGTACCGCAAGGCTCTGTCCTCAGCCCCCTTCTAAATCTACACGTCATCATTAGGTCCCCTAATGAAGTCCCACGGTTTTGAATATTATTTGTATGCCGACTACACCCAAATCTACTTCTCTGCACCAGACCTATCTCCTTCCTTGCTAACCCGTGTCACTAACTGTCTTTCTCATATCTCTTCCTGAATGTCCTCTCACTACCTCAAGCTAAATCTATCCAAAACTGAGCTCCTTATTTTCCCCCCTTCTTTCAAAATCTCCACCGCCAATCTCTCTATAACTGTTGAGAACTCCATCATTACCCCTACCTCGCATGCCCGATCTCTTGGTGTCACATTTGACTCAGATCTTTCTTTCACTCCTCACATTCAGTCCTTGGCTAAAGCCTGTTGCTTCCACCTTAAAAACATCTCTAAAATTAGACATTTCCTTACAAAAGATACAGCTAAGATTGTAATCCACTCTCTCATCTTTTCCCGCCTTGATTACTGCAACTCTGTCCTCTCTGTTCTCCCCAGCTGCCGCCTAGCTCCTTTACAATCCATAATGAATGCCTCTGCCAGGCTCATCTTCCTTACACGTCGCTCTTCATCTGCTGCACCTCTCTGCCAATCCCTTCACTGGCTTCAAACACAAAATTCCCACTCTGATATACAAAGCCCTCAACTGCACTGCTCCCCCCTATATCTCAGACCTTGTCTCTAGATACTCTCCCTTCAGTCCCCTTCTCATGACCTCCTGCTCTCCTCCTCTCTTGTTACCTCCTCACACTCCAATTTACAGAACTTCTCCAGACTGTCTCCCATCTTGTGGAACTCTCTGCCTCGCTCCACAAGACCCTCCCCTAGTTTTAGAAGCTTCAAGCGCTCCCTAATGACTCTACTGTTCAGGGATGCATACAACCTACACTAACCTTTCTCTATACCAGTTCCTCTCCTCCATTGCTATCCCCTGAACCCCCTTAGCATGTAAGCCTAAGAGTCCAGCTGTTTGTAGATTACCTTCGTAAGAGATAACTACAACAATGCGACTCTTGGCAGGGCCCTCTACCCATTTGATCCCTATAAATGTTTTGTTGTGCTCCGCCTTTGTTTATAGCGCTGTGGAATCTGTTGGCGCTCTACAAATAACCTATAATAATAATAATAAAACGTATGCTGACATATTGACAATGACGAAATAGAAGGTACGAGTAACATACAGTAATGCATAGTGGGTCAATAACATGGTACCTATAGCACTCATAATTAATGAGCTTAATTTAACTTGTTATCTGGGAATATATCCAGAAGCAACAAGTAAATCTGTTATAAGGTCTGACAGAATATAGATTTAAAGTAAGGTGTGTTAGGGCACCCATAGATCTTTACGTCCCATCTAAGAATGTTAGACCTATAAAATTTTGACTACAGCACATCTAGTTACTATACATATAGTTATGGAATATTGCCACTGAGCAGACTCTGTCATATATTCACAAGATCTAGTTTTCTGCAAACTCTAAGGTTATTATTAATATAAAAACATAACACATGTTCATTATAGAGCTATTATGCACATTAATCATCTTAGGTTACAGTAAAAGCAATTTAATTTTGGATTACTAGTGGGACTAAGACAAACCCGTGTAAAACTGCTAATTTAAATTTAGCATCTTGCCTTCATGAATAGCAGCAAATAATTAGGGTCTCTACAGAGAAGTCCTGGACAAGATGTAAAGTTTTTACTAAACATATCAATAAGTCCAGGATGGGCAAAGGTATAATGAGCTTGCTATACATAGCAGTCCGAGGGTATAGCATGGAGAAAAAAACAAAAAAACCCCATAACTTTTCCTTATCCACTAGCGATTCTCTGTATTACTGCTGTATTGAAGCTTAAATCAAACAGAATGTGTGAGAATTCTGAAGGACAGATGCAGTAGAAGAGATTTGTGAAGAGCCCATCGCCTATCTTTAGTGTAAGCCAGTAGCTCTCAAATATGTTCGGCATGGATATATCTCCAGATTCCCTGTTTAAGTTCAGTAGGTTTATTCCACTCCTGTCTTGCAAAGCAGCGTTGAAGGGCAGAAGTCCTCCTGCTATGGCACCGCAGCAGACCTTATGTTTTGAGGCCCAGAATATTGTAGCATAGGAAAGAGTCTCTGTGGCTCTAGGGAGTGTAGACAGTTGAGTGGGTAGCGAGAACATCCGACAAAGTATTGTTAGCTGCAAATCTGGTGGAGTTCTCTGCGAATTGTGTCATAGTAGTCCTTGCATGAAGCAGTCCCAGGAGAGCCCACCTCCCACCTAGAAGGGCTGACTGCATCCCTCCAGGTAGCCGGTGGGGTCAAGTCCAGAGCCGGTTGACTCAAATGACCATCCATACATGAGCTTTGTGTGCGTGCCCCATATGATTAATAGTTGCCAATAGACAGAAATATCACTGTGCCCCTTCCACATATGCTCAAAGGTTTCAGGGCCACAGATCCCGTGACTAGGGTGGGGGGGGTCAAGTCTAGATAGGGCTTGTACCGGTGTTTCATCTCCGCCCTCAAGCTGACACTCTGTGCTGCCTGATCTATACAAAGCATGTGGTTGCCGTTTGTTCTCAATGGTTTCTCTTTGCGTAGCTGTGTTATTTTATGGATCTGATGCGACTAGTATTGCACAAGTTTAATCTTCTACTTATTTTCTCTTCCTGTTCCTCCAGCAGCGTCTTAATAGAAAATTATAGCTCCTCCATGTTAAACATAAGTTAATTGGATATATTGAAGACCTCTATGTGAGGTTATTGCAATGCACCCACTGCGTTGTGATATGGCAGAGCCCTGAGGGTATTCCACTGGGGGGTTAGTTGGAGGCCACAACCTCAATGTAAGCTTCTGTGCTCTGGTGCTGGCAGCAATCTCAACGTTTTTAGAATCATCAGGTGAAGAATGATTAGCTTGATTGCAACATTTTTCATTTCATGCCAGATGGCGTCTTGTTACAGTGTTTTATCAAGCTAAATCTATCTAGGCTGGAGCAGCACGCAAAACTGCAACCTATCATGGCCGCTGCCTGGAAGTTCCCCCAGGTTGATACATTTTTAATCTGTTGTGTTTGGTGTGTCACATAAAGAATACAACTTAACCTTTATTAACACTCAAAAAGGGAATTTTCGGGGGAACTTCCGGGAGGTGGCCATGACAAGTCGCAAGTTTTTGTTCTTTACTATCCCATAGACTTTATATATTTGAGGGAGACTTCACAGTAAAGCAAGCTATTTAATAGAATATCATTCTTTTTGAATATGAGGCAATATTTAGTTCATCGGAATATTTCAGAGGTTGCGGCCTAGCATCTTTACCCCCCCCCCCCCCGGCAGGATACTAGTTAGATAATGAAATATGCAAAAAACAGTAGTATCCAGCACTGAAACCCAGGAGGCAGGAGACCGGTGCAAGTAACTGCCAACTTGCAAGCAATAGTATGAAAAACAAACAAGATGGTCTCCTTGCAAAAAATTCCTTATTTTATTTTGTACAAAAGGAACAGGAACAAACAAAGTCACGACGTTTCGGGGCCGTGCCCCTTAATCATGATTAAGGGGCACGGCCCCGAAACGTCGTGACTTTGTTTGTTCCTGTTTCTTTTGTACAAAATAAAATAAGGATTTTTTTGCAAGGAGACCATCTTATTTGTTTAGGATACTAGTTAGCCCTGTCGTTGGTAAGCAGTTATATCCCACAAGACACTGCATATACTCTTTCCAGTAAGACACACTATATAAAAAAGTGTCACATACCTCATTTCTGACTAACGCTTACTACCATATACCTGCTATGGAGATTCCCTTAACCTTTCTGGAAGAGCTACGCAGCTTGCTTGCCTCCCACCATGCTGCCTTGGAAGACAAGCTTTATACAGTGTCCAACTACAGCGGCACCTGCTCGGCCCTAACACCCATCCAAACTGAAACCTTTGTGAGAGAAGGTGGAGGTGGTGTCGCTTTGGGGCCCCGGCGTCCACACCCTTCCTTCAAAGTATCAGTGGGAGACCGAGAGCTTAGAGCCGCGGAAACAACAATAGTGCAACTTGGAGCAGTGTTGGAGACAAGAGAAACAACCTCTTTAAAGAGCTTTGCTAGACTTCTCCAAACCTATGCCATCACCCTGGAGGTGCTTCGATCTGGCGTGCCACAGAGCCAAAGAGGTGAAAGGCACAGCTTCCAAGCGCTTTCATGCCAGAAACAGGATCACGACTATGGAGACCAAGGGCTTCACACTGTATACTCTCTTCCAGCTATGATGAAACCACGTGTGCTCCTCCGTGGTACAAAACGGCCCCAACTGACTCTGCTGTGTTTCCATTCGCTTCTTCACATAATCCCACTGCCTTCTAGGTGGGATCCGGGTGGCCTGCTTGCCCTCCGTGTCTGGGCCTCATGGTCTAATCTGTGGGACTCCAGCGATTAACTTTTATTGGTCGCAATCACGAGACAGGCAAGGTACTCAAAATTGTACATCTTACTATATGAGACTCCCTTACCTCTACATTGGGACTCTGGCAACATATCCTCAGTGATAGAGATTGAGCTTAGCTGGGTCTTGTCGTATGCAGAAGTGGGGTAATCATTTGGTTACTTTATATTATCACCTTAACTCTCAGCTCCCCACCGGCAGACTACTGAGCTAATGTTTACTGACTTTAAGTCCATAGTATGCAAACCGCATTAAAGCTTACTTAATCACACAGGACAGCCTGCAACTTCCAGATGGGTACTTTTTGCCTCACACTATTTGGACACTTACCATTTACATTTACACTGAGACTTTAACCTTTAGTAGTTGAGTTTATATTCATTGCCTTTAAGTTTTCATTATGTACCCTATCTTGATGCTACCTTGACAGAGGGATTATTATAATTTTGCCGTTAAGTGACAATCACACTTGTTAATATGTATTGTCTTTGTCAAGCAGCGTTATATATCTCCCCATATACATACTGGCATGGAGTCTTGCGCAGGCTGGACCTGCTCTAGTATTATTATCCACCCTATTCACTTTCTGCAATGCCATGTATGTCATTTTTCAGTGATAGGGGCAGTCTCATATTGTAGGCAGTTTAGGCTGTGCAAACTTTACTAGTTCTGTTTCTAGTGTTATATGTGTGTATTAGCCCTATTTATACTAAGGACTGTAAAAGTTTTGGATTTCTTTTATAAACTAGCTTAGCTAACAAATGGAGGTTTTGGATCTATAAAATGTTTTACTTGGTTCAATCTTTACAGAATATATACTAACTAGATTCTGGATATTATACAAAAGAATTTATTGTTACCCGCTTTTCTGCTGTAGCCCATCCTCTAATTTCACACACTATTTACTCTGGCATATACCTCTTGAGGAATTATATCATGAAGCTCACCCTCCCTGGTTCATAACTATCTACATTTGCTCTTTATTTACACTTTATACCTTATGAGGTATTCTCCTGAACAAATACATAGAGGCCTATTTATCAAGCTCTGTATGGAGCTTGAAGGGCCATGTTTCTGGCGAGTCTTCAGACTCACCAGAAACACCAGTTATGAAACAGCGGTCTATAGACCGATGCTCCATAACCCTGTCCGACTGCTCTGATTGCCGCAATTCAACCCGAGTATGATCATGTTGATTGACACCTCCCTGCTGGAGGCTGATTGGCCGTGAACCTGCAAGGGGCGGCGTTGCACCAGCAGCTTTTGTGAGCTGCTGGTGCAATGCTGAATACGGAGAGTGTATTGCTCTCCGTATTCAGCGCTGTCTGTCGGACCTGTTCCACACTGTCGGATCAGGTCTGACAGACATTTGTTAAATAGGCCTCTTAACCCCTTAATGACCACAGCACTTTTCCATTTTCTGTCCGTTTGGGACCAAGGCTATTTTTACATTTCTGCGGCGTTTGTGTTTAGCTGTAATTTTCCTCTTACTCATTTACTGTACCCACACATATTATATACCGTTTTTCTCGCCATTAAATGGACTTTCTAAAGATACCACTATTTTCATCATATCTTATAATTTACTATAAAAAAAAATTATAAAATATGAGGAAAAAATTGAAAAAAACACACTTTTTCTAACTATGACCCCCAAAATCTGTTACACATCTACAACCACCAAAAAACACCCATGCTAAATAGTTTCTAAATTTTGTCCTGAGTTTAGAAATACCCAATGTTTACATGTTCTTTGCTTTTTTTTGTAAGTTATAGGGCAATAAGTACAAGTAGCACTTTGCTATTTCCAAACCATTATTTTTCAAAATTAGCGCTAGTTACATTAGAACACTAATATCTTTCAGGAATCTCTGAATATCCATTGGCATGTATATATTTTTTTTTAGTAGACATCCCAAAGTATTCATCTAGGCCCATTTTGGTATATTTCATGCCACCATTTCACAGCCAAATGCGATTAAATACAAAAAATCGTTCACTTTTTTACAAATTTTTTCACAAACTTTTGGTTTCTCACTGAAATTATTTACAAACAGCTTGTGCAATTATGGCTTAAATGGTTGTAAATTCTTCTCTGGGATCCCCTTTGTTCAGAAATAGCAGACATATATGGCTTTGGCGTTGCTTTTTAGTAATTAGAAGGCTGCTAAATGCCACTGCGCACTACACGTGTATTATGCCCAGCAGTGAAGGGGTTAATTATGGAGCATGTAGGGAGCTTTTAGGGATAATTTTAGCTTTAGTGTAGTGTAGTAGACAACCCCAAGTATTGATCTAGGCCAATTTTGGTATATTTCATGCCACCATTTCACCGCCAAATGCGATCAAATTAAAAAAAACTTTAAATTTTTCACAATTTTAGGTTTCTCACTGAAATCATTTACAAACAGCTTGTGCAATTATGGCACAAATGGTTGTAAATGCTTCTCTGGGATTCCCTTTGTTCAGAAATAGCAGACATATATGACTTTGGCATTGCTTTTTGGTAATTAGAAGGCCGCTAAATGCCGCTGCGCATCACACGAGTATTATGGCTAGCAGTGAAGGGGTTAATTAGGTAGCTTGTAGGGAGCTTGCAGGGTTAATTTTAGCTTTAGTGTAGAGATCAGCCTCCCACCTGACACATCACACCCCCTGATCCCTCCCAAACAGCTCTCTTCCATCCCCAACCCCACAATTGTCCCCGCCATCTTAAGTACTGGCAGAAAGTCTGCCAGTACTAAAATAAAAGCTATCTTTTATTTTTTTATAATTTTTTTGAGCATATTTACATATGCTGCTATGTAGGATCCCCCCTTAGCCCCCAACCTCCCTGATCCCCCCCAAACAGCTCTCTAACCCCCCCCCCCTGCCTTATTGTGCACCATATTGGGTACTGGCAACTGTCTGCCAGTACCCAGTTTGAAATTAAAAACGTTTTTGTTTATTTTTATTAAAAAAAACAACTATTTTCTGTAGTGTAGCTGCCCCCCCAAAACCCCCAACTCCCAACCCTCTCCCAGATTACTAATTTTATTTATTTATACCCTCTCTCCCACTGAGTCTCTCCCACTGAATCCTTATAATTGTTCCATAGTGTAGGGTTCCCACCCGCACACGCGCGCACCCACCCTCGTGCACGCGCGCGCACACGCTCCCGTGCACGCGCGCGCATTCTGGCACGCACCCCACACGCGATCCTGCCCCCCTCCTCCATTGATCGCCGCCCACCCGCCTCCCTGGATAAGCTCCCACCCACCAACGAACACCGCGATCAATGGCCGATGCAGAGAGGGCCACAGAGTGGCTCTCTCTAAATCGGACTGCTCAAAACTGTTATTGCAGGATGCCTCAATATCGAGGCATCACTGCAATAACATGAAAGCGGCTGGAAGCGATCAGGATCGCTTCCAGGGTTTTCAAAGACCAACGACGTACGGGGTACGTCCTTGGTCATTAACTGCATTTTTTTGCAGGACGTACCCCATACGTCGTTGGTCGTTAAGGGGTTAATCTCATGCTAGTAAATTCCCTGTTATTACCTATTTCTTAAACGATATGCAGGTATGTGCGCCAAACTACACTGTGTCTTTCCTAATCATTCTAGGTATCTATATAAATCTAAACTATTGATAAAGCTTGAGTTAAAAATGGAAAAAATGTTAGTTGAGATCCAACAATGATCTCCTTAATGGATACACCTCCTATAGCTTGATTAATATAACTTGAGGTCCAAGATTGGCCTCCTATGCTCACCTGGAGGTACACCGTACATTAGGCATATTACTCAAACACTAAGCCCTTGGTTTTTCATGAAAATGTATTGTATTTTGTCACTGTTAAGTAACATATTGTTAATCTTCAAATGATCCTATTGTGACATTTCAATGTATATATATTTTTTTTCAACCTCAAATAAAAAAAAAAAGGGGGGAATTTTCACTTAAAAACATGTCTGCAGTACATTAGAGAGGAGACTGCTGGTATTTGGGTAAATAAATACTATGCAGTGATAAATAATATTGATGAACCTTAAAAATAAAGTTGCTAATGGTGTAAAAGTAATAGTCTACCACAAATAGTACAGTAGATCTGCTCATGCAGAATAAAAGTGCAGCCATTATTACCCACACTAATAATTAATATATATATTGATGATACTATACAGGAGATAGTGTAAGATGTAGGGCGAGATTACATATATGGTGTAGGCTTCAGCGCAACTGGTGAAACCCACGTCGCCCGTAAATTAACCTGGCACATCTGGTGAATCACATATACGGTGCCGTCAGATGATAACCTGGCGATTTTCAGAAATGTGCGGAAATAGACATTTCTGGAGTCACCAGTGACTTACGGCAATTTATGAACTGCTGGCGCCTAAGAAAAAAACATAAAAATGTTAAATCGCACATAAAAGTCTAACCCTCCTCCCAAAAATAAACCCAACAAGTCAAAACCCCTATATCTGTCATCCCCCCACATCACAACTACTTATAAATGTATTAACCTCTAAACCGCCATCCACCCACACAGCAATATACCTAATAAACGGCTAGATTACAAGTTTTGCGGTACGGCTTTTAACGCTTTTAAATGGCAATTCCAGTGTAATGGCAAGGAACGCATATTACAAATTGCAGTATAGTATGTCAGTATAGCTGTAACACAAGTATTTTAGCCTGTAACGCAAAATCCATTCCGCACTCAAAAAAATGACATTCACAAGAACTATCGATGTGCAGCGGATATGATACGCTACATTGTATCAAGTCTGCTCGCACTATGTTTAATATACCCCCTAATCCGCCATCCCTCCACATTGCAAAGTACCTAATAAAGTTATTAACCCCTAATCCGCCACCCACTAAACTGCCACCCCCCACAATGCAATATACCTAATTAAACTATTAACCCATAAACTGCCATCCCTCATAACGCAATTATTATTATCATTTATTTGTAAAGCGCCACCAAATTCCGTAGAGCTGGGTACAATGATAGGAGTATACAATGACAAAGATTTGTGATAAAATACAAAACATAACAAGACTAAACAAATCTAGTACAGGAGGAAAAGGGCCCTGCTCCGGAGAGCTCACAGTCTATAGGTTAAGGGTACAGAGACATAAGGTTTGGGTAGCTTGTTACATCGGTTGTATTTGCAGCAGTGAGTCAGGCAGTTCATGTACATGTATTAGTTTGGTTCGGATGAGGGATGGAGGAGAGATGGTAAGCCTCTCTGAATATGTGAGTTTTCAAGGAGTGTCTGAAGCAATACAAGACAGTCTTATGGAGTGGGGTAGAGCGTTCCAGAGGACAGAACCAGCATGTGCGAAGTCTTGGAGGCGGAAGTGGGACGTAGAGATAACAGGAGTGTAGAGACGTAGGTCAGAGGTTGATCGAAGAGGATGGGATGGGGAATATTTCACGATGAGAGAGGAAATATAGTTGGGAGTTAGACTGTTGAGTGCTTTGTAAGTTAGGGTTAATACTTTAGTTTGTATTCTGGAGTGTATGGGGAGCCAGTGTAGAGACTGGTAGAGCGGAGCAGCTGATGTAGATCGGTGACTTAGGTGGATGAGTCTAGCAGAAGCATTCATAATAGATTGGAGGTAGGAGATGCAGTGTTTTAGAAGGTCATTTAGGAGTAGATTGCAATAATCAGTGCGTGACAAAATGAGGGAATGAATAAGTATTTTTGTAGTTTTTTGAGTAAGGAAGGGACGAATTCTGGAAATGTTGCATAGGTGTGAACGGCAGGATTTGGGTCTAGTGTGACCCCAAGACAGCGGACCTGAGGTGAGGTGTTGAGAATAGAGTCTCCAACTGTCAGAGAAATGTCAGATGTTGGATGTCTCGAAGAGGGGGGATAAGAAGCAGCTCAGTTTTGGACAGATTGAGTTGGAGGTAGTGTGAAGACGTCCAAGAGGAAATTGCAGAGAGGCAGTCAGAAGTCTGGTTGAGTAAAGAGGGAGAGATATTGGGAGAGGAAAGATAGATTTGGGTATCATCAGCATACAAGTGGTACTGGAATCCAAAGGAGACTATAAGTTTTACAAGGCAGGATGTATAGAGAGAGAGAAAAGCAAGGGGCCCAAGACAGAGCCTTGTGGTACTCCAACTGAGAGAGGCAACGGATATGTTGTTAAAGGAAACTGAAAACGAGCGGTTTGACAGATATGATGCAAACCAGGAGAGGGCTTTGTCTCGGATGCCAAATGAATGTTGTATTTTTAGGAGGAGAGGGTGGTCAACTGTGTAAAAAGCTGCGGACAGGTCAAGAAGCATTAGTAAGGAGTAATGGCCTTTTGCTTTAGCTGATAACAGGTCATATTTACCTAATTAAACTATTAACCCCTAAACCGCCATCCCCCCACAACGAAATATACCTAATTAAACTATTAACCCCCAAACCACCATCCCCCCACAACGCAAAGTATTGTTCTCATCCTATTGGCTGATTTGAAAATCTCAGCCAATAGGAAAGTAGGATACCCCAATATAAAAGGGGTACCTTGTATTCAATCTTCAGTGGCTCCACATCGCTGAAGACCGCCGCTGCTAAAGAGGACCAGCGCTCCAGATCCGCGCATCTGCGAAGACCACTCCGCACCTCCAGGAAAAAGATAGAAGATGGTGCCACCCTTGAAGAAGATCTTCGCTGCCTGGAAGAAGATGGATGTCCAGACTTCAGGAACGGTAAAGTAAATTTTTTGAGGTTAGTGTTAGGATTATTTTTTATTTTTTTGGGTGTTTTTTTTTAGATTATGGCTTTTTTTTTAATGGGCAGCAAAAGAGCTGGTTGCCCTTTTAAGGGCAATGCCCATACAAATTCCCCTTTTAAGGGCAATGGGTAGATTAGATTTTTTATTTTGGGGGTTTGGGTGGTGGGGGTTTTACTGTTAGTGGTTCATTTGTACTTTATTTAGGTGAAAGAGCTGATTGTTTCAGGGCAAAGCCCTACAAAAGGCCCTTTTAAGGGCTATTGGTAGTTTAGTGCTAGATAAGGGGGTGTTCTTATTTTAGGGTGGCTTTTTTGTTTTTATAGGGGTATAGATTGGGTTTAAAAAAATTATTTTGGATAATTTTGTTTATTTTTTTCTGCAGATTATTTTTATTTTAATTTAATCTTAAGGTTTTTTTAATGTAATGTTTGGATTTTTTCTTTTAATTTTAAGTTAGGATTTTTTTATTTTCGTAGTTTATAATGTATTTTTTAGTAAGATAGTTTTTTTTTAATTTTATGTAATTGTGGTTAATTTAGGGGGTGTTAGGTTAGGGGGCTTAGTGATTACATTAATATTTTGCATTGTGGGGGATGCCGGTTTAGGGGTTAATAGTTTAATTAGGTATATTGCATTGTGGGGGTATGGCAGTTTAGGGGTTAATAGTTTAATTAGGTATCTTGAGTTGTGGGGGATGGTGGTTTAGGGGTTAATAGTCTTAATAGGTAGATTGCGTTGTGGGGGTTTGCTGTTTAGGGTTTAATAGTGTTAATAGGTAGATTGCGTTGTGGGGGCTGGCGGATTATGGGTTAATAGTGTAATTATATACTTTGCATTTTGGGTGGGTAGCGGATTGGGGTAAATAACTTTAGTAGATACTTTGCGATGTGGGGGATGGCGAATTAGGGGTTAATACATTTTATTTAGTTATTGCAGTGGGGGATGGTGGTTTAGAGGCAGATATTGTGCATGTGTTAGGTGTTTGTTAATACTTCTAGGCAGTTACAGTAGTTTCATATTCAGCGCAAGGCTTGCTGCGTCTGCTTATGTGTGGCGAGGTGAAAATGGAGTAAAATGTTTCCATTTTCGCCGCAATGCCGGTTCTATGTTAGTTTATGGGAGTAAAAATAGCAGGCGCCGTATACAGTGGGGCAAAAAAGTATTTAGTCAGCCACCAATTGTGCAAGTTCTCCCACTTAAGAAGGTGAGAGAGGTCTGTAATTTTCATCATAGGTATACCTCAACTATGAAAGACCAAATGTGGAAACAAATCCAGACAATCACATTGTCTGATTTGGAAAGAATTTATTTGCATATTATGGTGGAAAAGAAGTATTTGGTCACCTACAAACAAGCAAGATTTCTGGCTCTCACATACCTGTATCTTCTTCTGTAAGAGGCTCCTCTGTCCTCCACTCATTACCTGTATTAATGGCACCTGTTTGAACTTGTTATCAGTATAAAAGACACCTGTCCACAACCTCAAACAGTCACACTCCAAACTCCACTATGGTGAAGATCAACTATGAGAGGCAAAATGTGGAAACAAATCCAGACAATCACATTATCTGATTTGGAAAGAATGTATTTGCATATTATGGTGGAAAATAAGTATTTGGTCAATATCAAAAGGTCATCTCAATACTTTGTTATATATCCTTTGTTGGCAATGACAGAGGTCAAACATTTCTGTAAGTCTTCACAAGGTTGTCACATACTGTTGCTGGTATGTTGGCCCATTCCTGCATGCAGATCTCCTCTAGAGCAGTGATGTTTTGGGGCTGTCCCTGGGAAACACTGACTTTAAACTCCCTCCAAAGGTTTTCTATGGGTTTGAGATCTGGAGACTGGCTAGGCTACTCCAGGACCTTGAAATGCTTCTTACGAAGCCACTCCTTCGTTGCCCGGGCGGTGTGTTTGGGATCATTATCATGCTGAAAGACCCAGCCACGTTTCATCTTCAATGCCCTTGCTGATGGAAGGAGGTTTGCACTCAAAATCTCACGATACATGGCCCTATTCATTCTTTCATGTACACGGATCAGTAATCCTGTTCCCTTTGCAGAGAAACAGCCCCAAAGCATGATGTTGCCACCCCATGCTTCACTGTAGGTATGGTGTTCTTTGGTTGCAACTCAGCATTCTCTCTCCTCCAAACACGACGAGTTGTGTTTCTACCAAATAGTTCTACTTTGGTTTCATCTGACCATATGACATTCTCCCAATCCGCTTCTGGATCATCCAAATGCTCTCTAGCATACTTCAGACGGCCCATGTACTGGCTTAAGCAGGGGGACACGTCTGGCACTGCAGGATCTGAGTCCTTGGCGGCGTAGTGTGTTATTGATGGTAGCCTTTCTTACGTTGGTCCAAGCTCTCTGCGGGTCATTCACTAGGTCCCCCCATGTGGTTCTGGGATGTTTGCTCACCATTCTTGTGATCATTTTGACCCCACGGGGTGAGATCTTGCGTGGAGCCCCAGATCAAGGGAGATTATCAGTGGTCTTGTATGTCTTCCATTTTACTAATTATTGCTCCCACAGTTGATTTCTTCACACCAAGCTGCTTGCCTATTGCAGATTCAGTCTTCCCAGCCTGTTGCAGGTCTACAATTTTGTTTCTGGTGTCCTTCGACAGCTCTTTAGTCTTCACCATAGTGGAGTTTGGAGTGTGACTGTTTGAGGTTGTGGACAGGTGTCTTTTATACTGATAACAAGTTCAAACAGGTGCCATTAATACAGGTAATGAGTGGAGGACAGAGGAGCCTCTTACAGAAGAAGATACAGGTCTGTGAGAGCCAGAAATCTTGCTTGTTTGTAGGTGACCAAATACTTCTTTTCCACCATAATATGCAAATAAATTCTTTCCAAATCAGACAATGTGATTGTCTGGATTTGTTTCCACATTTTGTCTCTCATAGTTGAGGTATACCTATGATGAAAATTACAGGCCTCTCTCATCTTCTTAAGTGGGAGAACTTGCACAATTGGTGGCTGACTAAATACTTTTTTGCCCCACTGTATGTGATAGCAATATCCATGTATAAACAGAGACAGAAGTATTGCTAAGTGAAGTCAATAGCAAAGTTACAGTCTGGCAGTAAATTTACCAAATCTTAAAGCTGAATGGTTCAGATAGGTATGATTAAAGTGAATGTCAAGTTAGCTATATAAGCAACAGTGAAACGATAGTATTGAAAAAATGAATGAGAGTTTCATTCATGAAATCGTTAGTAGATACTTATCTTCAGAGATATTTCCCTATAAACACTACACAGCTAATAGCTGAAGCTCCGGTCGCCATTTTGAGAATTTGATTGACAGATGAATCATCTGCAATCAACTAATCGTTATTTCCCCCCCGGGAATGAATGAAACTCTACTATCGTTTCACTTTTGCCTATATCGCTAACTTGACATTCACTTTAAAGCAATAGCTGATAATAAGCATGATTTATTATTAATATCTACTTCTATTATTGAGTTATTACTGTCATTAGGTAAATAGTGGTTACAAGTCTCAATAAAGGTATAGCAATGTTAGCTTCTAATATGAACCACAATTTTAGTCTGGCAAACGATCTGTTCAACTATATTGCTCAATGTCTTAAAAAATATGAAGTTAAAGTATTGTTTTGTAGCTCCGTTGTAAATGAACTCACTGTAGCCAACACTTAATACATGTCACCTATTAGGCATACACTTTTGTTTGTTTTATCTCTCATAGATACCTAGCACCATCACCCTAATATAAATAAGTGAAGATTGTTCACAACTCTTCGAATAGGGGTAAGTCCATAGATTTAAGGTGGTAGTGCCATTGGTTTTTGTACAATTAAACATATGTATTTATGTGTTTAGATGTGTATATATGTCTGTTAATACATATAAACACACATGAATACATATGTATACACATATAAACATATATATTTATGTATGTATATATATATATATATATACATACATATTCATATTTAGACATGTGCATGTATATATCTTTGTGTAAGCCCTTTGCAGACTTTTTTTTTCTAATACCTTTGTTGACCGTAACAGTTGACCAGAGCTCTGAAATCGCACTATCCCAACACACATTAAATTCGATTGTGCTCAAGGGAACGTGTTTACTTTCAACTCATAATACACACGCTATTTCCGACGCGCACAAAGAACTAAGAAATACCCCATATTGCTGGCACGCTACAGTTAGCACGCAATTTGTAATCTAGCCCTTAGTGGGTTTTCTTTGAAGTCTGATTTGTTATATTTTGCCCAAAGCTTTAAAACCATATAGAGGATTTTATATTCAATTTATTGAACTATTAATAAATCCTTGTTAGGATTTTATAACAGTTTATTTTATGCTTGTGTTAAATATATTATGTAGGTTTTCCATTACACCCTACTCTTCTTCTGCAATACTAATGGCCAGTTATTCTCCCACACAAATACACATATAATCAGTGATATATAGCAATCAGCTAGTTCAGCAGGGTCTTAGTAACGCACGGAACCCAAGAAGATAAAAAAAACGTGAAGCTGTGAATATAACAATGTTGTGCTGGTATGTGAGACATTTCATTTTTATTAGCATTTCAATAGGTCTAAAAATGAAACACAAGTTTTCTTCTCACAGTTAAACAGGAAGTTCCCAGGCAGTGATAAATATCTTTTATTTTCATAAAAATCAACTGACAACAGTGATCATAAAAATCTTATCTTTAGTGGCATCTTTAGTGGCATATAAAATACTAATTCACAATATTTTTTAGTGGGGACTAAAGGACCTGAATTTAAAAGATATGTTTAAAGCCATGAACAATGTCGTACATGTTTTTTTATGGGGGCAAACAATCGGCTAGATTTAGAGTTTTGTCGGTAAAGACCCGCGTAACGCTGCTTTTTTTCCCAACGCACCCTTTAAACAACGTTGGTATTGAGAGTTGTCTCAGTGGCTGCGTTAGGCTCAGAAAAGGGAGCGTTGAGCATAATTTAGCTCCACTTCAACCCTCAAGATCAGCGTTGCTTACGGTAGCGGTAAGCTGGCAAAACGTGCTCGTGCACGATATCCCTATAGGAAACAATGGGGCAGTTTGGGCTGAAAAAAACCTAACACCTGCAAAAAGCAGAGTTCAGCTCCTAACTCTCTAAGTCTGCACCTAACACCCTAACATGAACCCCGAGTCTAAACACCCATAACCTTACACTTATTTAACCCCTAATCTGCCGACCAGACACCGCCGCCACCTACATTATCCCTATGAACCCCTAATCTGCTGTCCCTAACATCACCGAACCCTATATTATATTTATTACCCCCTAATCTGCCCCCCCCAACGTCACCGCAACCTTACTACACTTATTAACCCCTAATCTGCCGACCGGACCTCACCGCCACTATAATGAATGTATTAACCCTTAAACCGCCGCACTCCCGCCTCGCAAACACTATAATAAATATTATTAACCCCTAATCTGCTCTCCCTAACATCGCCGCCACCTACCTACAATTATTAACCCCTAATCTCCCGCCCACAACGTCGCCTCTACTATAATAAAGTTATTAACCCCTAAACCTAAGTCTAACCCTAACCCTAACACCCCCCTAACATAAATATAATTTAAATTAAACTAAATAATATTCCTATTATTAAATAAATGAATCCTATTTAAAACTAAATACTTACGTATAAAATAAACCCTAATATAGCTACAATATAAATAATAATTACATTGTATCTATTTTAGGATTTATATTTATTTTACAGGTAACTTTATATTTATTTTAACTAGGTACAATAGCTATTAAATAGTTATTAACTATTTAATAGCTACCTAGTTAAAATAATTACAAAATTACCTGTAAAATAAATCCTAACCTAAGTTACAATTAAACCTAACACTACACTATCATTAAATTAATTAAATAAATTACCTACAATTAGCTAAACTAAAATACAATTAAATAAACTAATCTATAATACAAAATAAAACAAACACTAAGTTATAAAAAATAAAAAAATATTACAAGAATTTTAATCTAATTACACCTAATCTAAGCCTCATAATAAAATAAAAAAGCCCCAAAAAATAAAAAAATTCCCTACCCTATTCTAAATTACAAAAGTAATCAGCTCTATTACCAGCCCTTAAAAGGGCTTTTTGCGGGGCATTGCCCCAAAGTAATCAGCTCTTTTACCTGTAAAAGAAAATACAATACCCCCCCAACATTACAACCCACCACCCACATACCCCTATTCTAACCCACCCAAACCCCCCTTAAAAAACCTATCACTAACCCCCTGAAGATCTCCCTAACTTGAGTCATCTTCACTCAGCCGAGCCGAAGTCTTCATCCAATCCGGCAGATGTGGTCCTCCATCCAGTAGAAGTCTTGATCCAAGCGGCAAAGAAGAGGTCCTCCATCCGGGTGGAGTCTTGATCCAAGCGGCAAAGAAGAGGTCTTCCATCCAGGCGATGTCTTCTTCCAAGCGGCATCTTCTATCTTCTGTCTTCCGGATCCATCTTCATCCTGCCAACACGGAACATCCTCCTTCCCCGACAGACTAACGACGAATGAAGGTTCCTTTAAGGGACGTCATCCAAGATGGTGTCCCTCGAATTCCGATTCTATCAGCCAATCGGAATTAAGGTAGGAAAAATCTGATTGGCTGATTCCATCAGCCAATCAGATTGAGCTTGCATTCTATTGGCTGATCGGAACAGCCAATAGAATGCAAGCTCAATCTGATTGGCTGATTGGATCAGCCAATCGGATTAAACTTCAATCTGCCAACACGGTAGGTAGCTAGTTATTATACAGTTAATAACTATTTAATAGCTATTGTACCTAGTGAAAATAAATACAAAGTTTCCTGTAAAATAAATATAAATCCTAAAATAGATACAATGTAATTATTATTTATATTTTAGCTATATTAGGGTTTATTTTATAGGTAAGTATTTAGTTTTAAATAGCATTAATGTATTTAATAATAGGAATATTATTTAGTTTAATTCAAATTATATTTATGTTAGGGGGGTGTTAGGGTTAGACTTAGGTTTAGGGGTTAATAACTTTATTATAGTAGCAGCAACATTGGGGGCGGGAGATTAGGGGTTAATAATTGTAGGTATGTGGCGGCGATGTTAGGGAGGGCAGATTAGGGGTTAATAATATTTATTATAGTGTGGGAGTGCGGCGGTTTAGGGGTTAATACATTTATTATAGTGGCGGCGAGGTCCGGTCGGCAGATTAGGGGTTAATACTTGTAGTTAGGTAGCGGCGACGTTGGGGGGGGCAGATTAGGGGGTAATAAATATAATAATAAATATAATAATAAATATAATATAGGTGTCGGCAGATTAGGGGTTCAATTTTTTTATTATAGTGGCGCCGCTGTGGGGGGGGCCTCGGTTTAGGGGTACCTAGGTAGTTTATGGGTGTTAGTGTACTTTGTAGCACAGTAGTTAGGAGCTTTATATTCCGGCGTTAGCCCATAAAGCTCTTAACTACTGACTTTTTTTGGCGGTAGGAGTCTTGTCGGTAGAGGGTCTACTGCTCACTTCTTCCAAGACTCCAAATACCGGCGTTAGGCAGATCCCATAGAAAAGATAGGATACGCAATTGGCGTAAGGGGATCTGCAGTAGCCTCGTGTCGCGGACGCGGTAAGGAACTGAGCATTAGACCCTTTCCTGCCTGACTCTAAATACCAGCGGGCGGCCAAAAGCAGCGTTAGGACCCCTTAACACTGCTTTTGACGGCTAACGCAGAACTCTAAATCTAGCCGAATGTTTCTCTTATGTTTCAGATAGAGAGTACAATTTTAAAATGTTTAAAATGTCCTTCTGTTATCAAAGTTGCTTAATTATTTTGGAACTCTTTGTTGAAAAGCAGGTAGGTAGGCTCAGGAAAGTGCACATGTCTGGAGCAATATATGGCAGCAGTTTTGCAAGAATTGATTTAACAATATTTTACATTTGAAATACCTCAAGGTAACAGCAATGTTTCCTGCCATGCAGTGCTGTATACATGTACATGCTACCTACCTGGATATGCTCTTCAACAAAGAATACCATGAGAACTAAGTAATTTTGATACTAGAAGTAAATTGGAAACTTTTTTTTTTAATTGAATGTCTCAATCATAAAATAAACATTTGGGTTTCAATTTCCTTTACACACTAAAGGCCAGATTTAGAACTTTCAAGCATAAACTTTGCTAGAAGTAATCTATTTGCGTGCGTTGAATTGTGTGCATACTACAAGCTCAAAGTTAAATGTTTGAGTGCAAGCAAAATCTGACGTGCGAAACCAAATATCACGTCATCTAAACTTAGTATCCCCATAGAAGTCAATGTAGAGCGCAGAAGAAAAATCTAACACCTATCGTTTGTGCATTAACCTGAGAGCAGTTATGCATATTTCACATTCCAATGTTCTTCACTTACATAACAATGTTATTTTTATTGTAAGTACATATTTATATATATACTAGTCCTAAAGCCGTGTACACGGGCCAATTTTTTAGGTACCGCGGTTCCAACCCTTGCTCCCTCTCGCTCCCCCCTCTCTTTTGCGCTCTCTCTCCCCCCTCTCTTTTGAGTTCTCTCTCTCCCCCTTATTTTGCACTCTCCCCCCTCTTTTGCTCTCTCTCTCTCCTTTTGTGCTCTCTCTCCCCCCTCTTTTGCTCTCTCTCTCCCACCTCTTTTGCTCTCTCTCCCCTCTTTTGCTCGCTCTCTCTCTTCCCCCCCTCATCTGCTCTCCTCCCCCCTCTTGCTCTCTCTCGACCTCTTTTGCTCTCTCTCTCCCCTATTTTGCTCTCTCCCCCCTCTTTTGCTCTCTCTCTCTCCCCCCTCTTTTGTGCTCTCTCTCTCCCCCCTCTCTTTTGCTCTCTCTCCCCCTCTCTTTTGCTCTCTCTCCCCCCTCTCTTTTGCTCTCTCTTCCCCTCTCTTTTGCTCTCTCTCTCCCCCTCTCTTTTGCTCTCTCTTCCCCTCTTTTGCACTCTCTCTTCCCCTCTTTTGCGCTCTCTGCCCCTTCTCTTTTGCGCTCTCTCCCCCTCTCTTTTGCACTCTCTCTCCCCCTCTTTTGTGCACTCTCTCTCCCCCCCTCTCTTTTAAACTCTCTATCCCCCCCTCTCTTTTGAGCTCTCTCCCCCCTCTCTTTTGAGCTCTCTCCCCCCCTCCCTTTTGAGCTCTCTCTCTCCCCCCACTCTTTTGCGCTCTCTCCCCCCTCTTTTTTGCACTCTCTCCCCCTCTTTTTTGGGCACTCTCCCCCTCTCTTTTGCGCTCTCTCCCCCTCTTTTTTGCGCTCTCTCCCCCTCTTTTTTGCTCTCTCCCCCTCTCTTTTGTGCTTTCTCTCTCCCTCTTTTGCTCTCTCTCTCCCTCTTTTGCACTCTGTCTCCCCCTTCTCTTTTGCGATCTCTCCCCCCTCTTTTGCGCTCTCTTTTAAACTCTCCCCCCCCTCTCTTTTGTGCTCTCTCTCCCCCCTCTCTTTTGCGCTCTCTCCCCCCTCTCTTTTGAGCTCTCTCCCCCTCTTTTGTGAGCTCTCTCTCCCCCTCTCTTACGCTCTCTCCCCCTCTCTTGCGCTCTCTTCTCCTCTTAGTTCAAAAAGAAAGTGTGGGGGAGGGATAGCGCTAACGAATAGCTGAGAGCCAAAATATCTAAAAAACTCTAATGAGATAGTACATTACTAGTATAAATAAACAATAAAAATCGAATTAAAATTAGCGTGTCTACGTAGCCAAAAAAAAGAGGAATTGGATATATATGTACAAATAAATCAATATTTATTATAACAATATAAGATAAATTCTAACAGATAACTCCTATAAAAGATGCCGGCATCAGGTAAAAAATGAGTGTATCTAAAAGACTGCAATGAGAGTGACTATCTGAGGTTCTCAAATAAACAAAATTATTAGCAGCATATATGACTAGACAGAATTATTAGCAGCATGTATAACTAACCAGAATTATTGGCAGCCTATATGACAAAAACAGATAAAATAACTACAAAGTCTATTAAAAAGTCTATTAAAAAGTGCTTGATATCAGTATTCCCAAAATGGAGCTGATCCGTGGGTGATAATGTTTACCAGTGTGATCCGTGGGTGGTAATGTTTACCAGTGTGATCTCCTTAGGGGGTAATGTTACCAGTGTGTCAATTCAAAGACCGGGTAAAAACGGAGTGATATGAGAAGTAACTTTATCTTCTTTCTGTATGGCTTTCCTCCGTTTTTTTAGCCTGTTTTTAGCCAGTATCTGTCCGTCCTCCGCAGCAGGTATCCAGCGTGTGGAAATGGTCCCAGAGGGATCAAGTTCCGGGTTAAAGTTCAGTTCAGATTTCCAAATAGTAAAGCGCCGTTGTGCAATATTTCAGCCTATGAATGATAGACCTTTAAAAAGCACTCTGGGTTCGTTTTCTGTGGGTCCTGGGGCAGGAATTACACATACAGAGACGGCTCACCTGTGATCAGTGACCGCTCAATGTACCTGTCCTATCCACCAACGATACCTCAGCTAGTAAAGAGATATAAAATGTATCAAGGTTTAGTAAGCAAGTTCTACGCGTTTCAGCCTCCAGGGGCCTTTATCAAGATGCTTACTAAATGTTTAGGCCATTTTAAATAGCCCTCTCTCTTTTCTCATTGGATAATACCCAGCCAATAGTGAATAAGCTATTGGAGATATGTGAATCATTGTGTTACAAACACTTTAGTAAAAAATGTTACACTGTTTTGTTAATTCATATGTTTACACTTGATTTTAAGTATTTGATTCATTTGATACAATAAATCCAATCTTGGCAACCTCTTATTGAATATGGAAAAAATATAAAAAATATAAAAGTTATTAAAATATATACGGAAAAAATATATAAAAATATATGTGTGTATATAAACAACAAATATTTGAGAGGATTCTATCTCTACTAAGTTTCTAAATGGTTTTGGTAGTTATATGTGTGTGTTAATGTGGTGGTGTTAGAGATAGCGAACATTTGTACAAAGTAATAACAATTTCATGAAGTTTGTGCAAAATTAGGAATTAGTTTAAAATGAAAATAATAATATATACATATGTATTATAAAATATAAAATCATACATGTGTATAAAAAGATTATTTAAAATTCTTTTTTTGAAAAATTTGAAAAATTGGATTTTCATATTAGCCTACTAAGATCCATTTCGGAGTTCAGGCCATGGGGGTGGAGGGTTTTAAAATTAAATATAAATTCAGCTTCCTTTTTTAGTAATACATTGTTGATATTCCCTCCCCTACTCCCAAGATTAATTTGTGTTACACCCCAATATTTAAAATCTTTTAGACTCCCTTCATGTTTTTCTTTAAAATGGTTATATAATTTTGTTTCTGAAGAGCCGTGCTCTATTTTTAAAATATGTTCCCGGATGCGATCTCTTAAAATCCTACTCGTCTGTCCAAAATAGAACAGATTACATGAACATTTGATGCAATAGATTATATTCTTATCAGAACATCTTATTAATTGCTTTATTTTAAAACTGAAGTTTGTGTTATGTGATTTTAAATCTTTTATCTTATGACTGTGTTTGCATGACTTACAGGTGTTACACGGAAAAAAAACAATTAGTTTATCTCCTTTCATATCTTTATATGTAGAATGTTGTTTTTTTTCCTTATATTCACTGGGAGATAATAAACTCTTTAAGTTTCTAGCTTTTTAAAAAATTATATCAGGTTGATTTTTTACTTGATTCCCTAGTATATGGTCCTGTTTAATTAAATGCCAATGTTTTCTCAGAATCTTTTTGACTTCATAGTGTTCTGAGCTAAACCCAGTGATGAAAGGTATAAACAGTTCATTGGATTTTTGTGCAACGGATTTCTTTTTTGGTAGTAATAAGGTGTTTCTATCAATTTTAGCAACCTCTTGTTGTATTTTGCCTATTCTATTGCTGTCATAACCTTTCTCTATAAATCTGGTGGTTAATATCTGGGATTGTGTCTGATAGCTTTCTAGAGATGAACAATTTTTCTTTACTCTCATATACTGGCTTTTTGGGATATTGTGTTTCCATTGATTTAAATGGCAACTGGATGAATGTATATAATTATTAGCGTCAATCGCTTTGAAGTAGGTTTCAGTGTGTATTTGATTATCATTGATTTCTATTGCAATATCTAAAAAATTGAGTTTCCTACAACTGTATTCATGAGAGAAGGATATTCCTAAGTTGTTACTGTTAAGATCTGTTAAAAATATGTTTAATAGTTCAACGTCCCCACGCCACACAATAAAAATGTCATCTATGAATCTGCAATAGAGCACAAGGTTCGCCTCCCAATGGCCATTGTAGATGTCTAGTCATATATGCTGCTAATAATTTTGTTTATTTGAGAACCGCAGATAGTCACTCTCATTGCAGTCTTTTAGATACACTCATTTTTTACCTGATGCCGGCATCTTTTATAGGAGTTATCTGTTAGAATTTATGTTAGAATTTATCTTATATTGTTATAATAAATATTGATTTATTTGTACATATATATCCAATTCCTCTTTTTTTTGGCTACGTAGACACGCTAATTTTAATTCGATTTTTATTGTTTATTTATACTAGTAATGTACTATCTCATTAGAGTTTTTTAGATATTTTGGCTCTCAGCTATTCGTTAGCGCTATCCCTCCCCCACACTTTCTTTTTGAACTAAGGGTGTACTTTATGAGGTTAGCACACTCCATATTGGGATTAGCTAGGAGAGCAGAAGTGTAGTATCCCTAATCACACTCTACATTTTTAGCTTGTATTTAACCTCAGACTAGGAGATCCACTTATTTCTTATATTTTATTTAAATATTTAAATCACATTTCTATATTTCCTAATTTTTCCTCACGTTATCACAACACTATTCACAGTATTATTATATACACTTATTATATACACTTATTTATTTGTATATACACATCGTATTTTAAATAATTATTAAATAATTTTATATATATTTTTTGTATACTTTTTAAACACCTATTTTTGACACACTAGAAATTTCACATCACTCATTTTTTTAGTAATAAGAAGATTTATTCAATCCATTTTCTTTGATTCTATATTAAAATGGACATATTCTCTCATAGAGATAAAATCCTCAATGAGATTGCTAGGAATGATAATACAAACATTGAATTTTATAATGAAGGGAACGATATAGAAAACATCCATATAGATTTGGAAAACACTCTCTCTAAAGAAATAAAACATACTTTGGAAATTAAATACATGCAATATTATTTAGATTCAAATATGGTACCAAGAGGTCTCAGATTAAAAAAAGATTGTACATTTACACTACCAGAAAAATTAAAAACAGAATGGTTTGAAGTATTAGAAAATGCCTCTTTAAACCTTATGAAAATTATAGTTAAAGCGAGAAATATACAACTTTCAGAAGTAAAAAAAGACATTGAAACTATAAAAAATAAAATGAACAGCATAGAACAAAATGAGGAACACAAGAACACACAAATTTAAATAATAAGGAGAACCTCTGAACTTAAAAATAACATCACCTTGCAGAAAAATTCAAAATTTCAAAGAGATACAACAGATTATAAAACAAATGAAGATGAGAGTAATTCCAAACAAATTACTATAGAAAGGAATATAGAGGAAATTATTATTGATAACCCCACCACAGATAACTCTAGAAGAGAAATAGCACATTTATTTAGCAAAAAGAAAAACATGAATAAAGATAAAGAAAATGTACCCAATTATACAAATAACAAACATAAAACTAATTATCAGAATCACAAAAGAATTGAAGAAGTGAATAAACAGCCAAATAAGAGAAATGAAAATCATCACAATAATGAGAATGAATATCAGAACATAGACTCTGAAAATTGGTCAAAAACACCAAGTAGAAACACAAATAATGGTTGGCACACAAAAAGAGAAGAGTATATACCACAAAGGAGAGGATATAATCAATACAACAATGAGAGAGGTTATGATAATACATATAACCAAAGAAACCACCAAAATTGGCACCCCAATAGTCATCAAAATTGGTATCAACACAGATACCAAAATAGATATCAGAACCATGAAAACTCAGATAGAGATTTTTACAGTCATCAATACAATTATTACAATAACAGATACAATGACAACAGACATAATAATAGACAAAATGACAATGGATTTAGAAATCAATCAAACCATTCATATAATATGTATAGAGAATACCCCAAACACTCCTATAATGAACAACAAAACTGGAGAATACCCCTACAAAACAGATATACACCACTACAAGCACAACAGAGCCCCGCGAGAACTCATCAATTCAGGAAACAACTAAATTCAAACATACAAGAAGACAACACACAGACAAAACATTTTTTAGAGGGTGTCCCCGCAAAGGCGGGGCCATCAAGAGATTATCCAGGAGCTATAATACCAGAAAGAAACACACAAGGAAAAAGAAGATTAGAGGTAGAAGAGGGAGAGGAACCTCTAAACAAATCACAAAGGAGATAGAAAGCAAAAAGAAAGTTGGAATATTTAATTTAAGTAAAGTGATTTTAACCGAAGAACAAGAGAAAGTATTAGGAAAAGGCCTCACGTTTGCACCATCATGCAGACTTAATAAATTTGAGACCTTAATTAATGTCAATCAGTACATTAGAAAACTCACATTAAAAAGATACTTTCTCAAAAATCCCATACAACACAGAGACACACAAAACAGTTACATCCATACAGACCTGAAGGCAAAATCCGATTTCTTTCCTATACAGGAGAAAAGCGAACACATAAAACTATTTGAGGAGAATATAAAGAAAGATTTAGAAACACTCGATCAAAGCAAACCTTTTAAAAATAATATGAGTAAAAAAGAGAGTGAAACGCTTAAGGAATTACAAAATAACACTGATATAGTAGTGAAACCGGCAGATAAGGGTGGGGGGATTGTCCTAATGGACACAAACTATTATATCCAAGAAGCAAATAGGATCTTACAAGATAAGACTACTTACACTAAACTTAAACAGAATCCATTAAAGCAACAGGAATTAAAACTAGGAACATTACTCAAAGAGGCTAAGAAAGAAGGTATAATTAATGAATCAGAATTTAACTTTTTAAATACAACATATCCTAAGACCCCCACCTTTTACTTTCTACCAAAGATCCACAAAGATCTTAAAAATCCCCCTGGCCGTCCCATAATCTCTGGGATAGGTTCCCTTACATCAGGCCTATCCCAGTATGTAGATTTTTTTCTACAGAAATATGTGATAACGCTACCAGCATATTTAAGAGACTCGACACATTTTCTAAATAAAATCCAAAACCTAGAATGGAAAGAAAATTACATTATGGCAACATGTGATGTCAATTCTTTGTATACTAATATATCACACCATATGGGAAAAGAGGCTATTAAATCATTTTTAGACAGAGATATAGATCTATCTGAGACTCAAAATAAATTTATTTTGGATTGTATTGGTTTTATCCTACAAAATAACAGTTTTTTATTCAATAAGGAGGTATTTCTCCAGACTAAGGGAACTGCAATGGGCACAAGGTTCGCCCCCAGTTATGCTAATTTGTTTATGGGCCACTTTGAAGATAATTACATCTACAATGGCCATTGGGAGGCGAACCTTGTGCTCTATTGCAGATTCATAGATGACATTTTTATTGTGTGGCGTGGGGACGTTGAACTATTAAACATATTTTTAACAGATCTTAACAGTAACAACTTAGGAATATCCTTCTCTCATGAATACAGTTGTAGGAAACTCAATTTTTTAGATATTGCAATAGAAATCAATGATAATCAAATACACACTGAAACCTACTTCAAAGCGATTGACGCTAATAATTATATACATTCATCCAGTTGCCATTTAAATCAATGGAAACACAATATCCCAAAAAGCCAGTATATGAGAGTAAAGAAAAATTGTTCATCTCTAGAAAGCTATCAGACACAATCCCAGATATTAACCACCAGATTTATAGAGAAAGGTTATGACAGCAATAGAATAGGCAAAATACAACAAGAGGTTGCTAAAATTGATAGAAACACCTTATTACTACCAAAAAAGAAATCCGTTGCACAAAAATCCAATGAACTGTTTATACCTTTCATCACTGGGTTTAGCTCAGAACACTATAAAGTAAAAAAGATTCTGAGAAAACATTGGCATTTAATTAAACAGGACCATATACTAGGGAATCAAGTAAAAAATCAACCTGATATAATTTTTAAAAAAGCTAGAAACTTAAAGAGTTTATTATCTCCCAGTGAATATAAGGAAAAAAAACAACATTCTACATATAAAGATATGAAAGGAGATAAACTAATTGGTTTTTTTCCGTGTAACACCTGTAAGTCATGCAAACACAGTCATAAGATAAAAGATTTAAAATCACATAACACAAACTTCAGTTTTAAAATAAAGCAATTAATAAGATGTTCTGATAAGAATATTGTAAGGATTCCAGTCCTGCTTTTACTTTTTGCCTCAACTCACCTTCCTCACCTGTACTTAAGGCATCACCCCGCCCCAAACAAGTGCTTAGTTGTTGAGTATTGTTTGCTGAAACCAGTGCTCTCTTTCTTATAAGCTATATACTTATCAAAAGAAGTTTTACTTCTACTACTTTAACATTTGGATTTACAAATACCAGCTGCAGTTTGGTCACAAAGGGACTAATAACAACTAGTCTCATTCATCCTGAAGATTGCTATTCCAAGAAGTATTAAGTTATTCAACTCCTCATCTCTACAGGAATTGCTATCTAATTTCCAACAGGAGGATTCTACCAACTACTACTACGATATTAGTATCAAATCTAATTTACCTTGGATGCCTTAGGTAACGGCTAATTACAAATTTCATGTTTCCTTTTTGAACTTTTGTAAACTGACTTTGTCTCTCAGAAATTACTTTGATTGCAACGAATGTTTTATTTAATTCTATGAACTTCCTTTGAATACATTCTCATACCGGACAGTAACGGACTTTATGTGACGTCACACAGCTTCATACATCTCAGCGTGCCATACAGCTCCTTACAACTCAGCGTGTCCCACAGCTCCATTTACAATCACTAGTCTGTGTTCAGATTTCCACGCTGCAAGCCTTACTCTGTGTGCTGTGTCTCGCAGCAGGTCACGCCCCTGTCAGCAGCTGCAGTCTGTGTGTCTCACATCTCTCATGCCTCAGTGATTATTACAATGAACACTATCTCTCACATTTGGGTTTGAGCACAATTATTGTCAAAAGTTGTTATTAATAATAATACTTATTTTCAGCCTCTAAATATTTATATGGTATAACGATATAATATAACCATATAAAGACTTACTGCCATTACTTATAAAAATCACTCTGAATAAAACAGTCTATGCTGATATAATAGCCTGTACTTCAGTTGTGAAACAAATATAATTTATTTAGACTCTGCAGTTGTGATTCAAATAACCAAGGAACCTGATATAACAACTAAGCCATAAAATATGGATCCAGCAGAGCTTCCTCAAATTGTTTATAATTTAACACAAAGAGTTGACCAACTTAGTCAAGCCTTTAGAGAGTTACAATTAGAAAATGAAACTTTAAGAAAAGTAATAAAAGACACTGTCTCTATTAAACAGAGCCTTCCTGACAATCTGTCAGAACCATTTATTGCACCTCCAGATTTTTTCAATGTAGATAGGAATTTATACCGTCAATTTAAAAATGCTTGTCTGCTTAATTTCACCCTTAAACCTAAAACATACCCAAATGATAGGGTTAAAGTCCTTACAATGATAAGCTATTTAAGAGGTGAACCTCGCATTTGGGCAGACACTCTCTTTGAAACAAATAATGCTGTTCTTTCATCTTTTTCATCTTTTCTGGATATTATGGATGAATTATACTATGATTCTAACCTACAGTATACTGCTGAGAAAAAGATGAGGAACTTAAAACAAGGTAACAAACCTGTTGAATGTTACATAACAGAATTCAAGCAATATTCTATTGACTCTCAGTGGAACGCCATTGCTTTAAAAAACCAGTTCAGGCTTGGACTCTCTGACGCAGTAAAAGATGAATTAGCCCGAACTGAGTTACCTGAAACATTGGAAGGCCTTATGAAGCTCAGCAGGCAAATTGATAGGAGATTACGTGAAAGAAGATTTGAACGTCAATACCCTGAAATTGTTTATAAGAAGGATAAGGTTCTAAACCATCCCACTTCTAACAGTCCTCATACTGGTTCAACTGGTGCTGAAGCAATGGATATAAGTTTTTTTAGAGGACCTCTAACTCCTGAAGAACGTATCAGAAGGAAGACTAGAGGCCTCTGCATGTATTGCGCATCCTCATCTCATACTTTAAAGGATTGCCCATCTTTGCCACAGAACAAGAAGAGTAAGTACCATACCAATCTTTCTCTCCAGTCAAAGCATAACAACCCTCTTCATTGTTCTTTACTTCTTTCTCTACAGTGGGCAAATAAACAACTGACCATTCCAGCCATCTTGGATACAGGAGCACAAGGAAACTACATTGACAGTTCTCTGGTTTCTAAAAATAAAATACCATTGATAAAAAAGTTGTCTCCTATTTTCCTTCGTGTGGTTGATGGCTCTGAGATATCATCAGGGCCAATTACACATCACACCATCCCGCTCTCTGTCACTACATTAAAAACACATCATGAACATCTCACTTTTGATGTAATCACTTCTCCATTATTCCCAATAGTACTTGGGCTAGCTTGGTTACAGCTACACGAACCTGATATTAATTGGAAATCCTTAAAAGTTCAACTAAATTCTGGTTTCTGTCAACAGACTTGCCATAGAATTTCTTTTCACAGTTTATCCTCCACATCAGAAACTCTGATACCAGAAATGTACAAGCAGTTCTCTGAAGTCTTCAGTAAGAAGGAAGCAGATACCCTTCCCCCACACAGAATCTACGACTGCCCTATTGAACTGAAACCTGGAACAACGCCACCTATTGGACATTTATACCCACTTTGTCAACCGGAACTGGATCATCTAAAAACTTACCTAGATGAAAATCTAAAGAAAGGGTTTATCCGTCCTTCAGTTTCTCCTGCTGGTGCAGGAATGTTCTTTGTGCGGAACAAAGACCAATCTCTTCGGCCTATCATTGACTTCAGACAATTGAACAAAATAACCATAAAAAACCGATACCCTCTCCCCCTCATTCCTGAACTCATAGAAAGACTCAGGCATGCTCAGATTTTTACTAAATTAGATTTGAGAGGGGCGTACAATTTAGTGCGTATCCGTGAGGGGGATGAGTGGCTTACCGCTTTTAGAACTAGGTATGGGTTGTTTGAATATCTAGTTATGCCTTTCGGCTTAACTAACGCACCCGCAACTTTCCAGTTCTTTATTAATGACATTTTCCATGATCTCCTTGACACATGTGTTGTTGTCTACCTAGATGACATTTTAATCTATTCCACAAATCTAGAAGAACATATCAAACATGTTAGTTGGGTTTTAGCAAGACTCCAAGTCCATCGGCTATACGCCAAATTGGAAAAATGTATTTTCCACACCAACAAAATAGAGTTCCTGGGTTACTCCATCAGCCCAAATGGGATTCAAATGCAAGATAACAAAGTGGAAGCAGTAAAATCATGGCCCACACCTTTAACACGGAAAGAACTACAAAAGTTTCTTGGTTTCAGTAACTATTACAGAAAGTTCATGCGCAATTTTTCTAAAATTGCAAAACCTCTGACTAAATTAACTAGTGCTAATTGCTCTTTCCAGTGGACTAAAGAACAGGATGATGCGTTCAACTTCCTAAAGAATTCCTTTTCATCTGCCCCCATTCTGAAATATCCTGATCCAAACCTTCAATATACCCTAGAGGTGGATTCTTCAGATTATGCTCTTGGCGCTGTCCTCTCCCAAAGACTGTCTCCTACAGAACCACTACACCCAGTTGGGTTCTATTCAAAAATTATGACTCCAGCAGAGATCAATTATTCCATTGGGGACAAGGAACTTCTAGCCATTAAAAGAGCCTTCGAATTCTGGAGACATCTCCTTGAAGGTACCTCCCTACCTATAGTGATTTATACGGATCACCGGAATTTGGAATATCTACAAAATAATAAAACTTTATCTGGACGTCAAGTGAGATGGAGTCTCTACTTTAGTCGTTTCAATTTCCAAATCATGTACAGGCCGGGTTCAAAAAATGGGAAGGCAGATGCACTCTCTCGACGAGATCCAAGACCTATACAGGAAGACTCTCCTACTAACATTCTTCCCCCTACTCGATTCCTTGCTATCCTATCTCAACAGGATAAGGAATACCAATCTGATCTTTCTTCAGAAGACCAAACCCTACTAGATAGACTAACCCTCCAGGATGGTTTTTACTTCCATGGTTCTAAACTTTATATTCCAGATCGTTTCAGACAGAAAATAATCAAAGATCATCATGACCCTCCACTAATTGGTCATCCAGGAATCAAACGTACACATGAGCTCATCTCCAGAAGTTACTGGTGGCCATCGATGAAAACCAGTATAAAGGAATATATACAACATTGTACAACCTGTACAGTATCAAAACCAGAAAGGAGACCACCCTATGGCTATTTAATTCCTTTGGAAGTACCGGAATCTCCTTGGTCTCATTTGGGAATGGATTTTATAGTTGATCTACCACCTAGTTCTGGACAAACCACCATTTTAGTTGTTACCGATCATTTTACTAAAATGGCACATTTTATTCCTTTTCATAAGTTACCCACTTCCATTGAAACAGCATATTTATTTCTAAACCACATTGTACGATACCACGGGTTACCATCCATTTTAACTACTGATAGAGGAACCCAATTCACCTCACGCTTCTGGAAAGCACTCACTAAAGCACTCCAAATCGATCAAAGGTTAAGCACAGCCTTCCACCCTCAGACTAATGGCCAAACTGAGAGACTCAATCAGTGGCTTGAGCAATATCTACGATGCTATTGCTCATATCATCAAAATAAATGGACTTCCTTTCTCTCCATGGCTGAATTTGCCTATAACAATACCATTAACAGCACTACAAATTACTCTCCCTTTTTCGCCAACTATGGTTTTAATCCAAGATTCACTATCCAAACGACTTCTACACATGACTCACCATCTGTTGATGTGCTAACACAAAACATAGCTGAAAATTTCCTACATTTACGAGATAACATCAAACAAGCTCAGGCGTCTCAGAAGAAATTTTATGATTTACGTCGTAGAGCTTCTCCGAAATATTCTATAGGGGACTATGTTTGGTTATCTTCCAAAAACATTAAAATGCACTTACCAAGTAAAAAATTGGCTGGGTTGTTCCTTGGCCCATTCAAAATTCTACACATCATCAATGAAAATGCCGTCAGGCTTGATCTACCTGATTCTTTACCAATCCACCCAACTTTCCATGTATCATTATTGAAACCCTACTTGGGAGATAAACCTGATGTACCTCTTCTACCCCCTTCTCCTATTCAATTGGGCACTGATGTCTATGAAGTTTATGATCTTTTGGACTCAAGATTTTATAATGGGGAATTACAGTATCTGGTCCGATGGAAAGGGTTCGCCCCAGAGGATGATACTTGGGAACCTCATGCACACATTAATGCTCCAAAGCTTATTGCTCGTTTTCATAGAAGATATCCAAACAGACCTAAATTCCAACCCGTGGTCGGCTTGCTTGAGGGGGGGGATCTGTAAGGATTCCAGTCCTGCTTTTACTTTTTGCCTCAACTCACCTTCCTCACCTGTAATTAAGGCATCACCCCGCCCCAAACAAGTGCTTAGTTGTTGAGTATTGTTTGCTGAAACCAGTGCTCTCTTTCTTATAAGCTATATACTTATCAAAAGAAGTTTTACTTCTACTACTTTAACATTTGGATTTACAAATACCAGCTGCAGTTTGGTCACAAAGGGACTAATAACAACTAGTCTCATTCATCCTGAAGATTGCTATTCCAAGAAGTATTAAGTTATTCAACTCCTCATCTCTACAGGAATTGCTATCTAATTTCCAACAGGAGGATTCTACCAACTACTACTACGGTATTAGTATCAAATCTAATTTACCTTGGATGCCTTAGGTAACGGCTAATTACAAATTTCATGTTTCCTTTTTGAACTTTTGTAAACTGACTTTGTCTCTCAGAAATTACTTTGATTGCAACGAATGTTTTATTTAATTCTATGAACTTCCTTTGAATACATTCTCATACCGGACAGTAACGGACTTTATGTGACGTCACACAGCTTCATACATCTCAGCGTGCCATACAGCTCCTTACAACTCAGCGTGTCCCACAGCTCCATTTACAATCACTAGTCTGTGTTCAGATTTCCACGCTGCAAGCCTTACTCTGTGTACTGTGTCTCGCAGCAGGTCACGCCCCTGTCAGCAGCTGCAGTCTGTGTGTCTCACATCTCTCATGCCTCAGTGATTATTACAATGAACACTATCTCTCACATTTGGGTTTGAGCACAATTATTGTCAAAAGTTGTTATTAATAATAATACTTATTTTCAGCCTCTAAATATTTATATGGTATAACAATATAATATAACCATATAAAGACTTACTGCCATTACTTATAAAAATCACTCTGAATAAAACAGTCTATGCTGATATAATAGCCTGTACTTCAGTTGTGAAACAAATATAATTTATTTAGACTCTGCAGTTGTGATTCAAATAACCAAGGAACCTGATAAATATAATCTATTGCATCAAATGTTCATGTAATCTGTTCTATTTTGGACAGACGAGTAGGATTTTAAGAGATCGCATCCGGGAACATATTTTAAAAATAGAGCACGGCTCTTCAGAAACAAAATTATATAACCATTTTAAAGAAAAACATGAAGGGAGTCTAAAAGATTTTAAATATTGGGGTGTAACACAAATTAATCTTGGGAGTAGGGGAGGGAATATCAACAATGTATTACTAAAAAAGGAAGCTGAATTTATATTTAATTTTAAAACCCTCCACCCCCATGGCCTGAACTCCGAAATGGATCTTAGTAGGCTAATATGAAAATCCAATTTTTCAAATTTTTCAAAAAAAGAATTTTAAATAATCTTTTTATACACATGTATGATTTTATATTTTATAATACATATGTATATATTATTATTTTCATTTTAAACTAATTCCTAATTTTGCACAAACTTCATGAAATTGTTATTACTTTGTACAAATGTTCGCTATCTCTAACACCACCACATTAACACACACATATAACTACCAAAACCATTTAGAAACTTAGTAGAGATAGAATCCTCTCAAATATTTGTTGTTTATATACACACATATATTTTTATATATTTTTTCCGTATATATTTTAATAACTTTTATATTTTTTATATTTTTTCCATATTCAATAAGAGGTTGCCAAGATTGGATTTATTGTATCAAATGAATCAAATACTTAAAATCAAGTGTAAACATATGAATTAACAAAACAGTGTAACATTTTTTACTAAAGTGTTTGTAACACAATGATTCACATATCTCCAATAGCTTATTCACTATTGGCTGGGTATTATCCAATGAGAAAAGAGAGAGGGCTATTTAAAATGGCCTAAACATTTAGTAAGCATCTTGATAAAGGCCCCTGGAGGCTGAAACGCGTAGAACTTGCTTACTAAACCTTGATACATTTTATATCTCTTTACTAGCTGAGGTATCGTTGGTGGATAGGACAGGTACATTGAGCGGTCACTGATCACAGGTGAGCCGTCTCTGTATGTGTAATTCCTGCCCCAGGACCCACAGAAAACGAACCCAGAGTGCTTTTTAAAGGTCTATCATTCATAGGCTGAAATATTGCACAACGGCGCTTTACTATTTGGAAATCTGAACTGAACTTTAACCCGGAACTTGATCCCTCTGGGACCATTTCCACACGCTGGATACCTGCTGCGGAGGACGGACAGATACTGGCTAAAAACAGGCTAAAAAAACGGAGGAAAGCCATACAGAAAGAAGATAAAGTTACTTCTCATATCACTCCGTTTTTACCCGGTCTTTGAATTGACACACTGGTAACATTACCCCTTAAGGAGATCACACTGGTAAACATTACCACCCACGGATCACACTGGTAAACATTATCACCCACGGATCAGCTCCATTTTGGGAATACTGATATCAAGCACTTTTTAATAGACTTTTTAATAGACTTTGTAGTTATTTTATCTGTTTTTGTCATATAGGCTGCCAATAATTCTGGTTAGTTATACATGCTGCTAATAATTCTGTCTAGTCATATATGCTGCTAATAATTTTGTTTATTTGAGAACCTCAGATAGTCACTCTCATTGCAGTCTTTTAGATACACTAATTTTTTACCTGATGCCGGCATCTTTTATAGGAGTTATCTGTTAGAATTTATGTTAGAATTTATCTTATATTGTTATAATAAATATTGATTTATTTGTACATATATATCCAATTCCTCTTTTTTTTGGCTACGTAGACACGCTAATTTTAATTCGATTTTTATTGTTTATTTATACTAGTAATGTACTATCTCATTAGAGTTTTTTAGATATTTTGGCTCTCAGCTATTCGTTAGCGCTATCCCTCCCCCACACTTTCTTTTTGAACTAAGGGTGTACTTTATGAGGTTAGCACACTCCATATTGGGATTAGCTAGGAGAGCAGAAGTGTAGTATCCCTAATCACACTCTACATTTTTAGCTCTCTTCTCCTCTCTTTTGCGCTCTCTCTCTCCCCCCTCTCTTTTGAGCTCTCTCTCTCCCCCCTCTCTTTTGATCTCTCTCTCCCCCTCTTTCTCTCCCACTCTCTTGCGCTCTCTCTCTCACTCTTTTGCTCTTCCCCCCTCTCTCTGCTCGCTTTCTTTCTTTCCTTCCTTCCTCTGTTTTGTTCTCTCCCGCCGGCCACGCCCCTCCCGCATGCTCCCAAGAGGCCACGCCCCCTCACCACGCCCGACAGCCATGCCCCCTCATCACGCCGGCAACGCCCCCATCACGGCACGCCCGACGCCAGTCACGCCCCCACCAGGCAGCTTCCGCAGTGCTTACTACTCTGCAGCTGAAGGCCAGGTGTGTTTGTCCGCGCGCAGTCTCTACTGCGCATGACGATTTTAGACAAACACACTTGGCCTTTTATAATATAGGATATATATATATATATTTCTATATATATATATATATATATACAGTGGGGCAAAAAAGTATTTAGTCAGCCACCAATTGTGCAAGTTCTCTCACTTAAAGGGACAGTCTAGGCCAAAATTAACTTTCATGATTCAGATAGAGCATGTAATTTTAAACAATTTTCCAATTTACTTTTATCACCAATTTTGCTTTGTTCTCTTGGTATTCTTAGTTGAAAGCTTAACCTAGGAGGTTCATATGCTAATTTCTTAGACCTTGAAGGCCACCTCTTTTCAGAATGCATTTTAACAGTTTTTCACCACTAGAGGGTGTTAGTTCACATATTTTATATAGATAACACTGTGCTCATGCACGTGAAGTTATCTGGGAGCAGGCACTGATTGGCTAAACTGCATTAAGTCTGTCAAAAGAACTGAAATAAAGGGGCAGTTTGCAGAGGCTTAGATACAAGATAATCACAGAGGTTAAAAGTATATTAATATAACTGTGTTGGTTATGCAAAACTGGGGAATGGGTAATAAAGGGATTATATATATTTTAAAACAATAAAAATTCTGGTGTAGAATGTCCCTTTAAAAAGATGAGAGAGGCCTGTAATTTTCATCATAGGTATACCTGAACTATGAGAGACAAAATGTGGAAACAAATCCAGACAATCACATTGTCTGATTTGGAAATAATTTATTTACAAATTATGGTGGAAAATAAGTATTTGGTCAATATCAAACGTTCATCTCAATACTTTGTTATATATCCTTTGTTGACAATGACAGAGGTCAAACGTTTTCTGTAAGTCTTCACAAGGTTGTCACACACTGTTGTTGGTATGTTGGCCCATTCCTGCATGCAGATATCCTCTAGAGCAGTGATGTTTTGGGGCTGTCGCTGGTCAACACGTACTTTCAACTCCCTCCAAAGGTTTTCTATGGGGTTGAGATCTGGAGACTGGCTAGGCCACTCCAGGACCTTGAAATGCTTCTTACAAAGCCACTCCTTCATTGCCCAGGCGGTGTGTTTGGGATCATTGTCATGCTGAAAGACCCAGCCATGTTTCATCTTCAATGCCCTTGCTAATGGAAGGAGGTTTGCACTCAAAATCTCATGATAATTGGCCCCATTCATTCTTTCATGTACACGTATCAGTCGTCCTGTTCCCTTTGCAGAGAAACAGCCCCAAAGCATGATGTTGCCACCCCCATGCTTCACAGTATGTATGGTGTTCTTTGGTTGCAACTCAGCATTCTCTCTCCTCCAAACACGACAAGTTGTGTTTCTACCAAACAGTTCTACTTTGGTTTCATCTGACCATATGACATTCTCCCAATCCTCTTCTGGATCATCCAAATGCTCTCTAGCATACTTCAGACGGGCCCGGACATGTACTGGCTTAAGCAGGGGGACATGTCTGGCATTGCAGGATCTGAGTCCCTGGCGGCGTAGTGTGTTACTGATGGTAGCCTTTGTTACATTGGTCCCAGATCTCTGCAGGTCATTCACTAGGTCCCCCCGTGTGGTTCTGGGATGTTTGCTCACCGTTCTTGTGATCATTTTGACCCCATGGGGTGAGATATTGCGTGGAGCCCCAGATCGAGGGAGATTATCAGTGGTCTTGTATGTCTTCCATTTTCTAATTATTGCTCCCACAGTTGATTTCTTCACACCAAGCTGCTTGCCTATTGCAGATTCAGTCTTCCCAGCCTGTTGCAGGTCTACAATTTTGTTTCTGGTGTCCTTCGACAACTCTTTGGTCTTCACCATAGTGGAGTTTGGAGTGTGACTGTTTGAGGTTGTGGACAGGTGTCTTTTATACTGATAACAAGTTCAAACAGGTGCCATTAATACAGGTAATGAGTGGAGGACAGAGGAGCCTTTTAAAGAAGAAGATACAGGTCTATGAGAGCCAGAAATCTTGCTTGTTTGTAGGTGACCAAATACTTATTTTCCACCATAATATGCAAATAAATTCTTTCCAAATCAGACAATGTGATTGTCTGGATTTGTTTCGACATTTTGTCTCTCATAGTTGAGGTATACCTATGATGAAAATTACAGGCCTCTCTCATCTTCTTAAGTGGGAGAACTTGCTCAATTGGTGGCTGACTAAATATTTTTTGCTGCACTATATATATATATATATATATATATATATATATATATATATATATATATATATATATATATATATATATATATATATATCTGTATATACCTATACCTGTATATCTATTCATATAGATATATACTTATCTATTTTACATGAACATTATATATATATATATATATATATATATATATATATATATATATATATATATATATATATATATATATATATAATAAAAATAGAATTTTTTTCTATGTCAAGACCATAGAAATGTAAAATAAGTGTAACATGATTCGTGTTTCGCAATTTAGGTCTAATGCGGTGTCAGGTTAGGACACATGAAGAATTGCTAACTTTTAAATGCACGTTGTTGAAATATTAAATATTAAATATTAAAGCATTTTCGATCATCATGACTTGTATCAGAAGGAGAGACAAGCCCAGTGCAATAATGCACTACATAATATGAGATTTGTGTTACACTCAACATTCAAGTTTTGCACTTCCTCTTTTATAGTTTAATACATTTAGATTTATATCCAGCAGTGATTTCTGATTATGTTTTGAAAGTTTCTGTGTTTAACAAATTAGGATCATGCTTTGTATATTTCTGTGTATCTTTTACAAATTAGATAGTTGCTCAATTGTAAACTAAAACTGACAGTTTCAGAAGTGGGAGGTAAAGGGCATTACCCTGTGCTGAATGGGGGGGGGGGGGCAGGGTATGTCTGAAGCTCTCTCATAACTCTTGGGAAATTATTTAAGTATTTTAAACAAGCTAACTCACTGATTTATCTCACCAGCTGTATGCAGGTAAAGGTTGCTCAAAAGTCACAATACACTTATTTTAACTAACAGAAAAGTAATATGTAGTAAAATATAGAAAAAAAGGGGTTAAACTGTAATGAAAAATTTCAGTTTAATTTATAATTGATGTGAACTGAGTCTTTGGGGTAGATTTATCATACCCCAGGCGGACATGATCGCTATAGCAATTCATGTCCGCCCTGCATCGCTAAATGCCGACAGCATAGGCTGTCGGCATTTAACATTGCACAAGCAGCTCTGGTGAACTGCTTGTGCAATGACGTCCCCTGCAGATTCGCAGCCAACAGCAGGGGGTGTCAATCAACCCAATCGTATACGATCAGGTGGATTGATGGCTGCAGCCTCAGAGGAGGTGTACGAGTTAAGGTGCAGCAGTCTTAAGACCGCTGCTTCTTAACTCCCGTTTCGACTACAGGGCATAATAAATCGGCCCCATTATATCATCCCCAGGTGTTTTCCAGCTACCTTATCTCTCCTATATGAAATTTTGTTTGCCAGAAAGCTTCATTACTTTCTATGGAAGACGTCACTCAGCTCTCCAGGTTCGTTCTTTTTCTTTGAAAATTCACAGCTCACCCCCTGTGAAGTCTGAATGATAATTTCTCTCCAAACTAGAGAATGTTTGATTATCTGGCCCATAGAAAGTAATAAAACTTTCTGGGAAACTGAAGCCAACATTTTTTCAGTTTTATTTTAAATAGAAAAAAAATATACAAATTATCGGCTAGATTTAGAGTTTTGTCGGTAACGACCCGCGTAGCTAACGCTGGCTTTTTTTCCCCCGCACCTTTTAAATACCGCTGGTATTGAGAGTTCAAAGAAGGGCTGCGTTAGGCTCCAAAAAGGGAGCGTACAGGCATATTTACCGCCACTGCAACTCTCAATACCAGCGGTGCTTACGGCCAGCTTCAAAAATGTGCTCGTGCACGATTCCCCCATAGGAAACAATGGGGCCGTTTGAGCTGAAAAAAAACTAACACCTGCAAAAAAGCAGCGTTCAGCTCCTAACGCAGCCCCATTGTTTCCTATGGGAAAACACTTCCTATGTCTGCACCTAACACCCTAACATGTACCCCAAGTCTAAACACCCCTAACCTTACACTTATTAACCTCTAATCTGCCGCCCCCGCTATCGCTGACACTCCGTACACCGCCGCAACCTACATTATCCCTATGTACCCCTAATCTGCTGCCCCTAACACCGCCGACCCCTATATTATATTTATTAACCCCTAATCTGCCACCCCAAACGTCGCCTCCACCTACCTACAATTATTAATCCCTAATCTGCCGACCGGACCTCACCGCTACTCTAATAAAAATATTAACCTCTAAAGCTAAGTCTAACCCTAACACTAACACCCCCCTAAGTTAAATATAATTTAAATCTAATGAAATAAATTAACTCTTATTAAATAAATTATTCCTATTTAAAGCTAAATACTTACCTGTAAAATAAATCCTAATATAGCTACAATATAAATTATAATTATATTGTAGCTATTTTAGGATTAATATTTATTTTACAGGCAACTTTGTATTTATTTTAACCAGGTACAATAGCTATTAAATAGTTAATAACTATTTAATAGTTACCTAGTTAAAATAATTACAAAATTACCTGTAAAATAAATCCTAACCTAAGTTACAATTAAACCTAACACTACACTATCAATAAATTAATTAATTAAATACAAATACCTACAAATAAAAACAATTAAATAAACTAACTAAAGTACAAAAAATAAAAAAGAACTAAGTTACAAAAATAAAAAAAGAACTAAGTTACAAAAAATAAATAAAATATTTACAAACATTATAAAAATATTACAACAATTTTAAGCTAATTACACCTACTCTAAGCCCCCTAATAAAATAACAAAGCCCCCCAAAATAAAAAAATGCCCTACCCTATTCTAAAATACAAATAGAAAAGCTCTTTTTCCTTACCAGCCCTTAAAAGGGCCTTTTGCGGGGCATGCCCTAAAGAATTCAGCTCTTTTGCCTGTAAAAAAAACATACAATACCCCCCCCAACATTACAACCCACCACCCACATACCCCTAATCTAACCCAAACCCCCCTTAAATAAACCTAACACTAAGCCCCTGAAGATCTTCCTACCTTATCTTCACCAAACTGGGTATCACCGATCGGTCCAGGCTCCGAAGTCTTCATCCAAGCCCAAGCGGGGGCTGAAGACGTCCATCATCCGGCTGAAGTCTTCATCCTATCCGGGCAGAAGAGGAGATCCAGACCGGTAGACATCTTCATCCAAGCGGCATCTTCTATCTTCTTCCATCCGACGACGAGCGGCTCCATCTTCAAGACCTCCGACGCGGATCCATCCTCTTCTTCCGACATCCTAACACAGAATGAAGGTTCCTTTAAGGGACGTCATCCAAGATGGCGTCCCTCGAATTCCGATTGGCTGATAGGATTCTATCAGCCAATCGGAATTAAGGTAGGAAAAATCGGATTGGCTGATGGAATCAGCCAATCAGATTCAAGTTCAATCCAATTGGCTGATCCAATCAGCCAATCAGATTGAGCTTGCATTCTATTGGCTGTTAGGGAGGGCAGATTAGGGGTTAATACTATTTATTATAGGGTTTTTGAGGCGGGAGTGAGGCGGATTAGGGGTTAATAACTTTATTATAGTAGCGGTGAGGTCCGGTCGGCAGATTAGGGGTTAATAAGTGTAGGTAGGTGGCGGCGACGTTTGGGGTGGCAGATTAGGGGTTAATAAATATAATATAGGGGTCGGCGGTGTTAGGGGCAGCAGATTAGGGGTACATAGGGATAACGTAGGTGGCGGATTAGGGGTTAAAAAAATTTAATAGAGTGGCGGCGATGTGGGGGGACCTCGGTTTAGGGGTACATAGGTAGTTTATGGGTGTTAGTGTACTTTAGAGCACAGTAGTTAAGAGCTGTATGAACCGGCGTTAGCCCAGAAAGCTCTTAACTCCTGGCTTTTTGCTGCGGCTGGAGTTTTGTCGTTAGATTTCTAACGCTCACTTCAGCCATGACTCTAAATACCGGTGTTAGAAAGATCCCATTGAAAAGATAGGATACGCAATTGACGTAAGGGGATCTGCGGTATGGAAAAGTCGCGGCTTCAAAGTGAGCGTTGGACCCTTTCCTGACTGATTCTAAATACCAGCGGTAGCCCAAAACCAGCGTTAGGAGCCCCTAACGCTGGTTTTGACGGCTAACGCCAAACTCTAAATCTAGCCGTATGAGACTTATTTAAACTAAGCTACACAGAAAGTCCCCTATTTATGAAAGTCTGGCGGACCTGATCTGACAATGTGGATCAGGTCCGCCAGACCTCGCTAAATTCGGCGAGCAATACGCTCGCCGTATTCAGCATTGCACCAGCAGCTCACAAGAGCTGCTGGTGCAACGCCAACCTCAGCCGCCAGCAGGGGGGTGTCAATCAACCCGATCGGGTTGATTTCCGGCAATGTCTGTCCGCCTGCTCAGAGCGTCTGTCCGCCTCCATAGTAAGAAGCCCAAAATAGTGGTCCCACTGCTATAAAACCTTCAGCAAATAAGAAACCCCCCAACATCCAAGAGACTTCCTTATGCAAAGGAAGGAAATTCTGTTGAGTTGGAATCTACACCAAAGGTAAAATTGTTTTCTTTTACACCCAAGATAGAACTTTATTTATACCTTGCTTTGTTTTGTATTTTTTTTCTTCTGCTAGGGCGACATTCTATTAAACTAGAATTATTTTTACAAAGGAAAACTTTCCTGTATTTCCAGGACATCACTTCTTGTTCTGACATCTATTCAATATATTATACATCACTGTTAGATGGTATAAAATGCTTAATAATAACCTTTACTTTAATTATAAAACCGATGATATCCGCAAAAGCTAATTTTGAGCTATTTTTGAAGAATTCTGTTGAGTACAAAGCAATTTCTATAATTTATTTTTAAGTGCACCAGACAATAATATATTACTTATATAGCTAAAGCTTTCAGTGCTTGTAACAGTGGTATTTTGCCTTCACAATCAGTCATTTACAAATGCATTCAGATACTCAGCAGGTGAGAGCAGAGCTGACCTCAATTGTGAAGTAATGTCTGTTATCACACAATGGTCGATGCTATCCAAACCTACTAATTTCCTGCATCCTCCAATGCTGGATGTGAACCAAATGCAAATACTTTTCTCTGCTGTTAAAAAAGCCCTATGTAGAATTATTTGCATTGAATTCCTATCTAAAGCTCACACTGAGAGAATGACTAGAATGGACGAGGGAAAGGAATGTATAATCAATTTGAAGATACATGCTTTCTGAAGATTCATATCGGAAGAGGATACCTTACAAAGATAGAGAATCCCTTGTGTAATGTATCTCAAATGTCTTTATTTTAGGAAGTCTACCAGTAGTGATCGTCTACTGACAAGTGCAGGGTGCTTAGAACCACACGAAATTATAATCATCATAACCTTTTAGTTTCTTATTTTGTTCATAAAAAAGTATCATAATTAATATAGTAGACCCCCTCCCAGGTAATTACACTCTTTCTGAGTCAGAGAATGGCCTGTGGGGGCTGCACAGATAAGTGCCCATCCTGTAGCAGGTTGGTACTGCAAAGTATTGCAGTGTATCAGAACATGTATATATCTCTCCCCTACCTGGCATTATGAGTAGACCCAAAGTGGGGCATTGATGTGATGTCATTGATGATGTCACTTGTAAGATCATGACTCTCTGTCTGGCTGTTTCTCAATAATGGGCTTGGGCATGGGTGCTTAGAGAATTTAATATTTTTTACCCCTTTTGGAAACATCTCTGCAGATGCCCATCGGCAAATGAGAAAAGCATGCATGCTCGGTTGCATTGTAATACTTTTCAGCATACAAGACATGCAGAATAATATTTGCTACAGGGTGGGTAAGCATGACACCCATTTCATTGTGGCACTATTAGATGCACTCCATAGACAACTCATGTAAGTTTCCTGTGAGCAAATATGTTCAATGTTGAACAAAAGTGAACAATGACAGATCAAGGCATAAAGTTTATAACAGATTTACTGATTGATGTGATAGCACTGTGCATATCACAGGCATTTTTAACTCCCTTAAACAGACACCTTACCCATATGCTAAATCACCTAAAGGGGGTGCAGTATATGTGTAAAAATCTGCCTAGAAAATATCGCATGGCACTATGTAAAACATGAAGACATTTTACCCCAAAATGTCTTCGGCTCACAATGGTAAGTGCTCTGTGAGCAGTTATCCTTCAACTGCCCTTTTAAAAACACCAATTATTCTACCCTATTTGCTACTAGTAAAACACAAGGCTGTGATTTGTTACCCTTCTAGGATGCTCATTTAAACATATTTAAGTGAGTTCTGCTCTAATACAATACATTTAAAGGGATGTTAAACTGAAAATGTTATTCCCTATTAAAAAAAATGTATGTGCAGCAAGTAGACAAGTATTTGTAATAAGATTAAAAATATATAACAGACTAAACCATCTTGTACAAGAGGAAGAGGGCCCTGCTCAGGAAAGCTTACAGTACAGATTGAGGGTGCAGATACAAAAAGGTTTGTGGTAGCTTGCCACGGTGTCAGGGTGCCAGAAATCAGACTGAGACGAGAAGTGCAAAAATAATCACACCTTTATTAATAGCAAAAAATAATAAAAAGTCCACAAGTCAATAACAAGCCAGGAGTCAAAACCAGAGCAGGTAGTCAGACGAGCCGAGTCAGGAGCCAAAGCGAATAGTCAGACGAGTCGGAATCAGCAACAAGGAAAACAGCAGAGTCAGGAACAAGCCAGGGATCAGGAACCAGGAAGGACGTCAGGCAGCCAGGTAATACACAGGAACTCTCACAAACAGGTCTGAGACAACGCAAAGGCAAAGCATACTGAACAGAGGCCCTTTAAATAATAAGTGATGACATCACAATTCTGAGACTCCATCCTGTCTCACATGGAGGATGCACACCAGTCTGGCCATAAAAGTAAGTGCAGGAAATGAGCAGCATCCCCCACAATGCACCATAGTCAGGAAGAGAGGTGAGTAAAATGGCTGCCAGCAGCACATGGCAAACAAAACAGGGAAAAAACCCTGACAGTACCCTCCCCTCAATGACCCCTCCCCCGCAGGAGGACAAACGGCTTATTGGGGAAACGGGCATGGAAGGCATGGAGGAGGGCGGGAGCATGAACATCAGAGGAGGGAACCCAAGAACGCTCCTCTAGACCGTAGTCCCTCCAGTGAACCAAATACTGTACACGGCCCCTGGACATACGAGAGTCAATAATGCTGCTGACCTCATACTCCTCATGGTTGTCAACAAAGATAGGACGGGGACGAGGCAATACAGTAGTAAACCGATAACAAACCAATGGTTTCAAGAGGGAGACATGAAAAACATTGGAGATGCGCATAGCAGGAGGAAGGTCAAGAGCGTAGGCCACAGGATTAACCTGTCAGAGTATTCGAAAAGGACCAACATAATGGGGAGCCAATTTATTGGAAGGCACACGAAGGTTCAAGTTGCGGCAGGACAACCAAACTCTCTCACCAACCTGGTAGGAAGGCGCGGGCAGACGCCTACAATCAGCCTGGAACTTTTGGCGCTGCATAGATCGATGAAGGCAATCCTGAATCTGCACCCACGAGGAACGGAGTTGCCGGAGATGCTCCTCCAAATACAGAATACCCTGAGACATGAATGAATCGGGCAACAAGTATGGTTGAAACCCATAATACGCCATGAACGGGGATAACTTGGAGGAAGCATCAATAGCAATTTTATGAGCAAACTCTGCTCAAGGTAACAGTTCAGATCAATTATTGTGGTGATCTGAGGAACTGTTCCAGAGCTTGATTAGACCGTTCCGCAGTCCCATTGGATTGAGGGTGATATGCTGAGGAGAAGGAAAGCTGGATCCCCATTTGAGCACAAAAGGAACGCCAAAATCTGGAGACAAGCTGTCTACCCCGGTCCGACACTATCTCTTTGGGTAACCCATGTAAACGGAAGACCTCCCAGGCAAAAATAGAAGCAAGCTCCTGAGCGGTAGGCAGCTTCATCAAGGGAATGCAATGTGACATTTTAGAAAAACGGTCAACCACCATAAGGATAACAGTATTGCCATTGGAAACAGGGAGCTCGACAATGAAGTCCATGGAGAGATGTGTTCAAGGACGATCACCATTAGCAATAGGTTGAAGAAGACCCACAGGAAGATGTTGAGGAGTCTTTTTCAGTGCACAAACTGAGCAGGAGGCAACATACGCAGAAACATCAGAACGAAGACCTGGCCACCAGAATTGTTGAGTGACAGACCAAATCATTTGGTTCTTGCCTGGGTGACCTGCGGCTTTAGGATAGTGGTAAGTGTGCAAAAGTTTAGTTTGAAGATTCTCAGGAACAAAACACTTACCACTAGGTTTCTCAGGAGGTGCATTGGTTTGTGCAATTTGAAATAGAGTCCAGCATACAGCAAAAATCCTCAAAGAGGTGAGGGTAATCCTTATGAAGTGACTGCCACACTCCAACGTAATGGTACAAAGGTGAAGATAGAAGGATAACTCCTCAAAAATGCAGTCAAAATATTTTAATAGATACAGGTTCAGACAAGTAAAAAATCACAACGTTTCGGGGTCAATACCCCTTAGTCATGTGATACAGCATAACCTTAACACACCTGTTTAAATAGGCTAACAAATTAACCCTAAATGCACTTTGCAATTTTACTTTAACATAATCATGTGTAAATACTGACCCCTGCAGGCCAGGTGTGAAAATGGCATGTAAATTTAAAAACAATTAATCAGGAAGCCTCCAGTCACAATTTCTTAAAGAAAAAATGCAAAGTAAATACAAAATAATTGTTATGTGTGGTCACCCAAATGGATACATATAAAAATATGTTACATTACTCAAGTGCATATACACAAAAGTGCATATATACAAAAAATTCATGTATACAGAAACAAATTTTATGTTATTAAACAGTAGATTGCATACCAAGCTGCCCCAAATGTTGCCAAATTGGTAAATGAATGATATTTCAGTATTTTTAACTATACAGAGGGTAGTTACATAATGAAAGGACAGTCATGTCTTACTAAGAGCTAGAGAAAGAAAACCTAGAGTGAAAACTCATAGCCTAATATCTCTTAAACACCTAATTAAAGGAATAACTTAATAAAACACAGACCAGTCAATCTCCCTATTCATCCCCTTCGGCTCCAGGGTATCTAATTTGAATATCCAAAAGGATTCACGTTGTTTTAATAGACGTGTTCTATTGCCACCACGTCGTGGGATCTTAATGTGATCGATAACCTGGAACCGAAGCTGACTGACTTGATGGCCAGCTGACAAAAAATGATGTGCTACTGGGGCAGTATACACCTTGCACCTGATGTTACTCTTGTGCTCAGTGATACGGTCGCCCACCCGTCTGGTGGACTCACCCACATAGGCACGCCCACACGGACATTTAATCAAATAAATGACAAAGCTCGTATTGCAAGTGTAATAGTCCTTGTACTTAAATTTATATCCTGTCTGTGGGTGCACAAAGTAGGGACTCATAATGACTGACCCACAGTTTACACACCCCAAACAGGGAAAACAACCCAAGTTCTTTTTGGTGATATATCCCTGCTGAGGAGCCCTGCCAGCACCCAAATCCGCCTTTACCAAAGTATCTCTCAAGCTTTTATTACGCTTATAGGCTGGTAATGGGTATTGGCAGAACTCCTCAACATTGGGGATGCAATCTTGTAAAATACTCCAATGTTTGCGTACAATACGGGCAATGTCATTACTTTGTCTGCAGAAATTGGAAACAAAAACCATTCTTTTCCCTTTATCTTGTGAGGATTTTGGTTTAAATAATGTTTCTCTGTCTAGAGCAGACACATTTTGTATGGTCTCTTGAATCAAAGAGGGTGGATACCCCCTCTGGATGAATTTTTGGCCCATCTCAGCAAGTCTGATTTGTGATATATTGGAGTCATCAACAATCCTTTTAACTCTGAGCATCTGACTGCGAGGCAGAGAGTGCACAAGAGGTAAAGGATGAGCACTTTCATAGTGAAGTAAACTGTTCCTATCAGTGGCTTTCCTGAATAAATCAGTCTTAAAGCCTAGGCCACATTTGGTAACAGTTACATCCAAGAAATCAATTTTGTGTTCGCTCCATACCAGTGTAAATTTAATAATGTTGGTAGCCTGATTTAAATCCGCCACAAAGGACTCCAGAGCCCCAACGTCGCCCAGCCAAATACCAAAAATATCGTCGATGTAGCGCCACCAAGTGGCGCCACACCGGCGAAATTCAGGATGTTCAAAAACAAACCTCTCTTCAAATAAATTCATAAAGATATTGGCATAATTAGGGGCGACGTTGGAGCCCATGGCAGTACCCTGCAGTTGCATATAAAACTGGTCCTCAAAAAGGAAATAATTGTTATACAAAATTATTTCCAATAGTTGTAAAATGAAGCAAACCTCAAAAGCAGAGTATAGCCCACAGGTTGACAGTGCACTATTCACAGCACCGATGCCACTAGCATGTGTGATGGATGTATACAGGCTAGTGACATCAAGGCTAAACAAAATCAATTTATCAGTGCCCAATTCCAGATTGTGTATTTTTGCAAGGAAATCATTAGTGTCCTTAATGAAAGTACATGACTGCTCCACCAATGGTCTCAGAATCTTATCCAAATAAATCGCAATATTTGAGAAGATGGAGTTAGTCCCTGCAACAATAGGATGACCAGGTGGAGCAGTCATGGACTTATGGACTTTGGGTAATACATAAAGGACCGGAGTGATCGGATCCTTAACCAGTAAAAATTGGCTAGTTTTCTTATCAATGATGTTTGATCTCAGCGCAAAATCTACACAAACCTGAATTTCTTGTTTCAGTTTGAAAATGGGATTAGATGACACAGGTTTATACACAGATTGGACACTCAATTGGCGATTAATTTCATCCTTGTAGTAAGACTTATTGAGAATGACGGTAGCACCGCCCTTATCCGCCGGTTTCAAAATGATGCCGGTATTCTCCTTAAGTCTACTCAAGGCTTGAGTATCATTTTTAGTAAAATTGCTTTTATTGAATTTACCCTTCAAACGTTGGTTCTGCACACGTAGTTGCAATTTTTTAAGATCAGATAATACCAACTGTTCAAAGGTCTCAATGCCAAAATGTGTGTGTTGTGGATAAAATGCGCTCTTATTCCTTAAACCTAAATCACCTATATTTAGAGACGGTCTGGGAGCAGGCAATATTGTATTAACACCATCTTTAATAGAATCTACAACATTCACCAATTTAGCAGATACATTAGGAGCAACTGATGTTTGCCCAAGTCCCGGATGAGACCCATATGAGGTTGCGTGCCAATATTTTAATCTAATGTTCCTGAAGAACCTATAGATATCCTTATGAGTCTCAAAGGGGTTGAAATTGCTTGAAGGGCAGAATGACAAGCCTTTCTGAAGTACTCTCGCTTCACTGTTATCCAGTTGGTAATCTGAACTGTTAATAATTATATCTTGCGGGATCTCGTTGCCCTCCCCGGCTGTGGTCTCCCCGTCGTTCTCACCTTGGCTTTGGCTGTCTGTTTGCCGCTTGTGTTTGCGGCCGCCACGTTTCCAGGGACCTCTTCGCCGTCGCTCTGAGTGAAATCCGAGGAGTCAGAGCTGCTGTTGCTAACCGCCCCCGGCTGCTGCTGATGACGTCTTTTCTGGCCGGATGCGCTACGGCGCATCTTACCCTGTGGGTCATAGATCCATCTGTAAACACGATTGAACGAGTAGTCCTGCTCGTCACGTTGGAACTTGGTTCTCTTTCGTTCTTCGATGGTCTTTCTCATGTCGGCTAGAAGATTCCGGTTGTCAGCCATTAATTTGTCAAAGTCCACTGTGGAGGCGGTTTTTCTCATCAGCATTTCAAGATGTCTATCAATGATGAATTAACAGGCTCTCAGACTTTCGCTTACTCTGACCTGGAAGCCTCCAGGATTACTACCTTGGTATGTGGGTCACGCAGTTTTTTGCATACTGCACCAGTGGAAGCAGCAGGATCACAATATGAGAAGTTATCTAAACGCTTGCTGGCATATGGGCTGCACGCTACAACTTTGGCCGAATACTTTAGAGTTAAACGCATCCCACGGGGATTGCGTATGAATACACGTCCTACTTTGCTGAAAGAGAACACTGAATATTGCCGCAAGTTTGAACTTATCCTAAACAAGTGCTCTTTCGATATTATTGTACTCACTGTAGAATATCTGCAAATGGAGATTGATGAGATCAAGGGATCCATTGCCAAGCTTGAGGATGAGATGAGAAAAACCGCCTCCACAGTGGACTTTGACAAATTAATGGCTGACAACCGGAATCTTCTAGCCGACATGAGAAAGACCATCGAAGAACGAAAGAGAACCAAGTTCCAACGTGACGAGCAGGACTACTCGTCCAATCGTGTTTACAGATGGATCTATGACCCACAGGGTAAGATGCGCCGTAGCGCATCCGGCCAGAAAAGACGTCATCAGCAGCAGCCGGGGGCGGTTAGCAACAGCAGCTCTGACTCCTCGGATTTCACTCAGAGCGACGGCGAAGAGGTCCCTGGAAACGTGGCGGCCGCAAACACAAGCGGCAAACAGACAGCCAAAGCCAAGGTGAGAATGACGGGGAGACCACAGCCGGGGAGGGCAACGAGATCCCGCAAGATATAATTATTAACAGTTCAGATTACCAACTGGATAACAGTGAAGCGAGAGTACTTCAGAAAGGCTTGTCATTCTGCCCTTCAAGCAATTTCAACCCCTTTGAGACTCATAAGGATATCTATAGGTTCTTCAGGAACATTAGATTAAAATATTGGCACGCAACCTCATATGGGTCTCATCCGGGACTTGGGCAAACATCAGTTGCTCCTAATGTATCTGCTAAATTGGTGAATGTTGTAGATTCTATTAAAGATGGTGTTAATACAATATTGCCTGCTCCCAGACCGTCTCTAAATATAGGTGATTTAGGTTTAAGGAATAAGAGCGCATTTTATCCACAACACACACATTTTGGCATTGAGACCTTTGAAAAGTTGGTATTATCTGATCTTAAAAAATTGCAACTACGTGTGCAGAACCAACGTTTGAAGGGTAAATTCAATAAAAGCAATTTTACTAAAAATGATACTCAAGCCTTGAGTAGACTTAAGGAGAATACCGGCATCATTTTGAAACCGGCGGATAAGGGCGGTGCTACCGTCATTCTCAATAAGTCTTACTACAAGGATGAAATTAATCGCCAATTGAGTGTCCAATCTGTGTATAAACCTGTGTCATCTAATCCCATTTTCAAACTGAAACAAGAAATTCAGGTTTGTGTAGATTTTGCGCTGAGATCAAACATCATTGATAAGAAAACTAGCCAATTTTTACTGGTTAAGGATCCGATCACTCCGGTCCTTTATGTATTACCCAAAGTCCATAAGTCCATGACTGCTCCACCTGGTCGTCCTATTGTTGCAGGGACTAACTCCATCTTCTCAAATATTGCGATTTATTTGGATAAGATTCTGAGACCATTGGTGGAGCAGTCATGTACTTTCATTAAGGACACTAATGATTTCCTTGCAAAAATACACAATCTGGAATTGGGCACTGATAAATTGATTTTGTTTAGCCTTGATGTCACTAGCCTGTATACATCCATCACACATGCTAGTGGCATCGGTGCTGTGAATAGTGCACTGTCAACCTGTGGGCTATACTCTGCTTTTGAGGTTTGCTTCATTTTACAACTATTGGAAATAATTTTGTATAACAATTATTTCCTTTTTGAGGACCAGTTTTATATGCAACTGCAGGGTACTGCCATGGGCTCCAACGTCGCCCCTAATTATGCCAATATCTTTATGAATTTATTTGAAGAGAGGTTTGTTTTTGAACATCCTGAATTTCGCCGGTGTGGCGCCACTTGGTGGCGCTACATCGACGATATTTTTGGTATTTGGCTGGGCGACGTTGGGGCTCTGGAGTCCTTTGTGGCGGATTTAAATCAGGCTACCAACAATATTAAATTTACACTGGTATGGAGCGAACACAAAATTGATTTCTTGGATGTAACTGTTACCAAATGTGGCCTAGGCTTTAAGACTGATTTATTCAGGAAAGCCACTGATAGGAACAGTTTACTTCACTATGAAAGTGCTCATCCTTTACCTCTTGTGCACTCTCTGCCTCGCAGTCAGATGCTCAGAGTTAAAAGGATTGTTGATGACTCCAATATATCACAAATCAGACTTGCTGAGATGGGCCAAAAATTCATCCAGAGGGGGTATCCACCCTCTTTGATTCAAGAGACCATACAAAATGTGTCTGCTCTAGACAGAGAAACATTATTTAAACCAAAATCCTCACAAGATAAAGGGAAAAGAATGGTTTTTGTTTCCAATTTCTGCAGACAAAGTAATGACATTGCCCGTATTGTACGCAAACATTGGAGTATTTTACAAGATTGCATCCCCAATGTTGAGGAGTTCTGCCAATACCCATTACCAGCCTATAAGCGTAATAAAAGCTTGAGAGATACTTTGGTAAAGGCGGATTTGGGTGCTGGCAGGGCTCCTCAGCAGGGATATATCACCAAAAAGAACTTGGGTTGTTTTCCCTGTTTGGGGTGTGTAAACTGTGGGTCAGTCATTATGAGTCCCTACTTTGTGCACCCACAGACAGGATATAAATTTAAGTACAAGGACTATTACACTTGCAATACGAGCTTTGTCATTTATTTGATTAAATGTCCGTGTGGGCGTGCCTATGTGGGTGAGTCCACCAGACGGATGGGCGACCGTATCACTGAGCACAAGAGTAACATCAGGTGCAAGGTGTATACTGCCCCAGTAGCACATCATTTTTTGTCAGCTGGCCATCAAGTCAGTCAGCTTCGGTTCCAGGTTATCGATCACATTAAGATCCCACAACGTGGTGGCAATAGAACACGTCTATTAAAACAACGTGAATCCTTTTGGATATTCAAATTAGATGCCCTGGAGCCGAAGGGGATGAATAGGGAGATTGACTGGTCTGTGTTTTATTAAGTTATTCCTTTAATTAGGTGTTTAAGAGATATTAGGCTATGAGTTTTCACTCTAGGTTTTCTTTCTCTAGCTCTTAGTAAGACATGACTGTCCTTTCATTATGTAACTACCCTCTGTATAGTTAAAAATACTGAAATATCATTCATTTACCAATTTGGCAACATTTGGGGCAGCTTGGTATGCAATCTACTGTTTAATAACATAAAATTTGTTTCTGTATACATGAATTTTTTGTATATATGCACTTTTGTGTATATGCACTTGAGTAATGTAACATATTTTTATATGTATCCATTTGGGTGACCACACATAACAATTATTTTGTATTTACTTTGCATTTTTTCTTTAAGAAATTGTGACTGGAGGCTTCCTGATTAATTGTTTTTAAATTTACATGCCATTTTCACACCTGGCCTGCAGGGGTCAGTATTTACACATGATTATGTTAAAGTAAAATTGCAAAGTGCATTTAGGGTTAATTTGTTAGCCTATTTAAACAGGTGTGTTAAGGTTATGCTGTATCACATGACTAAGGGGTATTGACCCCGAAACGTTGTGATTTTTTTACTTGTCTGAACCTGTATCTATTAAAATATTTTGACTGCATTTTTGAGGAGTTATCCTTCTATCTTCACCTTTGTAGCATTGGTTTGTGCAGCCAGGATTTCCTCTCCCAAGGGAGAAGTCAAATTAGTACGTATGGTAGCCAAAATATGGTCAGGAGGTATAACAGGAGTAGGTACAGACTCCTCCTTGGACAGAGGCGAAAATTGTCGAGAGAGGGCATCAGCCCTAACATTCTTACTACCAGACAGGTAGGAGACCACATAATTGAACCAAGACAAAAATAGCACCAATCTGGCCTGTCAGGGCGACAAACGTTTTGCTTCAGATAGATAAGTTAAATTCTTGTGGTCAGTAAGGATGAGCACTGGCACGCTAGTACCCTCGAGAAGATGCCTCCATTCCTTGAGTGCCAAAATTATGGCCAGTAATTCCCTATCACCAATTTCATAATTGCACTCTGCTGGAGACAATTTCTTAGAGAAGAAACCACACAGATGCAAGGAACCGTCAGGCATAGAACGTTGAGACAAGAGGGCACCTACTCCAGTCTCAGACGCATCAACCTCAAGAACAAAAGGTAGGACAGGGTTAGGATGAGCCAGAACTGGAGCGGCAGCAAAGGCAGTCTTAAAACTATCAAAGGCCTTAATGGCAGTAGGTGACCAATGGAGTGGATCATTCTCTTTACAGGTCATGTGTGTGATAGGTTTGACTAAGGAAGAAAAGTTTTTAATAAACTTTCTATAGTAATTGGCGAACCCCAAAAAACGTTGAATAGACCGAAGACCAAGTGGGCGAGGCCACTGCAGAACTGCAGATAACTTGTCAGGATCCATGGAGAACCCTGCAACGGAGATAACATAACCTAGAAAGGTTACTTGAGTCTGATGGAACTCACATTTCTCGAGTTTACAATCCAGGCCATTCTCACATAGTCTCTGAAGAACCCATGTAACATTAGAACGATGAGCCTCAAGTGTGGGTGACTGTATGAGGATGTCGTCCAAGTACACCACAACACACTGTTGCAACATATCTCATAGGACATCATTAATAAATTCCTGAAAAACAGCAGGAGCATTACATAGGCCAAAGGGCATTACAAGATACTCATAATGCCTGCTCCTGTTGTAAAATGCTGTTTTCCATTCGTGGCCCTCCTTAATCCTAACGAGATTGTACGCTCCTCTCAATTCAAGTTCCGTAATGAGCGGAATAGGGTAAGCATTCTTAAGACCCCTATAATCGATGCATGGTCTTAACTCCCCACCCTTTTTCTTTACAAAGAAGAAGCCAGCCCCTGCAGGAGAGCAGGATTTGAGGATGTTCCCCCGTGACAGAGCATCAGCAACATACTCCTCCATAGCACAATTCTCTGCAACAGACAAAGGGTACAACCGGCCCCAAGGAGGAATGGCTCCGGGTTGCAGGTCTATGGCACAATCGTAAGACCGGTGAGGAGGCAACGTACCGGCGCGCCCCTTGTCAAAAACGTCTAGGAACTCTCGGTACTCCACTGGCAATTGAGATACCGAAGAAGTGCACAAGACTTTAACTGGTTTCCGAAGACAAGCGGAAATACATTGCGGGGACCACGACAAAATTGCGCCAGTCGAGACTGGGATTGTGCTTTTGGAGCCAGGGATAACCCAGAACAGCCGGAAAATGCGGAGAGTTTATCACCTGGAACTGGAGGGTTTCAAAATGGAGAGCCCCAACAGCCATGGACAATGGAGCAGTTTCGTGAGTAACGAGTGAGGGCTGAAGGGGCCTGCCATCAATGGCCTCAATAGCAAGCGGAACAGACCGAGGCAAAACAGGAATGGAGTGCTTTGATACAAAAGCACTGTCAATGAAATAGCCCGCAGCATCGGAGTCAACTGTGACTATGGAGGAGTCCACCCAGGAAAGGACAACCGTGACCAAAGGTTTCTCTTTAAGCGGTTCCGGGGACGAGGATAAACCACCCAAGGTCTGCCCCCGACAGGACCTTAGGTGTGAGTGTTTCCCGGCTGTGTAGGACAAGACTTCAAAAGGTGGCCCTGTAACCCACAATAGAGGCAGAGCCCCTCCCTCCTCCTAAAGGCCCTCTCCGCCACGGAGAGATGCGTGAATCCCAACTGCATCAGCTCAGCAGTACCTGGTGACTCATGGACCAGGAGGCATGGAGGAAAGGTAGGCATGGGTGGGAACGAACACGTAGGAGACAACGGGAAAGGAGGCTTCCGCAAGCGCTCCTTGAAAGAGGGCCTCTCTCTTAATCTGATGTCAATTAGGATCAAAAAAGACACCAATGCCTCAAGATCCTCTGGTAAATCTCTGGCAGCAACTTTGTCTTTAATCACAACAGAGAGCCCATGAAAGAAGGCAGCAACAAGGACTTCATTGTTCCAACCTACCTCTGCGGCAAGCGTACGGAACTCAATAGCATACTGAGCAACAGATCTTGTACCTTGCTGAATGGACATGAGTCGTTTAGTAGCAGAGGAGGAGCGAGTCGGAACATCAAATACCCTTCGAAAAGAGGCCACAAATTCAGGGTAATTTGAAATCACAGGTTTATTTGTCTCCCACAAGGGATTAGCCCAGGCAAGAGCTGTGTCAGAGAGTAACGAGATGAGAAATCCCACCATAGCTCTGTCAGAGGGAAACGCTTGAGGTAACATCTCAAAGTAAATGCCCACCCTCTGCACTGAATAAGATTGCCTCTATATCGCTGAGGTAGAGGTGAAGAACCGGACATGCTCCTGGTAAGCATAGGTGCAGCAGCGGAATAACTTGTTGGACACTTTGGTCCAAATGTGCAGTGCGAGTCAGCAGGGTTTGCAGGGCTAGTGCAAATTGATCCAAGCAGTGATCTTGTACATCCATCCTGGAAATTATGGCAGGTAAAGGTAGATTATTAGCACCATCAGGATTCATGGCATTTGCGTAATGTCAGGGTGCCAGGAATCAGACTGAGACGAGAAGTGCAAAAATAATCACACCTTTATTAATAGCAAAAAATAATAAAAAGTCCACAAGTCAAATAACAAGCCAGGCGTCAAAACCAGAGCAGGTAGTCAGATGAGCTGAGTCAGGAGCCAAAGCGAATAGTCAGACGAGCCAGAATCAGCAACAAGGAAAACAGCAGAGTCAGGAACAAGATATGGATCAGGAACCAGGAAGGACGTCAGGCAGTCAGGTAATACACAGGAACTCTCATAAACAGGTCTGAGACAACACGAAGGCAAAGCATACTGAACAGAGGCCCTTTAAATAATAAGTGATGACATCACAATTCTGAGACTGCATCCTGTCTCACATGGATGATGCACACCAGTCTGGCCATAAAAGTAAGTGCAGGAAATGAGCAGCATCCCCCACAATGCACCATAGACAGGAAGAGAGGTGAGTAAAATGGCTGCCAGCAGCACATGGCAAACAAAACAGGGAAAAAATCCTGACACATGGGGATTAAAGTTGCAGCAGTAAGTCAAGGCAGTTCAAGAATTATTTTGGGTAGGATGAAAAACAGAGGAGAGATGGTAAGTATCTCTGAATGCGTGTGTTTAAAAGGAGCTTCTAAAGCTATACAAGGTTAGAGACAGTCTAATGAATTGGGGTAAAGAGTTCCAGAGGACAGGAGCAGCATATGAGAAGTCTTGGAGATGGGAGAGGGAAATAGAGATAATAGCAGTAGAGATGTAGATCAGAGGTTGATCGAAGAGGACGTCTCAGGGAGTATTTGGAGAAGAGAGAAGACATATATTTTGGAGTGAGGCTGTTGAGTACTTTATTGATTAGGCTTAATATTTTGCAGGCCTGCCCTTCAGGTAGGGTGAGAGGGGCACTCACCCAGGGCCCCACTCTTTGGGGGGCTCCGCAATGTCAGCAATGAGGGTATGAGATAATACAATTTATATGTTGTATTTAGTTTATTTAGAAGTGTTTATGGTATCAGGAGGTCTAATAATAGGAGGTCTATTTTTATATAGGTATTACTGAATGTTGGCACAGAGGTAGGCCATACAAGGGACAGGGCATACGGGGAGGGAAATAAAATGGATCTTGCCCACGGCCCCACAAATGCTATGGTTGGCCCTGATACTTTGAATTCTGGAGTGTATGAGGAACCAGTGTACAGACTGGCAGAGCGGAGCAAATGATGTAGATTGGCAACTCAAGTGGATGAGTATAGTTAAAGCATTCATTATAGATTGGAGTGGGGGGAGATTTGGTCTTTGGGAAGGCCATTTAGAAGTAGATTGCAGTAGTCAATGCGTGACAAAATGAGGGAATTAATTAATATTTTTTAGTTTCTTGGGCAAGGAAGGCAAATTCTGGAAAAGTTACGTAGGTGTGCATGCCAGGATTTTGTGAGTGCTTGTATATGTGGAGTGAATATGAGTGCAGAGTAAAGTGTTACCCCAAGATAGTGGACCTGGGGTGAGGTGCTAAGAATAGAGTCTCCAACTGTAAGAGAAATGTCAGGTGTTGGATGTCTCACAGAGGAGGGAATAAGAAACAAATCAGTTGTAGACAGATTGAGTTGAAGGTAGTGCGTGGACATCCAACAGGAAATTGCAGATAGACAGTTGGTAATCTGGTTGAGTTCCGAAGGAGAAATATCAGGAGAGGAAAGATAGATTTGGGTATCATCAGCTTATAAGTGGTATTGGAACACGAAAGAGGATATAAGTTTTCCTAGGGAGGATGTATAGAGAGAAAAGCAAGGGTTTTAAGACAGAGCCTTGTGGTACTTCAACGGAGAGAGGCTAAGGATCAGAGGATATGCTGTTAAAGGAAACTGAACACAAGCAGTTTGAGAGACATGAAACAAACCAGGAGAGGGCTGTGTCTCGGATGCCAAATTAATGTAGGATTTGTAAGAGGAGAGGATGGTCAATGGTGCCAAAAGCAGCAGAAAGATCCAGAAGAATTTGGTGAGTAAGAGTTTGGTGAGTATAGACCAGTCGTTACATAATTTGGAGGCAAAGGGAAGTAAGGAGAACGTCTGACAGTTAGAAGGGGTGGTGAGGTCAAGTGAGGGCCTTTTTAGAATTGGTGTGATTGACACATGCCTGAATGTATCAGGAAATGTGCTAGTGGTGAGAGACTGGTTAAAAAAATTAGTTAGGGCAGGGGTTGGAGAAGCAGAGAGAAAGGGAATTAGGTCGTGAAGGAATAGGTTCAAGTGGGCAGGTTGTGAGATGAGTTGAAGATAGGAGTACGGAGATTTCTTTCTCTGTTACAGGAGGAAAGTAGCAAAGAGTTTTGTTAATAGAATATATGGTGTGTAGGAGGGTTGGGTTTGAGGGGTTTGAGGGAGGGATGTATTTTCTAATTGTGTCAATTTTAGTTTTGAAATAATCAACAATAATCTGATGATTCACCAAACAATATAACTCCTTCCTGTACCATTTTTGGCACATAACAGCACAAACAAATGAACAAATTGATTTTGCCTATTTATAATTTGTTGTTTGTCCTTTTCTTCCAATAATGCATTCGGCTGTTCGTGATAAAAAATTATTTAAAGATTTAATGTATTTGAGTGGAAAGGGCTCCAAAGTGTGTGTATATATACAGTGAGGGAAAAAAGTATTTGATCCCTTGCTGATTTTGTATGTTTGCCCACTGACAAAGAAATTATCAGTCTATAATTTTAATGGTAGGTTTATTTGAACAGTGAGAGACAGAATAACAACAAAAAAATACAGAAAAACGCATTTAGAAAAGTTATAAATTGATTTGCATTTTAATGAGTGAAATAAGTATTTTATCCCCTATCAATCAGCAATGTCTTTTATACGGGCAATGAGCTGAGATTAGTAGCACTCTCTTAAAGGGAGTGCTCCTAATCTCAGCTTGTTACCTGTATAAAAAACACCTGTCCACAGAAGCAATCAATCAATCAGATTCCAAACTTGGTCCAAGACCAAAGAGCTGTCCAAGAATGTCAGGGACAAGATTGTAGACCTACACAAGGCTGGAATGGGCTACAAGACCATCGCCAAGTAGCTTGGTGAGAAGGTGACAACAGTTGGTGCATTATTTGCAAATGGAATAAACACAAAATAACTGTCATTTTCCCTCAGTCTGGGGCTCCATGCAAGATCTCACCTTGTGGAGTTTCAATGATCATGAGAACGGTGAGGAATCAGCCCCCAAACTTGTCAATGATCTCAAGGCAGCTGAGACTATAGTCACCAAGAAAACAATTGGAAACACACTACGCCATGAAGGACTGAAATCCTGCAGCGCCCTCAAGGTCCCCCTGCTCAAGAAAGGCCTGTCTGAAGTTTGCCAATGAACATCTGAATGATTCAGAGGAAAACTGGGTGAAAGTGTTGTGGTCTTGTGGTCAGATGAGACCAAAATTGAGCTTTTTGGCATCAACTCAGCTCATCGTGTTTGGAGGAGGAGGAATGTTGCCTATGACCCCAAGAACACCATCCCCACCATCAAACATGGAGGTGGAAACATTATGCGTTGGGGGGGTTTTCTGCTAAGGGTACAGGACAACTTCACCACATCAAAGGGAGGATGGACGGGGCCATGTACAGTCAAATCTTGGGTGAGAACCTCCTTCCCTCCGCCAAGGCATTTAAAAATTAGTCTTGGATGGGTATTCCAGCATGACACTGACCCAAAACACACGGCCAAGGCAACAAAGGAGTCACTTAAGAAGAAGCACATTAAGGTCCTGGAGTAGCCTAGCCAGTCTCCAGACCTTAATCCCATAGAAAATCTGTGGAGGGAGCAAATGTTTGAGTTGCCAAACATCAGCCTCGAAACCTTAATGACTTGGAGAAGATCTGCATAGAGGAGTGGGACAAAATCCCTCCTGAGATGTGTGCAAACCTGGTGGCCAACTACAAGAAACTACAAGTCTGACCTCCAACAAGGGATTTGCCACCAAGTACTAAGTCATGTTTTGAAAAGGGGTCAAATACTTATTTCACTCATTAAAATGCAAATACATTTATAACTTTTTTTGAAATGCGTTTTTCTGAATTTTTTGTTGTTATTCTGTCTCTCACTGTTCAAATAAACCTACCATTAAAATTATAGACTGATCATTTCTTTGTCAATGGGCAATCAGCAGGGGTTCAAATTATTTTTTCCATCACTGTATACACAGAGTCAAAAAATAAACTTGCACTCTTTGTCCCCGAAACGTCACTGTACACAGTAAATCATTTGTTGAAAAGACCAGAGAGTGCAAGTTTATTTTTTGCATCTATTGATTCTACTAGAGTGAGAGTGCTCATCTTAGCTATATATATATATATATATATATATATATATATATATATATATATATATATATATATATATATATATATATATATATATATATATGTGTGTGTGTGTGTGTGTGTGTGTGTGCGTGTATATCTATACACATGTGTATACATGTCTTTATGTTTATTTATATACATATATAAACATAAATACAAATATATACAGACAAATATATATATATATATACACACACACACCAATACACATAGTTACACTCACAATAAAGAAGCGCTTAGAGCTAAATCCTCAAAAGGCATTATAAATATATATATATCTTGATATATATATGAAACTTAAAGTAGAGAGAACCTCTAACTCAACAGACTACATATATAGCACTCTAAGGGGTTGATGTAGGGTACATCTGTGAAAAGTACACAAGATTCTATTCCTTAAGGCAAATCAGAGTTACTGAAAGTCTAGTGAGCTTGCGTGTTCAACGTTAAAACATAACTTTTATTATATAAAATTTAAAATATAAACCTGGAAAAGGATTTAAAAACACTCTCAGATGCTGGAGGAGTAGTAATTGACCTGTTAACGTGTAATAGATTCTAGTAAAGTAGGTCATATATTATGCTTGTAGACTACTGTGGTGTAGTTGTATCAAGTGTGTTTAAATAAATACACACTTGTAGCAAGAAGTCTTATTAAATTATTGGGTGTATAAAATTAATACAAAACAGTTACTCTGTAGTCTTTACTTATAGTAATGTTAGTAAAGTATTGATTTGTATATTATATTATACACGAGTGTCACTGCATGTTGCAAAATAACCATATGTCAGTACAGCTCTAACATTCTGGTTTAACCCAATACTATCTGCTTGAGGGTAGCATACTCTACTCACTATTGGAGTAGTGAAATTTGAGTGCAATATATCATATCTAAGAGATTAATACTGTTGTAGCTGGGGGATTTGCCCCCTGTGTTGATCTTTGTGTACCACTTGGTATTCCACCTAAAGGGAAGTTGCCACTTTCTCTATTCAGTGATTATTATTTATGTTACCCACAATTAATGGGTGGCTTCTGCGTATGTTCGTGGAATGTTCAGTGTTGTGATTCAGATACAATACTTGTCAGCTCTTAACACTCCCTTTGAACCCGTTAGTTGGGTATGCTAAAGTAGCTTATTAGATTTATTGTAGGCTCCTATGTTTGATATGACACTTATATCCTATGAATTGAGACAATGCTACAGTTATTACATAGGTTTATTTTAAGCTCATATGTTTGGCACTGTACTTGTGTGCCTTGTATTAGGGCAATGTTCACTTGGCTAGGTCTGAATTCAGCGCATTTGTTTCCAGCTTTTATGTTTGGTGTTACGCTTATGTGGCATGTATCAGATCAGTGCCCTCTAAAATAAGACAGAGTTCAGCACATTGGTTATAAGTTCTTATGTCTTGCATACCATTGATGTACCATGTATTGGAATAGTGCCCACTAACATGAGTCAGAATTTAGCACATTGGTTATCAGCTTTTATGTTTTGGAGCAACACTTATATAACATATATATTTGAGCCGTATTTCCTCAAAGTATGGCACACTTATTATAAGTACATGTGTTTGGCGCAAGATTTTTGTACCTTTTATAGGAGCGGTGCCCACTTAAATAAGTAAAAATTCAGCACTCATACAGAGAATAAGCTATAATAGTTCAGTTGTAGCTAATGGATTTATGTATAGTATACACTATTAATAGTAATACCAAGAGCTAGTTATAAAATTATATCTCTAGCATAGTGTTTGTTTTTCAGGGGTATAAGGGGGATATTCATTAGTTGGATTTAGGCGCAGCTCATTCAGTCTCATACGCTGTCAAGTGTCAGCACACATACAGATTGCAGGCTAATGCTGGTGTAAATCTCCCTGCTCGGTTTTTTGCCAGTGCAGTACATGCACTCTTCCCCGGTATTAGTTCAATTCTCTAATAGTAGTTGGTATTTATACTACTGGTTTATAAGATAAAGTATAAAATCGACAATCTATGTCAAATGGTTGCTCCAAATTGAGCCCCACTCCTGAGTATATTACTCTCCTATCGTTTACCAGATGAGTCTGTCTGTTGGTTATTAAGCAAATATGGTCCAATGTTTAAATAAATACACACTTGTAGCAAGAAGTCTTATTAAATTATTGGGTGTATAAAATTAATACAAAACAGTTACTCTGTAGTCTTTACTTATAGTAATGTTAGTAAAGTATCGATTTGTATATTATATTATACACGAGTGTCACTGCATGTTGCAAAATAACCATATGTCAGTACAGCTCTAACATTCTGGTTTAACCCAATACTATCTGCTTGAGGGTAGCATACTCTATCTATTGGAGTAGTGAAATTTGAGTGCAATATATCATATCTAAGAGATTAATACTGTTGTAGCTGGGGGAGAAAGCCGTTAGGGCGAAACATGTTAGGGACGTTAGGGAATTGGTGAGGAGTCCTGGAGCTCCTGTATTTTTAGATTAGCCTTAGAATGCTGCAATAATAAACCTGTCTTAACTTATTAACTTACTAGTCCAAGTAGGCAGATTGTCACTGCCAGATTCCAATAACATTGGACCATATTTGCTTAATAACCAACAGACAGACTCATCTGGTAAACGATACGAGAGTAATATACTCAGGAGTGGGGCTCAATTTGGAGCAACCATTTGACATAGATTGTCGATTTTATACTTTATCTTATAAACCAGTAGTATAAATACCAACTACTATTAGAGAATTGAACTAATACCGGGGAAGAGTGCATATACTGCACTGGCAAAAAACCGAGCAGGGAGATTTACACCAGCGTTAGCCTGCAATCTGTATGTGTGCTGACACTTGACAGCGTATGAGACTGAATGAGCTGCGCCTAAATCCAACTAATGAATATCCCCCTTATACACCTGAAAAACAAACACTATGCTAGAGATATAATTTTATAACTAGCTCTTGGTATTACTATTAATAGTGTATACTATACATAAATCCATTAGCTACAACTGAACTATTATAGCTTATTCTCTGTATGAGTGCTGAATTTTTACTTATTTAAGTGGGCACCGCTCCTATAAAAGGTACAAAAATCTTGCGCCAAACACATGTACTTATAATAAGTGTGCCATACTTTGAGGAAATATGGCTCAAATATATATGTTATATAAGTGTTGCTCCAAAACATAAAAACATAATTTATGCTTACCTGATAAATTCCTTTCTCCTGTAGTGTAGTCAGTCCACGGGTCATCCATTACTTATGGGATTATATCTCCTCCCTAACAGGAAGTGCAAGAGGATCACCCAAGCAGAGCTGCCATATAGCTCCTCCCCTCTACGTCATACCCAGTCATTCGACCGAAACCAAACGAGAAAGGAGAAACTATAGGGTGCAGTGGTGACTGGAGTTTAATTTAAAATTTAGATCTGCCGTAAAAACAGGGCGGGCCGTGGACTGACTACACTACAGGAGAAAGGAATTTATCAGGTAAGCATAAATTATGTTTTCTCCTGTTAAGTGTAGTCAGTCCACGGGTCATCCATTACTTATGGGATACCAATACCAAAGCTAAAAGTACACGGATGACGCGAGGGACAGGCAGGATCTTTACACGGAAGGAACCACTGCCTGTAGAACCTTTCTCCCAAAAACAGCCTCCGAAGAAGCAAAAGTGTCAAATTTGTAAAATTTCGAAAAAGTGTGAAGTGAAGACCAAGTTGCAGCCTTGCAAATCTGTTCAACAGAGGCCTCATTTTTAAAGGCCCAAGTGGAAGCCACAGCTCTAGTAGAATGAGCTGTAATTCTTTCAGGAGGCTGCTGTCCAGCAGTCTCATAGGCTAAACGTATTATGCTACGAAGCCAGAAAGAGAGAGAGGTAGCCGAAGCTTTTTGACCTCTCCTCTGTCCAGAATAAACGACAAACAGGGAAGAAGTTTGGCGAAAATCTTTAGTTGCCTGCAAATAAAATTTCAGGGCACGGACGACGTCCAGATTGTGCAGAAGTCGTTCCTTCTTTGAAGAAGGGTTAGGGCACAATGATGGAACAACAATCTCATGATTGATATTCCTGTTAGTGACTACCTTAGGTAAGAACCCAGGTTTAGTACGCAGAACTACCTTGTCTGAATGAAAAATCAGATAAGGAGAATCACAATGTAAGGCCGATAACTCAGAGACTCTTCGAGCCGAGGAAATAGCCATTAAAAACAGAACTTTCCAAGATAACAGCTTGATATCAATGGAATGAAGGGGTTCAAACAGAACACCCTGCAAAACGTTAAGAACTAAGTTTAAGCTCCACGGCGGAGCAGCAGTCTTAAACACAGGCTTAATCCTGGCCAAAGCCTGACAAAAAGCCTGAACGTCTGGAACTTCTGACAGACGTTTGTGTAAAAGGATAGACAGAGCTGAGATCTGTCCCTTTAACGAACTAGCAGATAAACCCTTTTCTAAACCTTCTTGTAGAAAAGACAATATCCTAGGAATCCTAACCTTACTCCATGAGTAACTCTTGGATTCGCACCAATGTAAGTATTTACGCCATATTTTATGGTAAATTTTCCTGGTAACAGGTTTCCTAGCCTGTATTAAGGTATCAATCACTGACTCCGAGAATCCCCGCTTTGATAGAATCAAGCGTTCAATCTCCATGCAGTCAGCCTCAGAGAAATTAGATTTGGATGTTTGAAAGGACCCTGAATCAGAAGGTCCTGTCTCAGAGGTAGAGACCAAGGTGGACAGGACGACATGTCCACTAGGTCTGCATACCAGGTCCTGCGTGGCCACGCAGGCGCTATTAGAATTATCGATGCTCTCTCCTGTTTGATCCTGGCAATCAATCGAGGAAGCATCGGGAAGGGTGGAAACACATAAGCCATGTTGAAAACCCAAGGTGCTGTCAGAGCATCTATCAGTACCGCTCCCGGGTCCCTGGACCTGGATCCGTAACAAGGAAGCTTGGCGTTCTGGCGAGACGCCATGAGATCCAGATCTGGTTTGCCCCAACGCTGAAGCAGTTGGGCAAACACCTCCGGATGAAGTTCCCACTCCCCCGGATGAAAAGTCTGGCGACTTAGGAAATCCACCTCCCAGTTCTCCACGCCTGGGATGTGGATCGCTGACAGGTGGCAAGAGTGAGACTTTGCCCAGCGAATTATCTTTGAGACTTCCATCATCGCTAGGGAACTCCTTGTCCCTCCCTGATGGTTGATGTAAGCCACAGTCGTGATGTTGTCTGACTGAAACCTGATGAACCTCAGAGTTGCTAACTGAGGCCAAGCCAGAAGGGCATTGAAAACTGCTCTTAATTCCAGAATGTTTATTGGAAGGAGTCTCTCCTCCTGAGTCCATGATCCCTGAGCCTTCAGGGAATTCGAGACAGCGCCCCAACCTAGCAGGCTGGCGTCTGTTGTTACAATCGTCCAATCTGGCCTGCTGAAGGGCATCCCCCTGGACAGATGTGGCCGAGAAAGCCACCATAGAAGAGAATCTCTGGTCTCTTGATCCAGATTCAGCATAGGGGACAAATCTGAGTAATCCCCATTCCACTGACTTAGCATGCACAATTGCAGTGGTCTGAGATGCAGGCGTGCAAAAGGTACTATGTCCATTGCCGCTACCATTAAGCCGATTACCTCCATGCATTGAGCCACTGACGGGTGTTGAATGGAATGAAGGACACGGCAAGCATTTAGAAGTTTTGTTAACCTGTCCTCTGTCAGGTAAATTTTCATTTCTACAGAATCTATAAGAGTCCCCAAGAAGGGAACTCTTGTGAGTGGCAATAGAGAACTCTTTTCTACGTTCACCTTCCACCCATGCGACCTTAGAAATGCCAGAACTAACTCTGTATGAGACTTGGCAGTTTGGAAACTTGACGCTTGTATCAGAATGTCGTCTAGGTACGGAGCTACCGATATTCCTCACGGTCTTAGTACCGCCAGAAGAGAGCCCAGAACCTTTGTAAAGATTCTTGGAGCCGTAGCTAACCCGAAGGGAAGAGCTACAAACTGGTAATGCCTGTTTAGGAAGGCAAACCTTAGGTACCGATAATGATCCTTGTGAATCGTTATGTGAAGGTAGGCATCCTTTAAATCCACTGTGGTCATGTACTGACCCTTTTGGATCATAGGTAAGATTGTCCGAATAGTTTCCATTTTGAACGATGGAACTCTTAGGAATTTGTTTAGGATCTTTAAGTCCAAGATTGGTCTGAAGGTTCCCTCTTTTTTGGGAACCACAAACAGATTTGAGTAAAACCCTTGTCCGTGTTCCGACTGCGGAACTGGGTGGATCACTCCCATTAGTAAAAGGTCTTGTACACAGCGTAGAAATGCCTCTTTCTTTATCTGGTTTGCTGACAACCTTGAAAGATGAAATCTCCCTTTTGGAGGAGAAGCTTTGAAGTCCAGAAGATATCCCTGAGATATGATCTCTAACGCCCAGGGATCCTGGACATCTCTTGCCCAAGCCTGGGCGAAGAGAGAAAGTCTGCCCCCCACTAGATCCGTTTCCGGATCGGGGGCCCTCACTTCATGCTGTCTTAGGGGCAGCAGCAGGCTTTCTGGCCTGCTTGCCCTTGTTCCAGGACTGGTTAGGTTTCCAGCCCTGTCTGTAGCGAGCAACAGTTCCTTCCTGTTTTGGAGCGGAGGAAGTTGATGCTGCTCCTGCCTTGAAGTTACGAAAGGCACGAAAATTAGACTGTTTAGCCCTTGGTTTGGCTCTGTCTTGAGGCAGGGCATGGCCCTTACCTCCAGTAATGTCAGCGATAATTTCTTTCAAACCGGGCCCGAATAATGTCTGCCCTTTGAAAGGTATGTTAAGCAATTTAGATTTAGAAGTCAGATCGGCTGACCAGGATTTAAGCCACAGCGCTCTGCGCGCTTGAATGGCGAATCCGGAGTTCTTAGCCGTAAGCTTAGTTAAGTGTACTACGGCATCAGAAATAAATGAATTAGCTAGCTTAAGGACTTTAAGCTTGTCTATAATCTCATCCAATGGAGCTGAGCTAATGCGCAATGCATGCAAGGGGTTGTAATATAAAACCTTGTTGAACAAACATTTTCTTAAGGTAACCCTCTAACTTTTTATCCATTGGATCTGAAAAAGCACAGCTATCCTCCACCGGGATAGTGGTGCGCTTAGCCAGAGTAGAAACTGCTCCCTCCACCTTAGGGACCGTCTGCCATAAGTCCTGTGTGGTGGTGTCTATTGGAAACATTTTTCTAAATATAGGAGGGGGTGAAAAAGGTTTCCAGCCCTGTCTGTAGCGAGCAACAGTTCCTTCCTGTTTTGGAGCGGAGGAAGTCTATCCCACTCCTTGTTAACAATTTCTGTAAGCCTTTTAGGTATAGGAAAAACGTCAGTACACGTCGGTACCGCAAAATATTTATCCAGCCTACATATTTTCTCTGGAATTGCAACCGTGTTACAATCATTCAGAGCCGCTAATACCTCCCCTAGTAATACACGGAGGTTCTCAAGCTTAAATTTAAAATTTGAAATGTCTGAGTCCAGTTTACTTGGATCAGATCCGTCACCCACAGAATGAAGCTCTCCGTCCTCATGTTCTGCAAATTGTGACGCAGTATCAGACATGGCTCTATTATTATCAGCGCACTCTGTTCTTACCCCAGAGTGATCGCGTTTACCCCTAAATTCTGGCAATTTAGATAGTACTTCAGTCATAACATTAGCCATGTCTTGCAAAGTGATTTGTATGGGCCGCCCTGATGTACTTGGCGCCACAATATCACGCACCTCCTGAGCGGGAGGCGAAGGTACTGACACGTGAGGAGAGTTAGTCGGCATAACTTCCCCCTCGTTGTCTGGTGAAATTTTCTTTACATGTACAGATTGGCTTTTATTTAAAGTAGCATCAATGCAATTAGTACACAAATTTCTATTGGGCTCCACATTGGCCTTTAAACATATTGCACAAAGAGATTCATCTGTGTCAGACATGTTTAAACAAACTAGCAATGAGACTAGCAAGCTTGGAAAATACTTTTCAAATAAATTTACAAGCAATATAAAAAACGTTACTGTGCCTTTAAGAAGCACAAAAAACTGTCACAGTTGAAATAACAATGAACCAAATTAGTTATAGCAACCAAATTTTCACAGTAAATGCATTAAGTTAGCAAAGGATTGCACCCACCAGCAAATGGATGATTAACCCCTTAGTACCCAAAAACGGATAACAATTTAATATAAACGTTTTTATCACAGTCAAAACACAGTCTCACAGGTCTGCTGTGAGTGATCACCTCCCTCAAAACTAGTTTTGGAGACCCCTGGGCTCTGTAGAGACGTCCTGGATCATGGAGGAAGAAATAGGAAGACTGTGACAGAATTTTTACTGCGCAATAAAACGCTAAAATAGGCCCCTCCCACTCATAATACAACAGTGGGGAAGCTCAGTAAACTGATTTTATTCATAAACAAACGACAGCCATGTGGTAAAAATCATGCCCATAAAGTTTTATCACCAAGTACCTCAGAAAAAAACGATTAACATGCCAGTAAACGTTTAAAAATAAAATTATGAAATGTTATTAATAAGCCTGCTGCTAGTCGCTTTCACTAAAGTGGAGGCTCAAATATAACTTAAATGTATACAGTATTTTCTTAGTGAAGTTCCATTCCCTAGAAATACCTCAGTGTAAACATATATACATATCAGCCTGATACCAGTCGCTACTACTGCATTTAAGGCTGCACTTACATTACATCGGTATTAGCAGTATTTTCTCAGTCAATTCCATTCCTTAGAAAATAATATACTGCAACATACCTCCTTGCAGGTGAACCCTGCCTGCTGTCCCCTGTTCTGAAGTTACCTCACTCCTCAGAATGGCCGAGAACAGCAAATGGATCTTAGTTACGACCGCTAAGATCATACACAAACTCAGGTAGATTCTTCTTCTAATGCTGCCTGAGAAAAAACAACACACTCCGGTGCTGTTTAAAATAACAAACTTTTGATTGAAGAAATAAAAACTAAGTTTAACAACCACAGTCCTCTCACACGTCCTATCTATTAGTTAGGTGCAAGAGAATGACTGGGTATGACGTAGAGGGGAGGAGCTATATGGCAGCTCTGCTTGGGTGATCCTCTTGCACTTCCTGTTAGGGAGGAGATATAATCCCATAAGTAATGGATGACCCGTGGACTGACTACACTTAACAGGAGAAAGCTGATAACCAATGTGCTAAATTCTGACTCATGTTAGTGGGCACTATTCCAATACATGGTACATCAATGGTATGCAAGACATAAGAACTTATAACCAATGTGCTGAACTCTGTCTTATTTTAGAGGGAACTGATCTGATACATGCCACATAAGCGTAACACCAAACATAAAAGCTGGAAACAAATGCGCTGAATTCAGACCTAGCCAAGTGAACATTGCCCTAATACAAGGCACACAAGTACAGTGCCAAACATATGAGCTTAAAATAAACCTATGTAATAACTGTAGCATTGTCTCAATTCATAGGATATAAGTGTCATATCAAACATAGGAGCCTACAATAAATCTAATAAGCTACTTTAGCATACCCAACTAACGGGTTCAAAGGGAGTGTTAAGAGCTGACAAGTATTGTATCTGAATCACAACACTGAACATTCCACGAACATACGCAGAAGCCACCCATTAATTGTGGGTAACATAAATAATAATCACTGAATAGAGAAAGTGGCAACTTCCCTTTAGGTGGAATACCAAGTGGTACACAAAGATCAACACAGGGGGCAAATCCCCCAGCTACAACAGTATTAATCTCTTAGATATGATATATTGCACTCAAATTTCACTACTCCAATAGATAGAGTATGCTACCCTCAAGCAGATAGTATTGGGTTAAACCAGAATGTTAGAGCTGTACTGACATATGGTTATTTTGCAACATGCAGTGACACTCGTGTATAATATAATATACAAATCGATACTTTACTAACATTACTATAAGTAAAGACTACAGAGTAACTGTTTTGTATTAATTTCATACACCCAATAATTTAATAAGACTTCTTGCTACAAGTGTGTATTTATTTAAACACACTTAATACAACTACACCACAGTAGTCTACAAGCATAATATATGACCTACTTTACTAGAATCTATTACACGTTAACAGGTCAATTACTACTCCTCCAGCATCTGAGAGTGTTTTTAAATCCTTTTCCAGGTTTATATTTTAAATTTTATAAAATAAAAGTTATGTTTTAACGTTGAACACGCAAGCTCACTAGACTTTCAGTAACTCTGATTTGCCTTAAGGAATAGAATCTTGTGTACTTTTCACAGATGTACCCTACATCAACTCCTTAGAGTGCTATATATGTAGTCTGTTGAGTTAGAGGTTCTCTCTACTTTAAGTTTCATATGTTGAAAACTACATAGCACCTTTTCAAGCCCAAATATTTGTAAGGGAAGAATTCCCACATGCACTAAGGGTGACAAGGGATTAGTAGGGAATCCTAAGTATTTAAGCTATATTAGGCCAGCAGTGCCGTTGATACCCCTCCTTTCCAGCAATATATATATATATATATATATATATATATATATATGTATATATATATATATATATATATATATATATATATATATATATATATATATATATATATATATATATATATATGAGAGGGGTTATATTAAATCACACTGTTCCTTTAAATATCAAACAATATTTTATTATACACGCCTATAGGCATAAAGTGGCATCTCTAAACAGACAAGCAGACTGTTTAAAATCATATGTACCAGAAAACCATCATATATACGGTATATATATATATATATATATATATATATATATATATATATATATATATATATATTAGGGTACTAGAAAAGATTGCGTATCTGCTCCTCAAAGCAGTGGTAAAATATGAGTTGAAAATGGCAATATTAGTATAGGGAATTAACCCCTATAGCAGAGCACTTACTTCCAACTACCTCAATCAGTATGAGGTAACCTCAATCAGTATGAGGTAAGGAGCCGCTGTAAAGAAATAGAGCACTGCTCCCTCTGGTATTCAGGCTGCCCAATATATATGAAAACAGTGGATCAAGGGGGTCTGGTCTGCCTTGCTGTTCCTGAAGTATGGTAGTATACTTTTCCACTGGACATCCACACTTTAGCCAAGGCCAATCTATATTCAAAAGATGATGGAGCTGTAGTTGAATTCTTGTTATCACTAAGATGGCTTCTGCATTTCAAGGTTTGTTTTAGTAACTTTTGCCTATAGATTGGCTTATGCCTTCTGCAGAAGCCATCTTAGTGACATTGCAAAACTGCTGCCATATAGTGCGGCAGAGACGTGCACACTCCTGAGCTTACCGTCCCGCTTTTCAACAAAGGATAACAAACAAATGAAGAAAATTTGATTAAAAAAAGTAACTTGGAAAGTTGTTTAAAATTGTAATTTGTATCTGAATCATGTCCCTTTAAAATATAACCACTATTGTGAAATATATCATTCTGTCTCTGTAAGTGAAAAATGCCAATGACCTCAGTTGTGGCTCAGACTACAACACCTGATCATTATTTCAGGCACAAACACAAGCCCAGCGATTCCTTTCATTTAAACTAATCATTGAGAATCCTGGTTGGTTGAGAAAATCAGAGCTGTGCATACAATAGGAACGAGCACTCATCTCTAATCTGTGTTTACAGTTTCTCCTGTTGAATATAAAATGTCAAACTGTGGAATGCATCTATGTGTCTTACATATTTTTACTATCACATTTTATTATCTGTGATTGGATAAATGATTGTCTTTATTATGTCAGAGTTGTGCAATCAGGAACATTCTTTTCCTCACAGCAGGACTTCTAACCACACTGAACTTTATGTTCACCTACTTGTCAAGCCTGATTATTGAAGTGCTGGCCTTCACTGCAATACATAATCAGCAGGGCACATATTTATTGTGGCATAAAAACTTAAAGGGACAGTCAACTCCAAAAATGTTTTTGTTTAAAAATATAGGTTATCCTTATTACCCATTCCCCACTTTTGCATAACCAACACTGTTATATTAATACACTTTTTACCTTTGTGATTACCTTGTATCTAAGCATCTTCTGACAGCCCCCGGATCACATGACATTTTATTTATTATCTATTGACTTGCATTTTAGCCAATTAGTGCAGTGTCATCCACAACTCACGGGCGTGAGCACAATGTTATCTAAATGGCTCGCATGAACAAGCAGTCTCCTGTTGTGAAAAGCAAATAGCATGTGATAAGAGGCTGTCTTTAGTGGCTTAGAAACAGGCAGAAATGTAGAGGTTTAAATGTTATAAAGTATTTTAATATAACAATGTTAGCTCTGCAAAGATGGGGAGTGGGTAGTAAAGGAGCTATTTATCTTTTTAAACAATAACCAGTTTGGTGTTGACTGTCCCTTTAAAGGTGCATGGAAGTGAGAAAACATAAATTATGCTTACCTGATAATTTCATTTCCATCTGTATGGGAAGAGTCCACAGCTTCATTCCTTAGTTGTGGGAAAAACTGAACCTGGCCACCAGGAGGAGGCAAAGATAAATACCTCCCCCACTTCCTCATAACCCCAGTCATTCTGCTGAGGGAACAAGGAACAGTAAGAGAAAAAGGTGCCAGTAGAAAAAAAATTAAATTTAGGGCCGCCCATCGGAGAACACGGGCAGGAGCTGTGGACTCTTCCCATACAGATGGAAATGAAATTATCAGGTAAGCATAATTTATTTTTTCCATCTTAATTTGGGAAGAGTCCACAGCTGCATTCCTTACTTGTGGGAAACATATACCCAAGCTGTAGAGTACACGGAATGCTAAAGGGAGGGAAAAAAGAGAGGCGGACACTAATCTGAGGGCACCAAAGCATGCAAAACCTTTCTCCCGAAGGCTGCTTCAGCAGAAGCAAAAACATCAAATTTGTAAAAATTTTGCAAAAAGTATGCAAGGAGAACCAGATAGCCGCCTTACAAATCTGAACCATAGAGGCCTAATTTTTGAAGTCCCAAGAGGAAACCACTGCTCTCGTAGAATGAGCCGTAATCTTCAGAGGAGGCTTATGTCCCGCCGTTTCTATGCTAAATGGGTGACACTCCTCAGACAAAAAGATAAGGAATTCGAAGAGACCCTTCAACCCCTATGCTTCCCAGAAAAGAGAACAAACAGAGAAAGAGGTTTGTCTAAGACAGAACTTCAAGGCACAAACTACATGCAGAATACTTTGTAAACGTTCCTTCAATGAAGAAGGATTAGGACATAAGAAAGGAACCACAATCTCTTGATTGATATTGCAAATTGACACAACCTTAGGAAGAAACCTCGTAGAAGAGCCTTATCAGCATGAAAAGCCAGATAAGAAGGGTCACATTGCAAGGCAGCAATCACAGATACTCTGCGTGCAAAATTATCAATAGCCAATAGAAAAGGAACCTCCTCCTGTGCAGTAACACAGACAGGGCCGAAAACTGTCCCATTAGGGGAATTAGCAGAAAAGCCCTTCTCCAGTTCATCCTGGAGAACAGAATAAGTAGGTCCTCCACACCTTATTGATAGATGCGATGAGCAACCAGCTTACGAGCTTGAATGAGAGTAAAAATAACTCTCTCAGAAAACCCTCTCATGCCTAGGACTAAACGTTCAACCACGTAGTCAGCCTCAGAGAATCTAGACATTGATGAACAAAGAGACCTTGGTCAGCAGATCCCTGCGACAAAGTAACTTCCACGGAGGAGATGATGACATCCCCACTAGATCCGTGAACCATATCCTTTGCGGCCAAGACGGATCGGTCAGTATCACTGACGTCTGCTTGACTCGAGCCACTAGACTAGGAAGTAGTGGTAATGGTCAGAAAGAATAAATCAGATTGAACCTCCAAGGCACCGCTAATGCATCTGTTAGCTCCGCCTGAGGATCCCTGTACCTCGACCCCTATCTGGGTAGCTTGGTATTGAGACGCTATAAGATCTTGCAAATCTCTGCAAACGCTTAGGATGGAGAGACCATTCTCCCTGATGGAAGGATTGTCTGCTGAGGAAATCCGCTTCCCAGTTGTCCACACCCGGAATGTGGGTGGCTAACAGCGAACAAATGCGGGTCTCCCACAGAAGCCTCCATCGCTAGTGCAATAACCGGAGAACTAGAGAAATAAAACATCTTATTTTATTTAAAAAAAATGGCACCCTTATACCCCAATGGCTGGGGCACTCACCACCTCCTATGACCCAGACAGTACAGAGATTATTGACTCTTCTCTGATAGACACCCGGTCAGGAAAAAGGGAATGAATCACATGGTGCACAATGCAGGACCATCCCTGATATGAGAAAGCGTGCCAATCTTGTAAGCTGCATGACTCTCAAAGTGAAAGTGAAACCTTTATATTCCATAACAGCCTATGAGCCCATAACATCTCAAACAAAAAAACAAGATAAAATCAAATAAACATATAAGATTATTCCCCCCTGTTCAATAATTCCCCTAAGGAGATATTAACCCTTGATCCTATACAGATAAAAAGAGTCACACTGTGACCCTGTCTTCTTGCGTTATCATACATGTATAGAAAATGAAAAAATCTTACCAGAATCTACGCCGTGGAACAGGAACATGACCCTTCAAGTGTGACAGATAGTAGCATCGCTTCTGACATGGACTGCAGTGAAGAAAGCAGGCAGCGAAACTCGTCAACGCTGATTGCCTGTGGAGCTGTTAATATGAGTTGGGATGGTTTCATAGAAAGACTCTCCCTGCATCTACGGACTCTAACTTTCATCCATGCTCTCACTGAGAAGCTGACAGGACTACTTAAAACTCCAGTCCCATCTCGAAGAGTACTACCCTCCATAAGAGACTACTCTGAAATCTTCTAACACTTCTCTGCCAACTTCCTGTGATGAAAGGCAAAGAATGATTGGGGTTATGAGGAAGTGGGGGGGGGTATTTAAGCCTTTGGCTGGGGTGTCTTTGCCTCCTCCTAGAGGCCAGGTTCAGTATTTTCCACAATTAAGGAATGCAGCTGTGGACTCTTCCCATACTAAGATGGAAATTACTATATCACATTAAGTTAAAACAAATGTGTTATCTACAATATTAAAGGGATATGAAACAAAATATTATTTTGTGATTCAGACAGAGCAATTGTTTTAAAGTTTCCAATTTACTACGATTATCAAATTTGCCTTGTTTGCATGAAATTGAAGAGATACCTAACTAGCGGCTAGAATACGAATTTTGCGTTATGAGTGAAAAAGCATCATAACGCTGCTTTTACACTACCACTGCTATTACGAGTCTTCTAGGTATAGCTGTACAGCACACCTTTTTGGCCGTAACGCGACGTAACTACCGCACCTTTCAAAAAGTCATTTTTTAATGGGACTTCCATAGCGCCGGTATTACGGGTTTTGCCTGTCCAGGCCAAAAAGTGAGTGGTACAGCCTATACCGACAAGATTCGTACCGCCATCTAAAGTCAGTAGTTATGGGTTTCGCGCTACTAAGCTGTAGCATAAAATTCATAACTAAAGTGTTAAAAAGTACACTAACACCCATAAACTAAATATTAACCCCTAAACTGAGGCCCTTCTGTATCACAAACACTATAATAAAAATATTAAACTCTAATCTGCCGCTCCGGACATCGCCGCCACTATAATAAACATATTAACCCATAAACCGCGGCACTCCCGCATCGTAAACACTAGTTAAATATTATTAACCCCTAATATGCTTCCCCCAATGTCGCCGCCACCTACATAAATTTATTAACCCCTAATCTACCGCCCCCAACGTCACCGCCGTCACTATACTAACCCCTAAATCTAACCCTAAGTCTAACCCTAACACCCCTAACTTTGATATAATTAAAATAAATCTAAATAAAAATTACTATCATTACCTAAATAATTCCTATTTAAAACTAAATACTTAACTATAAAATAAAACCTAAGCTAGCTACAATATTACTAATAATTGCATTGTAGCTATCTTAGGTTTTATTTTTATTACACAGCTAAGTTTGTATTTATTTTAACTTGGTAGACTAGTTAGTAAATAGTTATTAACTATTTACTAACTACCTAGTTAAAATAAATACAAATTTACCTGTACAATAAAACCTAACCTGAGTTACACTAACACCTAACATTACACTAAAATTAAATAAATTACATTAATTAAATACAATTAACTAAATTACAAAAAAAATTATAAAATATTTAAACTAATTACACCTAATCTAATAGCCCTATCAAAATAACCCCCCCCCCAAAAAAAATTAAAAAAAACCTAGCCTACACTAAACTACCAATAACCCTTAAAAGGGCCTTTTGCGGGGCATTGCCCCAAAGAAATCAGCTCTTTTACCTGTAAAAAAATACAAACAAGCCCCCAACAGTAAAACCCACCACTCACACAACCAAACCCCCCAAATAAAATCCTATCTAAAAAAAACTAAGCTCCCCATTGCCCAGAAAAGGGCATTTAGATGGGCATTGCCCTTAAAAGGGCATTTAGCTCTTTTTCGTTGTCCAAACCCCTAAGCTAAAAATAAAACCCACCCAATAAACCCATGATAAAACCTAACACTAACTCCCGAAGATCCAGTTTTTGAAGACCGGACATCCATCCTCATCCAGCCGGGAGAAGTCTTCATCCAAGCGGGCAGAAGTCCTCAACGAAGCCGGGAGAAGTCTTCATCCAAGCGGCAAGAAGTCGTCCTCCAGGCGGGCAGAAGTCTTTATCCAGACGGCATCTTCTATCTTCATCCTTCCGACGCGGAGCGGCTCCATCTTCAAGACATCCGGCACGGAGCATCCTCTTCTTTCGATGGCTCTTGAAGAATGAAGTTTCCTTTAAATGACGTCATCCAAGAAGGGTCCCTTGAATTCCGATTGGCTGATTTCTATGAGCCAATTGGAAATAAAAGGTAAAAGGAAACTTCATTCTTCAAGAGCCATCGAAACAAGAGGATGCTCCACGCCGGATGTCTTGAAGATGGAGCCGCTCCGAAAAAGAGCTAAATGCCCTTTTAAGGGCAATGCCCATCCAAATGCCCTTTTCAGGGCAATGGGGAGCTTAGGTTTTTAGATAGGATTTTATTCGGGGGGTTTGGTTGTGTAGGTGGTGGATTTTACTGTTGGGGTATTATTTAGGTAATAATAGTAATTTATATTTAGATTTATTTTAATTATATTAAAGTTAGGGGTGTTAGGGTTAGACTTAGGGTTAGGTTTAGAGGTTAATATATTTATTTAGTGTTAGTGATGTGGGAGGCCAGAGGTTTAGGGGTTAATAACTTTAGTATATTGGCGTTGGGGGTGGCAGATTAGGGATTAATAAGTGTAGGTAGGTGACGGCCATGTCGGGGGCAGCCGATTAGGGGTTAATAAGTGTAATGTAGGTGTCGGCGATGTTGGGGGTGGCAGGTTAAGGGTTAATAAGTGTAATGTAGGTTTCAGCGATGTCAGGGGTGGCAGATTAGGGGTGTTTAGACTCGAGGTTTATGTTAGGGTGTTAGGTTTAAACATAAATTTTATTTCCCCATAGGAATCAATGGGGCTGCGTTATGGAGCTTTACGGTCTGTTATTGCAGGTGCAGGCTCGCCAGAAACACAGGGCATCAAGCTCCATTTGGAGCTTGATACATATGCCCCTATAGGTTGATAGATTCAACATGAACACAATAGAGCATTTTCAACTGTTTCCCCAACCTCAACACTTTTTTTCTATCTGTGCTAAAAGCCCTATTTCATTCATGTAAGCGGCAAGAGCCCATGAGCTAGTGACGTATGGGATATACATTCCTACCAGGAGGGGAAAAGTTTCCCAAACCTCAAAATACCTATAAATACACCTCCCACCACACTCATTCCTCAGTTTTACAAACTTTGCCTACTGGGGAGGTGGTGAAGTAAGTTTGTGCTTGATTTCTATGATAGGCGCTTCTAAGCATTTTGAAGCCCAATTCCTCTCAGAGTACAGTGTTTGTCAGAGGGATGAGAAGAGAGTATCGCCTGTTGATTTCATGGTTTCACTCATGGGAAATCTTTTCATAGGTTCTCTGTTATCAGTCGTAGGGATTCATTCTCTACCTCCCATTTCAGATTGACGATATACTCTTATACCATTACCTCTGCTGATATTTTTCCGTACTGGTTTGGCTGTCTGCTATATGTGAATGGGTGTCTTCTGGTAAGTATGTATCATTTTTTAAGACACTCTCTGCTATGTTTGGTGCTTTATGTTATATTGTAAAGTTTTAAATATATGTGTTTACTTATATTTGCATGAGTCAGGTCTATGTATATTTCCATTTTGCAGTCTAACAGTTTCAGTATGAGAATCATGTTTTAGGAAGTTTATTTTCTTACCTGGGGTTTCAGTCTTTTTTTCCAATTTGACTTGTTTTTCCTTAATTTTCGCAGGTAAATCTAGGCTTGCATGGACGCAAAATACTGTTATTTATTGCTTTATTCTTGGTGCAAATTTTTTTTGGTTGCAAACTTGTGCCTATAGTGGCACAAGTTTCATCATTTCCTGCGTCTTTTTTTAAGCTAGTTGTTTGGGCACGAAGTCGTGCTTGTTATGACGCAAGTTATGTCATTTCCTGGTGTTGGTTTGGCGGCAAAAACATTTTTTTACCTCCTTTTGTGTCGTGTGTCATACTTGGTGCCAAAAAAATAAATAAATAAATTTAAAAATGTGTTATTTTACCCCACTTCCTTTTATGCTTCTTGCTCTCTTTATATTATAAAGATCTATGCTGTTTGCTTTTTTGCCTATTTTTTTAGCATAAGCATTTTTTCCCATTCCTGAAACTGCTATATGAGGAAATTGAATATTTTGTTTAAATGTTAATTTTTTTCCTTTTACATTTTGCAAGATGTCTCAGACTGATCCTGACTCTGATGTTACTGTAGAAACTAAGATGCCCTGATTACATTTCTTCAACAAGCTAAGTGTGTTTTTTATTGTCAAGCTGAGTTTATTCTCTTCAGCTCAATTATGTGGCATTTATTTATCTTATTTCATGCTCATATTGTTTCTATATGTACAAATACATTTACTGTTTTTATTTTTTCAGTTTAATGTACCTGATTAATTCTGCAGATTTCATGTTATTACTGCAATCATAAGAAGGCTATGATTGTCTTGCGTCTTCAAATAAACTTATAAGGTCTTTCCAATATTGTTACAAGATTTAATCAATTTTGTTTTGACCTACGGCATACTTAAGTTTATTCTACTGATGAGGGTTTCTTTGGCTCAAAGGATCCTGCATCAGAGACTGTATTTGACAAAATCTTCTTTTTTATTTTTGAACATTTTTTGTTCTTTATTAAGGAAGTCCTGAGGTTTTTTTCCTATTCTAGATGCTATCTATGATATGTTTGCTAGAATGGTTTAAACCTGATTCCTTTTTGAAAATGTACTACTATTTCTATGGAAGTTAGTACTTATTTTAAGGATCTTTTTAAGTTTCAATCTTACCTTAAAGAGCATATTTACATACTGTTTATATTCTTAGTTCAGCTATATCTATGACTAACATTGCTGCTCTCTCAACTTTATTGTTGGACAGTTAGTATAAGCAGTTTTCAGATTCTGAAGTATATAACATTGTTCATTTACTTCAAAATGTGTTCATTTTATGATACTATATTTGTTGTCATTTAAGATTAATTTTATATCTATGTTTTTTAGCTTTTCTACTTAGAGCTTCATGGTTTTAATCTTGAATTTTGTCTAAATATATTTTATTATCTCTATCTTATTAAGATAATAATTTGTGTTGATTTCTATTATCGCCACTATATCTGGAGGTAAAATAATTTTTTCTGCCCTACTTTTTGGCCGGTGGATCAGTTGGTAAATGCCCTGACTACAAAACCTTGTTCTAAGATCCAAGGGTCACAGATTCATATCTGGCAGGGTCGATGCAGGCCTTCGGCCTTTTGAGGTCAATAAAATGTGTACCATTTATTTGTGTAATAATAACAACTATTACTATTCAGCAGCCAATTTGGTTAACTCCAAGTGCAAGCGCTGAAAAAATGTTTTTTGGAGTCCTACTAGGAGAAAAGCGCTATACAAATACTAGTTATGAAGACTGCATGAAGGTGCGGTTCTCAAACCAGTTCTTCTGGTGGGGGGCAGATTAAGTTATTTTTGGATGGATTCAGTTCAAATTTTATAGAATATTATTCTTAGGGTTTTGATTAGATTTTTAGAATGAGACCTTCTTTGGGAAGATTCTTTCTTTCTTATGTTTCAATACACTCTGTGAAGGTTTAGGTTTTTTCTGAAATATATTTCAGAACTGGAATTTTTTTCAGAGGTGTTTGTACCAGTTCCTTAGTAGGAACAGGGATTGGGTCTCTATTCAAATCTATTCTTTGTCCCAAAGAAGGAAGATTCATTAAGACCAATCTTGGATCTGAAATCTTTAAATCGTTTTTGTGAGAGTGTCCCAAGTTTCAAGATGGCGACTATAAGGACTATTATGCCTTTTGTTCAGCAAATGTTCACAATAGTTGTATGGGACGCTTATCCTCACATTCCTATTCATTCAGACCACTTTCGGTTTCTGAGATTCTCTTTCTTAGGCAAGCTTTACCAATTTGCTGCTTGTCCATTTGGTCTAGTGACAGCTCCAAGAATCTTTTTGAAGGTTCTTATGCTCTTCAATCTGTAATCAGAGAGAAGGGTAATGCAGTGTTTTCATTATTTTGGACGATATCTTGGTACTAGCTCAATCCTTTCATTTAGCAGAATCTTACACCAATTAACTAGTGTTGTTTTTTCAAAGACATGGTTGGAGGATCAATTTACCTAAGAGTTTTATGATTCCTCAGGCAAGGGTCACCTTTTTAGGTTTCCAGGTAAATTCAGTGTCCATGAATCTGTCTTTAACAGTCAAGAGACGAACGAAATTAGTTTTAGCCTGTCTAAACCTTCAGTCTCTATTATTCCCTTCAGTGGCTATGTGCAGGGAAGTTTTTAGGTTTCATGACTGCAGCATTGGACGCGATCCCCTTTGCTCGTTTTCATATGAGACCTTTGCAGCTTTGTATTCTGAATCTATGGTGCAGGGATTATTCTCAGGTATCACAGGTGATATACTTAAATCACAACACTCAACTCTCTCTGACTTGGTGGTTAGACCATCATTGTATTATTTAGGGGGTCTTCTTTGTTCACCCTTCCTGGACTATATTCTTACGGATGCAAGTTTTACAGGTTGGGGAGCTGTCTGGGATTTGCTGACAGCACAAAGGGTTTGGAAACCTCAAGAGGCGAGGTTACCAATCATTATTTTATAACTCTGTGCTATCTTCAGAACTCTTCAGGCTTGGCCTCAATTTAAGTGTTTTCAGACAGACAATATCACAACTGTGGAATATTTCAATCATCTGGGAGGGACTCACAGTCCTTTTAGCATTGAAAAGAAGCATCTTGAATACTTTTTTGGGCAGAATTCAACTCCTGTCTAATTTTTGCGATTTATATCCCAGGTGTGGACAATTGGGAGGCAGATTATCTCAGCCACCAGACTTTTCATCCAGGGGAGTGGTCTCTCCATCCAGATGTGTTTTTTCAGATTGTACAGATGTGGGGCCTTCCAGAAATAATTCTGATGGCCTCTCATCTAAACAAGAAATTTCCCAGATACCTTTCCAGGTCCAGGGATCCTCAGACGGAGATGGTGGTTACGTTAACAGATTCTTGTTTTCTGCTTACATTTTTCCGCCTCTGGTTCTCCTTTCAAGGGTGATCTCAAAGATCATAATGGAACAGTCTCATGTGTTTCTGGTAGCACCAGCATGGCCCCTCAGGTTTTGTATGTGGATCTTGTCCGGATGTCCAGTTGCCAGCCTTGGCCACTTCCTCTAAGGCCAGACTTTCTGTCTCAAAGGCTGTTTTTCCATTAGGATCTCAAATTGTTAAATTTGAAAGTATGGAATTTGAACGCTTAGTGCTTAGTCATAGAGGTGTCTCTGACTCAGTGGTTAACACTATGTTACAGGCTCATAAATCTGTTTCAAGAAAGATTTATTATTGGGTTTGGAAAACCTATATTTCATGGTGTTCTTTTCATAAATTCTCTTGGCTTTCTTTAGAATTCCTAGAATTTTATAATTGCTTCAGGATGGTTTGGATAAGGTTTTGTCTGCAAGTACTTTGAAGCGACAAATCTCTGCTCGTTCTGTTTTATTTAATAGAAAGATTGCTAAACTTCCTAATATTCACTGTTTTGTTCAGGCTTTGATTCATATCAAAACCTGTTATTAAATTAATTTCTCCTCTTTGGAGTCTTAATTTGGTTTTAAGGATTTTGCAGGCTCCTCCTTTTGAGCCTATGCATTCTTTGGATATTAAACTACTTTCTTGGAAAGTGTTATTTCTTTTGGCTATCTCTTCTGCTAGAAGAGTTTCTGAGTTATCAGCTCTCTCGTGTGAGCCTCCTTATCTAATTTTCCATCAAGATAAAGCAATTTTGCGGACTTACTTCAAATTTCTTTCTAAAGTTGTGAATTTTATCAACATTAGTAGGGAAATTGTTGTTCCTTCTTTGTGTCTTAATCCTAAGAATTCTCTGGAAAGATCTTTATATTCTTTGGATTTCAGAAAGACTTCTAGTCTATTTGGTGTTTTTTCTGGTTCCAGAAAAGATCAGAAAGCCTTTTCCATTTGTTTGGCATCTTGGTTAACGCTTTTTGATTCACAAACCTTATTTGGAGGTGGGGCAGTGTCTGTCTCAGAGAATTACAGCTCATTCTAGTAGATCAGTCGTTTCTTCTTGGGCTTTTAAGAATGAAGCTTCGGTTGATCAGATTTGCAAAAGCAGCAACTTTGCTTTCTTTGCATATATTTACAAAATTTTACCATTTTGATGTATTTGCTTCTTTTGAAGCAGTCTTAGGTAGAAAGGTTCTTCAGGCAGCTGTCTCAGTTTGATTCTACTGCTTATGATTTAAGTTTTTTTTAAGTTTATAGGAAAAACGTAATTATTGTTTGGATTTAATTTCTCAGTGGAAATAGCTCTTGTTATTTTATCCCTCCCTCTTTAGTGACTTTTCTGTGGACTTCCACATCTTGGGTATTATATCCCATACATCATTAGCTCATGGACTTTTGCCACTTACATGAAAGAAAACATAATTTATGTAAGAACTTACCTGGTAAATTAATTTCTTTCATAGTGACAAGAGTCCATGAGACCCACCCTTTTTTGTGGTGGTTAAGATTTTTTGGTATAAAAGAACAATATTTTATTAAAGTCCCACTTTTTGTATGTTTGTTTTTTTACTCCTTTTTACACCTCACTAGTTGGCTATTCATTAAACTGAGGAATGGCGGGAGGTGTATTTATAGGCAATTTGAGGTTTGGGAAACTTTGCCCCCTCCTGGTAGGAATGTATATCCCATACGTCACTAGCTCATGGACTCTTGCCACTATGAAAGAAATACATTTATCAGGTAAGTTCTTACATAAATTATGTTTTTTTTACTATTGGGCCGTAAAGTTCTTGTTGTGAACCTGCTCCCTCACAACATTGTATCAGCATAGAAGATGTTTAAACAAGATCTCCCTTTTGTTTTACAGCATCTACATTATTGAACTCATGTTCAAAAAGGCACAGTCCCATTTAGGAGTTCAATAATGTAGGCGCAAACACTGTAAAAAGCACTGTTGTGAATGTGTTTGGACTTGGCGTGCATAAAGGCGCATCATCTATAAAAATATTTTCACAAACGCGCAGTCTTTGAACATCTACTTTGCAGATAGCAATGTTGCAAGAGTGCAGGCTCATGTTTTACAGATTCAGTATTGCCTTTTCGGGAACGTCTCTGTTGAAAAAGAAGGTTTTTTAACGCACAATAGATCGTGCATTGTGATCACTCCAGAGCAAATCACTGTTAGATTGTGATTGGCTGTTTGGTTGTATCTAATTGGAACAGTATTTATAGCCATGTGATAATATATCATTAGGTTTTACCGTTAAAGGGACATTAATCTCAAAATTAAGCCATGCCATTAAAAAAAAAAAAGACGCTTCGATTATCAATATATAGCAGCCATGTTTGTAGCAAAATTATATAAATTAATGTAACATAAATTGTTAAAAACACTGCTGCCATAAAGTTGTCAAGACATATGTGTGCTCCTGGACTTGCTTGGTATACTGTTCAACAAAGGATACCAAGAGAACAAAATATATTTGAATATGGATATCAATAGAAAATTGTGCGCCCTATTAGAATCATGCTAATTTTTACACTTACGTTGCAATAACCATTTACAGATAACATTAGTCTTTCAGCGGATGGTCTGAATTTTTTTTCCTGATCTCCTCCCAATTTGTGTTTAATTTATACAGATCACCTATTCTCCAAATGTTTCCACTGATATTATTTAAAGGGACATAAAAACATACATTTCTTTCTTCATGATTCAGATAGTGCATGTAATTATAAACAACTTTTCAATTTACTTCTATTATGTAGTTTGTTTTGTTCTCTTGATATCCTTTGTTAAAAAAAATACCTAGGTAGACTCAGGAGCTGCTGAATGGTGCTTGCACATATTGGCCTCATGGTATTGGTTCACCCATTGCTTCAGTTAGCTCCCAGTAATGCATTGCTGCTTCTTCAATAAAGGATGAATCAAGCTAATTAAATAATAGAAGTATATGCGAAAGTTGTCTGAGTAATGAAAGAAAAAAAATTGTATTTCATGTCCCTTTAAGTGAACACAAGTATAAGGGAAGTTTATTTTGTAGTCTTTTAGGTTTGTTTTAACTCAGAGCCACATAGTTCAACTACATTCTTTACTCACCCAATGAACACTGTGTGTTCTAAGGTGTCAAAGGCTGATAGGCTGCTGATTGAAGACACTCAGGGCTACAACATGACTGGAGGAAATCCAACATCCTATTGTTCCACTTTTTCCGTTGATTAACTATCGTATGACTTTTAACATAAAAAGTATTGTAGAATCTTACTGGATTATCTGTGTCCAAGCTGGGTTTCTTGAGCAGAATTTTAGTTATTGTTGTTTTACAGATGAAGGAAAAAAGCCTTCTCTGATAGAGGTCCTCTTACAATGGAGTAAATAAGATGTGAGCTAACAGATGAGCAGACATGGGTAGACTTTATCTTACCAGCCCAATTCCGAAAAAAGTTAGGACAGTATGGAAAATGCAAAAAAAACAAACAAAAAGAGATATTTGAAAATTCAATTCACCCTGTACTATATTTAAAACACATACGGCTAGATTACGAGTTTTGCGTTATGGTGAAAAAGCAGCATTATCAAGTTATAAAGCTGTTTTTTCACTGCTATTACGAGTCTTGCACTTTTTTGGCCTTACCACAAATCAACTTACGAAAAAAGTATTTTTTCAATGGGACTTCCATAGCGCCGATATTACAAGCTTTTCCTGGGAGGCCAAAAAGTGAGCGGTACAGCCTATCCCGTCAAGATTCGTAACACATTCTAAAGTCAGTAGTTATGAGTTTTACACTACAAAGCTGTAGCATAAAACTCATAACTAAAGTGTTAAAAAGTACACTAACACCAATAAACTACCTGTTAACCCCTAAACTGAGGCTCTCCCGTATCGCAAACACTATAATAAAATTATTAACCCCTAATCTGCCGCTCCGGACATCACCGCCACTATAATAAACATATTTGCCCCTAAACCGCTGTACTCCCGCATCGCAAACATTAGTTAAATAGTATTAACCCCTAACCTGCTGTCCCTAACATCGCCGCCACCTACCTACATTTATTAACCCCTAATCTGCTGCCCCTAACATCGCCGCTATAACTATACTAAAGTTATTAACCCCTAAACCTAAGTCTAACCCTAAGCCTAACACCCCCTAACTTAAATATAATTAAATTAAATCTAAACCAAACCTACTATTAATAACTAAATAATTACTTACCTATAAAATAAACCTTAAGATAGCTACAATATAACTAATAGTTACATTGTATCTAGCTTAGGTTTTATTTTTATTTTACAGGCAAGTTTGTATTTATTTTAAATAAGTAGAATAGTTACTAAATAGTTATTAACTATTTAATAACTACCTAGCTAAAATAAGTACAAATTTACCTGTAAAATAAAACCTAACCTGCCTTACACTAACACCTAACCGTACACTACAATTAAACAAATTACCTAAATTAAATACAATTACCTAAATTAAATAAAATTACCTAAATTACAAAAAACAAACAAACAAACAAACACTAAATTACACAAAATAAAAAACAAATTACAAGATATTTAAACTTATTACACCTAATCTAATAGCCCTATCAAAATAAAAAAAGCCCCCCCAAAATAAAAAAAACCCTAGCCTAAACTAAACTACCAATAGCCCTTAAAAGGGCCTTTTGCAGGGCATTGCCCCAAAGAAATCAGCTCTTTTACCTGTAAAAAAAATTACAAACAACACCCTCAACAGTAAAACCCACCACCCACACAACCAAACCCCCCAAATAAAACCCTAACTAAAAAAATCTAAGCTCCCCATTGCCCTGAAAAGGGCATTTGGATGGGCATTGCCCTTAAAAGGGCATTTAGCTCTATTGCTGCCCAAACCCTAACCTAAAAATAAAACCCACCCAATAAACCCTTAAAAAAACCTAACACTAACCCCCGAATATCCACTTACAGTTTTGAAGAGTCGACATCCATCCTCAACAAAGTCAGGAGAAGTACTCAGCGAAGCGGCAAGAAGTCCTCAACGAAGCCGGGAGAAGTTTTCATCCAAGCCGGCAGAAGTGGTCCTCCAGATGGGCAGAAGTCTTCATCCAGACGGCATCTTCTATCTTTATCCATCCGGCGCGGAGCGGGTCCATCCTCAAGACATCCGGCGCGGAGCATCCTCTTCTGCCGATGACTCCCGACGAATGAAGGTTCCTTTAAGTGACGTCATCCAAGATGGCGTCCCTTATATTCCGATTGGCTGATAGAATTCTATCAGCCAATCGGAATTAAGGTTGAAAAAATCCTATTGGCTGATGCAAGCCAGTCAGAATCTAAGGGACGCCATCTTCGATGATGTCACTTAAAGGAACCTTCATTCGTCGGGAGTCATCGGAAGAAGAGGATGCTCTGCGCCGGATGTCTTGAAGATGGACCCGCTCCGCGCCGGATGGATGAAGATAGAAGATGCCGTCTGGGTGAAGACTTCTGCCCATCTGGAGGACCACTTCTGCTGGCTTGGATGAAGACTTCTCCTGGCTTCGTTAAGAATGGATGTCGGCTCTTAAAAACTGTAAGTGAATCTTCGGGGGTTAGTGTTAGGTTTTTTTAAGGGTTTATTGGGTGGGTTTTATTTTTAGGTTAGGGTTTGGGCAGCAATCGAGCTAAATGCCCTTTTAAGGGCAATGACCATCCAAATGCCCTTTTCAGGGCAATGGGGAGCTTATGTTTTTTTAGTTAGGGTTTTATTTGGGGGGTTTGGTTGTGTGGGTGGGGGTTTTTACTGTGGGGGGGTTGTTTGTATTTTTTTTACAGGTAAAAGAGCTGATTTCTTTGGGGCAATGCCCCGCAAAAGGTCCTTTTAAGGGATATTGGTAGTTTATTGTAGGCTAGGGTTTTTTTATTGGAGGGGGGCTTTTTTATTTTGATAGGGCTATTAGATTAGGTGTAATTAGTTTAAATATCTTGTAATTTGTATTTTATTTTGTGTAATTTAGTGTGTTTTTTTGTAATTTAGGTAATTTTATTTAATTTAGGTCATTGTATTTAATTTGGGTAATTTATTTAATTGTAGTGCAAGGTTAGGTGTTAGTGTAAGACAGGTTAGGTTTTATTTTACAGGTAAATTTGTATTTATTTTAGCTAGGTAGTTATTAAACAGTTAATAACTATTTAGTAAGTATTCTACCTAGTTAAAATAAATACAAACTTGCCTGTAAAATAAAAATAAAACCTAAGCTAGATACAATGTAACTATTAGTTATATTGTAGCTATCTTAGGGTTTATTTTATAGGTAGGTATTTAGTTTTAAATAGGAATTATTCACTATTAATAGTAGGTTTAGATTTAATTTAATTATATTTAAGTTAGGGGGTGTTAGGGTTATGGCTAGACTTAGGTTTAGGGGTTAATAACTTTAGTATAGTGGCGGCGACGTTGGGGGTGGCAGATTAGGGGTTAATAAATGTAGATAGGTGGCGGCGATGTTAGGGGCGGCAGATTAGGGGATAATAATATTTAACTAGTGTTTGCAATGCGGGAGTGCTGCGGTTTAGGGATTAATATGTTTATTATAGTGACGGCGATGTCCGGAGTGGCAGATTAGGGGTTAATAAGTATAATGTAGATGTCGGCGCGGCAGATTATGGGTTAATAAGTGTAAGCTTAGGGGTGTTTAGACTCGGGGGTTCATGTTAGGGTGTTAGGTTTAAACATAAATTTAGTTTCCCTATAGGAATCAATGGGTCTGCCTTACAGAGCTTTACACTGCTTTTATGCGGGTGTTAGGCTTTTTTTCAGCCGGCTCTCCCCATTGATGTCTCTGGGGAAATCGTGCACGAGCACGTATAACCAGCTCACCGCTGACTTAAGCAGCGCTGGTATTGAAGTGCGGTATGGAGCCCAGTTTTTCTCTACGCTCACTTCTTGTCTTTTAACGCCAGGTTTATAAAAACCTGTAATACCAGCGCTGTAGGTAAGTGAACAGTGACAATAATGTGCACGGCACCCCTCTTACCGTAAAACTCGTAATCTGGCCCATTATTAACACATTATTTGATGTTTTACTTTGTGAATTTAATGTATTTTTTAAAATATACACTCATTTCTAATCTGATGACTGCAACACCTTCCAAAAAAGTTGAGACAGGGGCAATTTAGGACTAATAGCGATGTGACAAGTTGAAATAAGAAGATGATGTGAAACTAGTGAGGCAATCGTGTATATAAGGACAAAAAATGCCTTGTCCTTCAAAAGAAAGGATGAGCAGAGGTTTGCCAATCTGCCAACAGATGCGTCAGCGAATAATCCACCACTTTGAGAACAACATTCCACAAAGACAAATTGGTTGGATTTTGGGCATTTCACCTTCTACACAGTGCACAATATAATTAAAAGATTCAAGGAATCCGGTCAAATCTCGGGTTGTGTAGGGCAAGGCCAAAAAACACTTCTGAATGCGCATGATCTCCTATCCCTCAGACGTCACTGTCTCAAAAACCGTCATGAGTCTGTAATGGATATCTTGACATGGGCTCAGGAATACTTTGGTAAACCTTTGTCAGTCAACACCATTCACTGCTGCATCCACAGATGCAAGTTAAGGCTTTACTATGCACAGCAGAAGCCATACATCAACACTGTCCAGAAGCGCAGCCGGCTTCTCTGGGCTCGGTCTTATCTGAGATGGACAGTAGCACAGTGGAATTGTGTTTTGTGGTCCAATGAGTGAACATTTCAAATATTTTTTGGAAAAAACAGCTGTCATGTTCTCCTGGCCAAAGAGGAAAAGGACCATACAAGCTGTTATCAGTGTCAGTTCCAAAAGCCAGCATCTGTCATGGCATGGGGGTGTGTCAGTGCCCATGCATGGGTAACTTGCACATATGTGAGGGCACCATTAATGCAGAAATATATGTATACATTTTGGAGCAGCATATGCTGTCATCCAGACGTCGTCTTTTCCAGGGATGTCCCTGGATTTTCCAGTAGGACAACGCCAAACCACATTGTGCCCTGATTACAGGCGCATGGTTGTGAAAGCAGACAGTGCGGGGTGCTAGCATGGCTTGCCTGCAGTCCTGACCTGTCTTCAATTGAGAATGTGTGGCGCATTATGAAACACAAAATAAGGCAAGGAAGGCCCCGTACAGTTGCACAGCTGAGGACATGCATAATGGATGAATGGGGGAAAATTCTGCTTGCTAAACTTAAATAACTGGTGTCTTCAGTGACCAAGCGTTTAAAGGGACATTGTACACTGGATTTTTCTTTGCATAAATGTTTTGTAAATGATCCATTTATATAGCCAATCTGGTAGTGTTTTTATAAAAATGTATAGTTTTGCTTATTTTTTTTAAGAATATTGTGCTGATTTTCAGACTCTTAACCAAGCCCCACAGTGTCAGATGTATACACACATTTACAGACTCCAGCAGGCTCCTGTTTATGTTATCTGTCTTTTCATATGGTGGTAAGTGTTTGCTCTTTTTGTTTACCCAGCCCCTCTCAGTGGGTGTCCCAGGCTATGTCATCAAAAGTGCTAAACTGGGAGCTTTTAAGTAAGTTTTTAAAAGATTTTATACTGGATTTTTAGATCAGTATTTGTGCATATTCTTCTTTATAGTAGTGTCTATTACATGCAGTTATATGAAAATTGGTGTATACTGTCCCTTTAATAAGTGTTATCAAAAGAAGAGTTGATATTACACAGTGGTAAACTGTTGATTGTCCCAACTTTTTTGGAGTGTGCTACAGTCATCAGATTTGAAATTAGTGTAAGTTTTCAAAAATAAATTAAATTCACAAAGTAAAACATTAAATAATTTGTTAATAATGTGTTTTCAATATAACACAGGTTGAATTGAATTTTTAAATGACTCTTTTTGTTTATTTTTTTGCAGTTTCCCTACTGTCCCAACTTTTTCGGAATTGGGGTTGTAGTTAATGAAGTAATGAACTTAGCACAAATAAAGTAAAAAAAAAAAAGAAATAAAAGGTAAAATCCTTTTAAAATTACCCCTGGGGTTACATTAACTCCACAAAACTGCAAGTTTACACCCCAGCACCACATCATTTACTCAGTGGCAAAAAATGGTTTTTCATCCAAAAATAGTGGTCCGAGAAGTGAACGGTTACAAGACAGATAAAGCTTTATTGACTATAATGGAGCTATATAAGTGCATAAACTTGTGGATGTGACAAGGGGACAAATATTTTTTAATTCTGCAGTTTATGATTTGTGATGTTGCAACCATTTTTTTCTCCATGATATATTGGTCTTACAAACAGGTTTTACTGAATCTTAAATATGGTTCTCGTATCATTTCAATATTTAAATACTGAAAATACTTTATTTTTCAAAATATATTTTCATTATTTTGGTGTCCTTAATTCATATGCAAGCAGTCAATGATTCCTAGAATATTAGGTAGCTTGACACCATTTCTGGTGGACAGAGGTGATAGATAAATGAGGTTGAAAGAAGACAGGAGTCCATTCAGTTCAACCTATACAGATCCCTCATGATTTATAATAAAGAAGCTGCCAATATTGAACTTAGATTAATATGATTAGAAATCCGACACATTTAACACAAGGAATTATTTCTTTGAATTCTGTTTTTAGCCAGAAATGTATCTAAGCCATTTATAAATAAAAGTTATTGGCATTCATTAACTCAGTTTCAGGAAGATTATGAGTTTGTGCGTTCATGTTTTAACTCCGAAAAAATGATAATTTCAGTGTTAAAACAGCACCGCAGCCCTTACAAGTCTTGTCGGTATAGCTGTACCACAAGCCTTTTAGCCTGTAACGCAACGTCCATCCCGCATTTGTAAAAATTACGTTTTTTCATGGGATTCCCAGAGCACAGCCATTACGAGTTTTGCGGTGAGGCTAAAAAGCTTGCTTTACACCCTATAACAACAAGTTATAATAGGATTTAAGCAGATCTCATTCTATTGGATGATTCATCATCCAAAAGAATGAGAGCTGCTTAAATTCTATTGGCTGATTTGAACAGCCAATAGCATTTTAGCGGCTCTAATTCCTATTGGCTGATTCAAATTTTTCAGCCAATAGGAATGCAAGAGACGCCATTTTGAAAAGGCTCCCTTGCATTAAAGATTCAGTCTACGGCGGCGACCGTATGAAGAGGATGCTCCGCACCGGATGTCTTCAGGTTGGACCCGCTCTGCGCCGTTGGATCAAGATAGAAGATGCCGCCTGGATGAAGATAGAAGAGGCCGCCTGGATGAAGACTTCTAGCTGCCTGGATAAAGACTTCACCGCTTGGATGAGGACTTCGCCGTCTGGATGAAGATAGAAGAGGCCACCTGGATGAAGACTTCTTGCCGCCTGGATGAAGATCGTTCAAGCGGGACTTCAAAAACTGTAAGTGGATCGTCGGGGGTTAGTGTTAGGTTTTTTTAAGGGTTTTTTTGGATTTTTTTTTTTTAGATTAGGGTTTGGACTTTCTTAATAGAGCTAAATGACCTTTTCAGGGCAATGCAAAAAAGCTAAATGCCCTTTTAAGGGCAATGCCCATACAAATGCCCTTTTCAGGGCAATGGGTAGATTAGTTTTTTTTTAGAAAGTTTTTTTTTTGTGGGTTTGGGGGGGTGGGGGTTTGTATTGTTAGTGGGTCTTTTTATTTATTTTCAGGTAAAAGAGATATTTAACTTAGGACAATGCCCTACAAAAGTCAATTTTAAGGGCTATTGGTAGTTTATTATAGATTAGGTTTTTTATGTTGGGGTGTTTGTTTTTTTTAAAATGGGTATTAGAATAGGAATAATTGTTATTATTTTTGATAATTAGTTTGTAATTTTTTTTTTTCGTTTTGAGGAGGGTTTTTCTTTTTAGAATAGCCATTTTTTATTTTTGATGGGCAGCTAAAGAGCTGAATACCCTTTTAAGGGCAATGCCCATACAAATGCCCTTTTCAGGGTAATGGGTAGATTAGGTTTTACTTTATTTTTATTTTGTGGGTTTGGGGAGTGGGGGTTTGTATACTGTTAGGGGTGTTTAATTTTCTTTTGTATAAAAAGGGCTGATATCTTTAGGGCAATGCCCTACAAAAGGCCCTTTTAAGTGCCCCCAAAAGGCCCTTGGTAGTTTTTTTTATAGATTAGTTTTTTTTTATTTGGGGTGTTTTTGTTTTTTAAAGGGTATAATTTTTTTTTTGTATAATTTCGTTTGTTATTTTTTGTAATGGTAGTTTTTTTTTTTTTATAATTCTAGTGTTTTTTTTGTAATGTTAGGTTTTAGTGTAAGGCAGCTTAGGTTTTATTTCACAGGTAAGTTTGTATGTATTTTAACTAGGTATTTAATAAATAGTTAATAACTATTTACTAACTAGTCTACCTAGTTAAAATAAATACAAACTTACCTGTGAAATAAAAATAAAACCTAAGCTAGCTACAATATAACTATTAGTTATATTGTAGCTATCTTAGGTTTTATTTCACAGGTAAGTATGTATTTAGTTTTAAATAGGTATTATTTAGTTAATAATTATAATTTTAATTTAGCTCTATTTTAATTATGTTAAAATTAGGGGGGGTTAGGGTTAGGTTTAGGGGTTAATAGTTTAATTTAGGTTGTTGCGATGTGGGGGGCTGGCAGTTTTGGGGTTAATAGGTTTATTTAGTGGTAGTGATGTGGGAGGCCAGAGGTTTAGGGGTTAATAGCTTTATTTAGTGGCGGCGATGTTGGGGAATGGCAGAATAGGTATTAATAACTTTAATATAGTGGTGGCGATGTTGGGGTGCGGCAGAATAGGGGTTAATAACTTTAATATAGTGGTTGCGATGTTGCGGTGCGGCGGAATAGGGGTTAATAACTTTAATATAGTGGTGGCGATATCGGGAGCGGCAGATTAGGGTTAATAACTGTATGTAGGTAACGGCGATGTCGGGGGCAGCAGATTAGGGGTGTTTAGACATGGGCTTTATGTTAGGGTGATAGGTTTAAACATAGCTTCCCCCCCCCCCCCCCCCATAGACATCAATGGGGCTGCGTTACGGAGCTTTTCATTCTGCGATCGCAGGGTTTTTTTTCTAAACCGCTCTCCCCATTGATGACTATGGGGAAAGCATGCACAAGCACGTCAAAACAGTGCTTGTTTTTTGTGCGGCATGAAGCTCAACCCAACCATATTGCACGCACAAGCCATCTGTTTCAAAACCTGTAATGGCTGCGCTATGGAGGGTGAAATAACACAACTTTTGTTGCGTTCGTTAAAAACCCTGTAGCGCGAATAACATGTAATCTACCTGTTTGATTGTTCATACAGTGAGGAACTATTTTCATAACTGGAGATTAAATCTCCTTTGCTTTAGCATTAAAGGTTTCCTCAGCAGGAAATTGGCCTCAGCCTCCGCTAGAAATAAGCTTTTTTGAAAGTAAAAAGTTTTCACACGAGCGCTGACCTGACGTGCACAAAAAGCCAAACTTGGAATATCACAACCGTGTTAATGCATTCGCCCATAGACTTCAATGGAGAGCGAAAAGTGGAAAAAACCTAACACCCAACAAGTCGCGCAAACCCTATCGCTAACCCGACATGAAAATATCTTCACATAGAAGAATATGTTCTGTTTATTGATAAATAAATATTTTTATGTATATCTGATGGGTTTATTTTGTAAAATATATATCTATACCAATATATCTATATGATTAAATATAGGAATAGATACACTCACCGGCCACTTTATTAGGTACACCTTTCTAGTACCGGGTTGGACCCCCTTTTGCCTTCAGAACTGCCTTAATTTTTCATGGCATATATTCAACAAGGTGTTGGAAACATTCCTCAGACATTTTGGTCCATATTGACATGATAGCATCACGCAGTTTCTGCAGATTTGTCGGCTGCACATCCATGATGCGAATCTCCCGTTCCACCACATCCCAAAGGTGCTCTATTGGATTGAGATCTGGTGACTGTGGAGGCCATTGGAGTAAGTGAACTTATTGTCTTGTTCAAGAAAACAGTTTGAGATGATTTGAGCTTTGTGACATGGTGCATTATCCTGCTGCAAGTAGCCATCAGAAGAGGCATACTCTGTAGTCATAAAGGGATGGACATGGTCAGCAACAATACTCAGGTAGGCCGTGGCATTTAAAAAAAATCAATTAGTACTAAGAGGCCCAAAGTGTGCCAAGAAGTTATCCCCCACACCATTACACCACCACCATCAGCAGCCTGAACCATTGATACAAGGCAGGATGGATCCATGCTTTCATGTTGTTTACGCCAAACTCTGACCTTACCATTTGAATGTTGCAGCTGAAGACTCATCAGACCAGGCAACATTTTTCCAATCTTCTATTGTCCAATCAATTTTGGTGAGCCTGTGTGAATTGTAGCCTCAGTTTCCTGTTCGTAGCTGACAGGAGTGGCACCCGGTGTGGTCTTCTGCTGCTGTAGCCTATCTGCCCATTATTTGCGTTACTGTGGCCTTTCTATCATCTCGAACCAGTCTGCTCATTTTCCTCTGACCTCAACAAGGTATTTTCATCTACACAACTGCCGCTCACTAGATATTTTCTCTTTTTTGGACCATTCTCTGTAAACACTAGAGATGGTTGTGCATGGAAATCTCAGTAGATCAGCAGTTTTTTAAATACTCAGACCATCTGGCACCAACAACCATGCCACTTTCAAAGTCCCTTAAACCCCCTTTCTTCCCCATTCTGATGCTCGGTTTGAACTTCAGAAAGTCATCATCACCACGTCTAGATGCCTAAATGCACTGAGTTTCTGCCATGTGATTGGGTGATTAGCAATTTGTGTTACCAAGCAATTGAACAGGTGTACCTAATAAAGTGGCCGGTGAGTATATATACAGATATATAGGAATATCTATTTATAAATAGTGATGTCGCGAATAGTTTGCCGGCGAATAGTTCCCGGCGAACATAGCATGTTCGCGTTCGCCGCGGCGGGCAAACATATGCGATGTTCGATCCGCCCCCTATTCGTCATCATTGAGTAAACGTTGACCCTGTATCTCACAGTCTGCAGACACATTCCAGCAGCAGACACTCCCTCCCAGACCCTCCTACCTCCTGGACAGCATCCATTTTAGATTCATTTGGAAGCTGCATTCATAGTGAGAGGAGGGACAGTGTAGCTGCTAGTGATTTAATAGGGAAATTGATAGCTAGGCTAGTGTATTCAGTGTCCACTACAGCTAGTGTATATCAGTCATCTGATCTCTGCTGTAAGGACAGCACCCCAAAAAACCCTTTTTAGGGCTAGAACATCATTTTTTTTTATTATTTTTTTCCTGTGTAATCTAATTGCAGTTGCCTGCCTGCCAAGCCACTTGCCCAGTGCCACCACTCATATCTGGTGTAACAGTTGTGTAAATTTAAAAAAAAAAAAACTTTTTTGACTGTGAAACATCAGTCTGCTAGTGTAATCTAATTGCAGTTGCCTGCCTGCCAGCGTGTGTGCCAGGCCCACTTGCCCAGTGCCACCACTTATATCTGGTGTAACAGTAGTGTAAATTTAAAAAAAAAAACTTTTTTGACTGTGAAACATCAGTCTGCTTGTGTAATCTAATTGCAGTTGCCTGCCTGCCAAGCCACTTGCCCAGTGCCACCACTCATATCTGGTGTAACAGTAGTGTAAATTTAAAAAAAAAAAAACTTTTTTGACTGTGAAACATCAGTCTGCTAGTGTAATCTAATTGCAGTTGCCTGCCTGCCAGCATGTGTGCCAGGCCCACTTGCCCAGTGCCACCACTCATATCTGGTGTAACAGTAGTGTAAATTTAAAAAAAAATACTTTTTTGACTGTGAAACATCAGTCTGCTAGTGTAATCTAATTGCAGTTGCCTGACTGCCAGTGTGTGTGCCAGGCTCACAGCGTATACTGTGCCCACTTGCCCAGTGGCCCCACTCATATCTGGTATAACAGTAGTGTAAATGTAAAAAAAAAAAACTTTTTTGACTGTGAAACATCAGTCTGCTTGTGTAATCTAATTGCAGTTGCCTGCCTGCCAGCGTGTGTGCCAGGCTCACAGCGTATACTGTGCCCACTTGCCCAGTGCCACCACTCATATCTGGTGTAACAGTAGTGTAAATTTAAAAACAAAAAACTTTTTGGACTGTGAAACATCAGTCTGCTTTTTTGTGTCAGGCTCACAGCGTATACTGTGCCCACTTGCCCAGTGCCACCACTCATATCTTGTTTAATAGTAGTGTAAGTGTACATTTAAAAACAAAAAAAACTTTTTGGACTGTGAAACATCAGTCTGCTTTTTTGTGTCAGGCTCACACAGCTTATACTGGGCCCACTTGCCCAGTGCCACCACTCATATCTTGTTTAATAGTAGTGTAAGTGTACATTTAAAAAAAAAAAAACTTTTTGGACTGTGAAACATCAGTCTGCTTTTTTGTGTCAGGCTCACAGCGTATACTGTGCCCACTTGCCCAGTGCCACCACTCATATCTTGTTTAATAGTAGTGTAAGTGTACATTTAAAAAAAAAAAAACTTTTTGGACTGTGAAACATCAGTCTGCTTTTTTGTGTCAGACTCACAGCGTATACTGTGCCCACTTGCCCAGTGCCACCACTCATATCTTGTTTAATAGTAGTGTAAGTGTACATTTAAAAAAAAAAAAACTTTTTGGATTGTGAAACATCAGTCTGCTTTTTTGTGTCAGGCTCACAGCGTATACTGTACCCACTTGCCCAGTGCCACCACTCATATCTTGTCATACCTGATGTTTTAAAGCACGTTATTCCAAACAATTTAGGAATGTTAGGTGATTTATGCCCTTTATGGATTAAAACCAGACTCTGCATCAACTATGTAATTTTCCATGGGAGTTTTGCCATGGATCCCCCTCCGGCATGCCACAGTCCAGGTGTTAGTCCCCTTGAAACAACTTTCCCATCACTATTGTGGCCAGAAAGAGTCCCTGTGGGTTTTAAAATTCGCCTGCCCATTAAAGTCTATGGGGGTTCGCCCGGTTCGCGAACTTTTGTGGGAGTTCGCATTCGCAGTTCGTAAACCCAAATTTTTAGGTTCGCAACATCACTATTTATAAATACTTAGAACATATTCCCTAATGTGAAGAACATTGGAATTGAATGTGAAATATTTACATTAAATACAGTTAAACACTTTAACAAAATATTGCATAAATATGATTTGTCATGTTTTCATCTACTTGGCTGAAAAGGGCTCCAATGCACTTATATATATATATATATCCTGACGCTCTTTAAATTCAATTGCATTTGAGTGAACGTGTTTACTTTCAACTCGTGTAAACCACCTGCGATAAACCCCTTTTCGCTCACACGCAACAGTTAACGCACCATTCATAATCAAGCCCATATGTGGGATGATGAATTTGTAGTATTTTCTTTAAATAATTTAAACGCCCTACTTTTTTTTCCATTAATTTGTCTTAACACATTTACATTTAGCCACATTGGCTTGGATTTATTTATTTTACTTTTTATAATCATGTTGTATGTGTTGATCTGTATATTTATTTAACAAAGGTTTAAATGTTCTCCATTTATCTTCTGGGTTTTTATTTGAGAATATTTTGTTCCAAGTTATGCTATTTTACAATTTCCTTAAAACATTGAATTTTGTTTTTTGTTTTTTATTTAAAGGGACGTTCAAGTCAAACTATACTTTTATGAGTCAGAAAGATCATGCAGTTTTAAGACACTTTCCAATTTACTTGCATTATCAAATTTTTGCACATCTTTTTATGTTCACACTTTCTGGGAAGCAAGATCCTACTGAGTATGTGTACAAGCTCACAGGGTATACGTATACTGGTTTCTGATTGGCTGATGTCTGTCACATGTTACAGTGGACCGTAAAATAACAAAAAGAGAAAACTTGACAGAAAAAAAAATCTCTTGCTTTAATGAAATTCAGAGTAGGTGTTATTGCATTGTATTTTTATGACACACTTGTTAATTATGAAATTCTACTGCATTGAGAGGTCCTTTAAATTATTAGTCTTGGTTGAACCCTGTAACACTGCTTATGAAAAGTGATTTCAAATGTGACCATCACTGTTACCTAATCTTCTTTCACTTCTATTTTTTATATTATTTCAGCACATTTATATTGTCTATTTTGTAGTCTTGTCCTTGCTTCACTTTCTGCTCCTAAAGCAGTGTGATGCTCAGCAGCCATCTTTGATATTATGAGGATTTTCTTTGTTGTAGTCTATGTCTTAGGCTACATATAGGTAATTCCACTGCCTTTTTAATATATGTACTATGAACTTCTTAGAGGAACATTAAACTGCTGGTTCCAACAACATAAACATGATTACAACTCACTATATTATTATTTTTAGTCTTTACCTGCATCTCTTTTTAAAGCTATTCCTCTTCTTTAACCCATTACAGAATCCAGTAGGTAAAGCTCTGCATCTTTATACTGGGTGCCGCCATTTTGTAGCATGAGTATTGTTGCATTCTGGGACACAAGCAGTCTGTTGTCACAGGTCAGTGTTGTTACTGTCATTTTCACAACAGCACCTTACACTTTGGGCTAGCTTCCACAATACAAACAACATGTGAGCTTTACATATTTGCATGCTTTTTACACAGTTTATAAGTGATATAACAAATATAAAAAGCCCTCAGGATAATTCAGACCAGTGCAGCCAATGCAATGACATACATCTCTAGCTCTCTATTATGCACACTAAACTGACGTGCACTAAACAGCTTGTCAAGAATACAACAATATCACTAAATCTTTTCACTGCTTTTGTCATGGAGCAGAAATACATAAGCTCCAAGATGGCGGCGCCCAGTGTGAAGATGCAGCGCTTCACTAACCAGCACTTGTAAATAAGATAACGGCTTTAAAAAGAGGCACAGAAGAAAAAAACAATATCATGGTGAGCACTAATCATTGTGTTGTAATTGTGCCCAGCAGTTTAGTGTCCCTTTAAGGGCTAGATTACAAGTGGAGCGCTATCTAGCGCTTCTGCTAGAGTGATAATAGCGCTGGAATTAAACTTTTTTTCTTTTAGCGGTTTGCGTTTGTATTATAAGTTAAAAGTAAAAAGTTATCTCTCTCGATAACCCGACAAGCGCAAACAACTTACTTCTAGTGCTATTAGACTGTCGCGCAAACAATAACCTATAGCCCCATAGAATGGAGAAAAAAAAAGTTAAAAAAACTTAACAACTGACTCGCATGCAAACATGATTGCATGTTTTCATATGTGTGTACCTGATTGCATATTCTAATGTGTGCAAACTTGACATGAAAATACGAATATTGCATAAATATGCTTTTACATGTTTTCATCTACTTAAAGGGACAGTCTAGTCCAAAATAAACATTCATGATTCAGATAGGGGAAGTCATTTTAAACAATGTTCCAATTTAATTGTATTACTAAGTTTGCTTTGTTCTTTTGGTATTCTTAGTTGAAAGCTAAACCTAAGTAGGTTCATTTGCTAATTTCTTAGACCTTGAAGGCCACCTCTTATCTGAATGTATTTTGACAGTTTTTCACCACTAGAGGGCATTAGTTCATTTGTGTCATATAGATAACATTTTGCTCATCCACGTGGAGTTACCTAGGAGCCAGAACTGATTGGCTAAAATGCAAGTCTGTCAAAAGAACTGAAATAATGGGGCAGTTTGCAGAGGCTTAGCTACAAGTTAATCACAGAGGTAAAAAGTGTATTAATATAACTGTGTTGTTTATGCAAAACTAGGGAATGGGTAATAAAGGCATTATCTATCTTTTAAAACAATAAAAATTATGGTGTAGACTGTCCCTTTAACTGTGAAGGGCTCCAATGCACTTATATACATTGAGAGGCCATTATATTAGGTACAGCTATCTAGTAGCGTGTTGAGCCTCCTTTACCTTTCAAATCAGCCTGAATTCATCTTGGAATGGATTCAACAAGATGCTGAAAACGCTGTGGAGCTATTGTGCACTATGCAGACATGAGTGTGTCACACAACTCCTGGAGATGTGACGTAGGTGTAGACCTGCATTGAATAGCCTTTTCCAAAGATGTTCAATAGGATTTAGATCCGGGGCTAAGCAGGCCACTGCAGCAAAGAAAAGTCATTGTCATGTTCCAGGAACCATCCCATAGTTATGCAGGCTTTGTGCACTGGCGCATTATCCTGCTGGAAGTAACCATCTGCTTGTGGATAAACTGTCAACATGAACGGATGCACTTGGTCAGCAACAATGTTTACATACGCTGTGGCATTTAAACATGAATCTAGCGGTATCAATAGACCCAATGTGTGCCAGGAAAACATTTCCCACACCATAACACCGCCCCCACTACCTTGCACAGTTTTCATAAGACATGAGAGGTCCATTGATTCATGCTGTTTTCGCCATAATTTGGTGCCTGCCATAAACATCACGCACTAGGAACTCGTCAGACAAAGCAACCTTTTTACAGTCTTCTATGGTCCAGTGCTGGTGTTGTTGTGCCCACAGAAGCCATGCTCTCTTGTTCTTCTCTGATAACAACAGCACCAAACATGGCCGCCGGCTGTTGTAGCCCATCCACGGCAAGATACGCCTTGTGGTGTGTTGCAATATGTTTTTCTCTGTACCAAGATTGAATTCTGATGTGATTGGCAAAATTGTGGCTTGTCTGTTTGCTTGCACAAGTCTAGCCATCCTCCTCTGACCTCTCTCATCAAAGAGCATTTTTCTCGCTGCGGCTTGTACGCTTAACAAATAGTAGAAAGTTTGTTCTGCTGTATTCATACCAAAAATGTAACAAATATACACATATAAATACATATGTACACATATAAATACATAAATGCATATGTACACATAAATACATAAATACATATGTACAAATATAAATAAATACATATGTACACATATAAATACATAAATACATATGTACACATACAAATACATAAATACATATGTAAACATATAAATACATATATACACATATAAATACATAAATACATTTGTACACATATATGATACCAAGTAACATAACATAGTAACATAATACATAAGGTTGAAAAAAGACTGATGTCTGATCGACTGATCGAGTTCAACCTATACAAATCTAAAATATTTACAAAAAGCTCCAGTTAAGCTTAAATAACCCCACTAAAAGGTGACCCATTTAATACTAGCAATCATATCCATGAATTTTGTTTATATACAGAAATGTATCCAGACTATTTTTAAATGTATCTAGGTTACTGGCATTCACTACCTCCTTTGGTAATGAGTTCCACAATTTTATTGCTCTTACAGTGAAAAAACGTTTCCGTTGCAGGAGATTACATCTCCTTTCCTCCAACTATAAATTGTGACCTCTTGACAGAAACAATTTTCTTGGAATAAACAGAGCTTCTGCCATCTCTGTACATGGGCCTTGAATATATTTATATAAAGTAATCATGTCACCTCTCAAGCGCCTTTTTTCTAAAGAAAACAGACCCAGTTTGGCTAGCCTCTCCTCATAGCTTAAATTCTCAAATTCCCTTATTAGCTTTGTGGCCCTTCTCTGACCTTTTTCTAGTTCTGCAATATCTTTTTTTGTGATCGGTCCCCAGAACTGCACTCCATACTCAAGGTGAGGTCTTACCAGGGCTTTATATAGTTACAGAATTATGCTTTCCTCCCTTGAATCAATGCCTCTTTAAATATATGCTAGTATCTTATTAGCCTTTGAAGCCACTGCCCTGCATTGTGCACCCATCTTTAGCTTGTTATCTATTACTACTCCCAAATCCCTTTCCTCCTCTGTTTGGCTAAGTCTTGTCCCATTTAAAAAATACGTTGCCTGCTTATTTTTACTTCCAGAATGTAGAACCTTGCATTTTTCCGTATTAAATCTCATTTTCCATTTACTTGCCCATACTTCTAATTTTTGCAGATCCCTTTGTAATGAAAGTTCATCCTGCTCTGACCTAATGACCTTACTTAACTTAGTATCATCTGCAAAAATAGAGATGTCTCTATTTAATCCTTGCTCCAAGTCATTTATAAAAATATTAAAAGGAACAGGGCCCAGTACTGATCCCTGGGGGACTCCACTGATTACCTTTGTCCAATCTGAGTATGATCCATTTACTACTACTCGTTGCTCCCTATCTTTTATTCAGTTATTTATCCATGAGCTAACATTTTCAGCTATTCCCAGTTCCTTCATTTTGTGCATTAATCTCTCATGTGGCACTGTATCAAATGCCTTTGCAAAATCTAAGTATATCACATCAACTGATTCCCCATTATCTATATTTTTACTTACTTCCTCGTAGAATCTAATTAGATTAGTTTGACATGATCTATTTCTCCTAAAACCATGCTGATTAGAACTCATAATCTTGTTTACACGAATATGCTCATCAATATAATCCCTTATAATCCCTTCAAATATCTTCCCCACTATTGATGTCAGATTAACTGGTCTATAGCTTCCTGGATGATCCCTGCTTCCCTTTTTGAAGAGTGGCACCACATCAGCATTACGCTAATCCTGGGGTACCATGCCTGAGGATAATGAGTCTTGAAAAATTAAGAGTAGAGGTTTGTCTATAACAGTGCTAAATTCCCTTAACACCCTTGGGTGTATTCCATCTCGGCCTGGAGTTTTATTTACCTTAATATTATCCAGTTTTTTCCTGATATCCTCTAAACATAACCCAGTTAATGGTATGGACTGGCATGTTCTATTTTGTTTCAAAGTATCATCCAATGGTTCCTCTCTTGTGGATACTGAAGAAAAAAACTGGTTTAGTACCTCAGCCTTCTCCCTGTCATTATTTATCATGCTACCCGCCACACATTTTAATGTACCTATATTGTGCTTCTTAGATTTTTTGCTATTTATGTACTTAAAGGACCTTTTATGGTTAGACTTAGAATCCTTTGCAATTAATTTTTAATTTTTAATTTTGGCTAATTTGATTGCTTTTTTGCATGCATTGTTACATTCCTTATAAATATTGTATGTTGAGTCTGTACTATTTTCTTTGAATAATTTAAATGCCCTATGTTTTTTCCTAATTTCTCTTCTTAACACATTTAACACAAGTAAAATAAGTCAATCTAAAAATATATGGCAATTGGAAAGTAAAAAACAAACAAACTGAATCATGAAAGTATAATTTTCACTCCCAGGAATCTTTAATGACTTAGACTTCAAACATAATTTCAAGCATTTATAGTAAACATATTCCACTGTACTGAATTATATCATTATGTTTGTGAGGAGACATAGACCAAATATTTTAGTCTGTTGCATAAGATTTGTTGAGCTGACATTGGAGTGGCTGTATCATAATGTCATTTAAATAAACAAGTAGACATTTTGGACCTTGCCAGTTAAGATTAGCTTTCCCATAAATGCATCCAGTGGAAGTGTCACAAGTTTAATAATGCATGTGGATAAGCGAATGGCATCAGTGACTAATCATTAAAATCCAACTTCAAAAGGCACATCTCTTTGGTACAAGAATCTAATTATCTCTTCTAATTGCAATTCTAGTTGTATGGTTAACTCCATTACTGATGGAAAACTAGACTTAACCCCTTCACTACTGGGACTTTCAGAGAAGAACTGGCCCAAAATACAGGAGAATTTTTAGCATTTTTGCTATCACTCCATTTAAACAGGAATAAAGCCTTTTTTTATTTACCGGTCAAAAATATATATATTTTTTTAAGTAGACAACCCAAGGTATTGATCTAGGCCCATGTTGGTACATTTCATGCCACCATTTCAATGCCATATGCGATCATATAAAAATACACACTTTGTCTTTGTCACTTAAAATATGTACATACTAATTGTTCAATCATCGCACAAATGGTTGTAAAAGCTTCTCTGGGATCCCCTTTGTTCAGAAATAGCAGACATACATGGCATTGCAATTGCTTTTTGGTAATTAAAATGCTGCTAATTGCAGCTTTGCACCGCACTTTTATTATTCCCAGTAGCGAAGGGGTTAATTAAGTAGCTTGTAAGGTTAATTTTATCTTTAGTGTAGCGATTGCCTTCCCATCTGAAACCTCCCACCCCCTGATCCCTCCCAAACAGCTCTCTTCCCTACCTCAACCCCACTGGTCAACACCATCTTAAGTACTGGCAGCTGTCTGCCAGTACTTATAAAATACCTTAATATATATTTATTTTTATTTTTTTAATTTTCAGTAGTGTAGAGGTCCCCACCTCCAGCGAGATATATCTATCTATCTATCTATCTATCTATCTATCTATCTATCTATCTATCTATCTATATATATATATATATATATATATATATATATATATATATATATATACAGTATATATATAAATTGTGTGGTACGATAGGCAAAATTCCGCACAATATATATACTGTATACATCACTATGGCTAAATTAGCTAAAGGGATAATGTACTGTGATTTTTTTTCACCCCTTTATTGTGATGTCTTTATATTGAATTACTCTATTATTTTCTTCTTTATAAAAAACAATCACCAAGAAAACTTTCCTGATATTAGAGGCAGAATTTCTACCTTTTAGGAACCCTGTTTGATCTGGGTGGATAACTGATTTTAACGGGATTTGGAGCCTTTCGGCTATAATACTTGCCAGTAATTTATAGGGGCCAATTTATCAGTCTGGTGGACATGATGCGCTGTAGCGTATTATGTCCGCTAGACATCGCTGAATGCCGACAGCATACGCTGTCGGCATTTAACATTGTAAGTCCAAAGTAGGAGCAGCACCACAATGACAGCAATTCAAAATTACTTTATTGGGACATTGGGGCATTTAACATTGCACAAGCAATACTGGTGAACTGCTTGTGCAATGCCGCCCCCTGCAGCTTTGTGGCCAATCGGCCGCTAGCAGGGGGTGTCAATCAACCCGATTGTATACAATCGGGTGGATTGATGTCCGCAGCCTCAGAGGCAGCGGACGAGTTAAGGAGCAGCGGTCTTAAGACGAAACTGAAGGCTCGCACGGAAACAGGGCGATTAGGGGCCATTCAGCCCTTGTTAAATCGGCCCATAGTCTGTATTAAGGAGTGATCTGGGCCTATAAGAATTCATATTCTCATAATCTTTATTAGGTTTAAGGGGACACTGACCCAATTTTTTTTTCAAGATTCAGATAGAGCATGCAATTTTAAACTAATTTACTCCTAGTATCAAATTTTTTTTCATTCTCTTGCTATCTTTATTTAAAAAGCAGGAATGTAAAGCTTAGGAGCCGTCCCATTTTAGGTTCAGCCCCCTGGATAGCGCTTGCTTATTGGTGACTACATTCAGCCAACAAATACGCAAGCGTAACCCAGATTCTGAACCAAAAATGGGCCGTCTCCTAGGCTTTACGCTCCTACTTTTTAAATAAAAATACAAAGAGAACGAATAAAAATTGATAATAGTAGTTAATTAGAAAGTTGCTTAAAATTGCTGTTCTATCTGAATCATTAAATAACAATTTTGGATTTAGTGTCCCTTTTAGTATAAATGTAGTCCAAGAGGCTGTAAAATTAGTTGACATATCTTTCCCTTCAATAAAATATGAATTAAATAAATTATTTAATAAGGGGGTAATACAGTTGATCATTAATTTATAATATTCATTTGGTAATAGAATATCGGGCCCTGATGATTTATTATTCACTAGCTTTTTTTTTAGCTTCTAATATCTTCTTCTGAAGCAAAAGCTGTCATCTTATCCATTATCCCGCCCTGTAGGTATTCTAGGTACTTTCACATGGGACCAGAATTCTTTCATATTATTATGGTCTAGCTCTTGCGAGCTAAATACATTTTAGTAATAATCCTAAAATAATTTAATAATATCTTATATTGCGGTTACTACCTTATCTTTTCCTTTTATAGTTCCTACGATATTAGCTCTGTTATTTATATTGCCCAGCTTGGCTAATAAGTTTTGTGTTTTATTTCCGAACCTATAAAACTTAAAGGGATACTGAACCCAAATTTTTTTTTTTCACGATTCAGATAGAGCATGCAATTTTAAGCAAATTTTTAATTTACTCCTATTATCAAATTTTCTTAATTCTCTTGGTATCTTTATTTGAAATGCAAGAATGTAAGTTTAGATGCCGGCCCATTTTTGGTGAATAACCTGGCTGGGTTGTCCTTGCTGATTGGACAGCACCAATAAACAAGTGCTGTCCATGGTTCTGGAGGGATTCTCCAGATATCTATTAAAAGAGGTAACTAATTTATTTAATATTTCCATATTATAATTTATAGAGATGTGGAATAATATACTCAGTGACTGTTCTGTGAGGTTGATGAAGCTTTTGATTACCTTTAAAACAAATCTTTTGGTCATTATTAGGTCTGAGATTGATGATGTACAATTACTTTTAAATAAGTTTTGCAAAGATGTGGATTATCCTAAGTTTGATAATGTTTTACAACACACTCTGATTGAGATCAAGAATGAGCTGGTGGGTATTAAACACACCAAATTCATTCGGGACAGGGCTGATTATGATAATAACAAGGTTTACATTTGGAACAAAAGTCAGAGGTCACAAACTAGAAGGTCTCAGAATCAATCTAGAGTAGGAAGACGTGGGAGGGGCAGAAGACGCAGGGGTAGAGGCAATAGAGTGGTGTCTTTTTCTGAAAGTGAGGCTGACTCAGGAGGAGAGAGCTCCCAGTCAGATAATGAAGGGAGTTTTCCCCAAGATTTAGTAGAAATGAACACCAACTACAATAGGACAGGGGGCTATAATCTTCCTCCACGAGGCTATAGGCCAGGTTTCGGTAGAACTAGAGCCTCACATTATGCAGGTTATACCAGAGGCAGACAGAATCAGTATAATAGATATCAAGCATCCACTGCTGATCAGTTTGATCATCACTACCCCTCTACACAGCAACGTGGTGGTAACCATAATTATGTTTCAACACACTTTGGTACTGATAGCCATCATCATCCATCTATTCAGCAAGGGACCGGTAACTACCATTCCACTCATCAGGGTGCCACTGGTGGACAGGTCAGGGATGAGGAATTGTTACAACTGGAACAGGTTTTTCGGATAGGTCAACATCCGAGAGATGGGGGGGGCACGAGCACACAGATACCTCAGCAAGGGAGATACCCACAGAGGCAGACTCGTGCCCCGTCCAAGTATGTACCGTCCTAAACTTGTCCAGTTATGAACTAACTAAGGAAGAAAAGAAAGTGTTGTCATATGGCCTTGGTTTTGTACCCACAGTTAATTTTAACCTTTTTAAAACTATGCTCAATCTAAATAAATTTGTACGCAATATTACTCTGCGTAAACACTTTGGGGACACTAACCAAGACCAGATATCCACAACACCTGGCAATGAGAACCACAATTTCTGGCCCAGAGACTTGGGGTTTATGGAAACATGTGACCTGATAGCTCTGGGGGAGTTGGAAGTGGAGGGGTCCACTTCAATGAATGGGACTAATAATAAGGATATTATTAAAAGGTATCATAACCCCTCCACTTTCTACCCAATACAGAGCAGAGGTAACATCATTGAAACCTTTTACAAACGAGTGGAAAATGATTTAAGACAGCTTTCATTAACACGGACGACAGGTGGTAATAACCTAACTAGGAATGAACGCTTTGCTCTTAAATCATTGGAACAGAACCCTAGTCTGGTGATTAAGCAAGCTGATAAGGGAGGCTCAGTGGTCATAATGGACAGGGATGATTACATTAAGGAGGCATTGAGACAACTGCAAGATACAGATAGTTACGAACACCTCAGACAGAACCCTACCAATAGGTTTCAACGAGAGCTTATGCACCTTCTGGATGGAGCAGTGGAGGATGGGCTTATTGATTTAGAAACATCTAAATACCTTTATGTGGAACACCCGGTTATCCCACTATTTCACCATCTACCGAAGGTGCATAAAACTCTAGTGAATGTACAGGGTAGACCTATAGTCAATGGGATAGGTTCTATGTTGGAACACCTTTCTGAGTGGCTGGATGGGGTGCTTCAACCCCTTGTCAAATCCCTCCCTAGTTATACTAGGGATTCCAAACAGGTGTTGAATAAGGTTGAGGGCTTGAGATGGTCTTCGGACTGTGGTTGGCTCACTGTGGATGTTGTCTCATTATACTCCTCTATACCCCATGCTTGGGGTTTGAAAGCAGTTGCTTATTTTTTAGAGAATGGGACAACACACAGTGAACCATTCAGAAACTTTGTTTTGGAGGTGACACAGTTTTTGCTGTCACACAACTATTTCCAGTTTGAAGGGGAGTTCTATTTGCAGAGATGCGGGACCGCCATGGGTGCCAAGTTTGCGCCAACCTATGCTAACTTGTTCATGGGTTGGTGGGAGCGGTCCAGCATCTATGCAGATGGAAACCCCTTCAGACCTGCAATCCTGCTATACCTACGCTACATAGACGACCTGCTGTTTGTCTGGCAGGGTGAGAAAGAACAGGCGGAATGTTTTGTGGATTATCTGAGAACAAATGATGTGAACCTACGGTTTACACTTGAGTTCAACAAGAACATAGTGCATTATCTTGATTTGGAATTGAAGGGATGGCCAACAGGTATAGTCACCTCTGAAGTCTATAGGAAACCTATATCAGGCAACAGTCTCCTACATGCTAAGAGCTGTCATCCGAAACAAATGCCCTATTCGGTAGCTAAGGGACAGTTTGTGCGATTGAAAAGCAATTGCACTCTACCCCTCAGCTACAAGAGACATGCAGACGAATTAGAACAACGTTTACTGCAAAGAGGGTACGATAAGATCATTAAAAAGGCTCGGTATGAGGTTAATTCCCTGTCTAGAGAACAACTTTTAAAGGATAAACAACCTTATAGGGAGGATCAAGAGAATAAACTGACCTTTGTCACGGACTACTCAGCCCAATATGGGGAAATCTGTGAAATAGTCAGAAACCATTTCCACCTGTTGGTGGCAGATGATGCTCTTGCCGTGACTGCTAGGAAAGGCTGTAGGTTCTCCTACAGGAGAAATAAAACTATTGGCAATTCAGTTTTGCCATCTATGCTTAGGAAACCAGACTCAACAGTGGTACCATCCTCCTCCTGGCTTAGACACAGAGGTACCTACAGGTGTGGCTATTCACAGTGTAAGGCCTGTAAATATGTACAGGTGGGTAACAGCTTTTCTTTCGGTGGTAACCGGGGAAAATTTTGAAATTACCTCTTGTCTTAATTGCAGATCGACTAATTGTATATATTTACTCTGGTGCTCAGCATGTGAACTTCAGTACATAGGTTTGACCACCAGGGATGTCAGATCTAGGATCAGAGAACATCTGTCGACCATACGGGTGGGTAAAAGCAGCACACCCCTGGTGTCCCATTTTGTCCAGCAACATGATAAAGATTGTCGTTCGTTGAAATGGACGATTGTGGAAAAGGTCCAACCTCAAAAGAGAGGGGGGAACCTATTTAAGATCCTATCTAGACAGGAAATGTATTGGATTTTCAGACTACAAACTAAAAAACCTTTGGGCCTAAATTCCGAATATGATTTTATTAATCATTGGAATTAGATCCTATCCACCTCTAATATATAATATATCTATATTATATATTATATTCAAATTTACACATGAGGTCTAGGAGATAGAGGGACACTAGGATAGGGAAGTTCCATTGCTTTACTCTAAACACATTAACAAATAGGTTTTTTTGTATGTGGGTACCAGAATAGGGAAGATCTATCTAACTATTTTATAATTGTATAGACAAATAAGTTCTTTGTACATGGGTACCATCATATACATAACTCACATATATTGGATATAAATTAATGTTTGGTCCTTGGTGGTATATGTTTTGTGGTTACCAGATTTTGCCCCACAATATGTGTCTCTTATTTTATTCTACACTATAACCCCACTAACTCAGAGCCAACTATTTAAGATGTATGATTTGCATTTATATTTTGGATATTTATATATCCTTCCCAAAATTTTGGTAGTTGAACATCAACTCCTTTAAATGGTGGGCTTTGGGATGTATAACTCGCATCTAGCAGTTTAGACATATATGTGTCCTTTCCCAAATTTTGGGGGATGCACATCAATTCCTTTAATGGTTGGCTTTCTTGTATAGGGGGTCTAAACAGACTTATGTGAATCTTATGAATATAAATGTGAATTTACTGCTCACACAGGCCTAGATTTAGAGTTCGGCGGTAAAAGGGCTGTTAACGCTCCGCGGGCTTTTTTCTGGCCGCACCATAAATTTAACTCTGGTATCGAGAGTTAAAACAAATGCTGCGTTAGGCTCCAAAAAAGGAGCGTAGAGCATTTTTACCGCAAATGCAACTCTCGATACCAGAGCTGCTTACGGACGCGGCCGGCCTCAAAAACGTGCTCGTGCACGATTCTCCCATAGGAAACAATGGGGCTGTTTGAGCTGAAAAAAAACCTAACACCTGCAAAAAAGCAGAGTTCAGCTCCTAACGCAGCCCCATTGTTTCCTATGGGGAAACACTTCCTACGTCTGCACCTAACACTCTAACATGTACCCCGAGTCTAAACACCCCTAGCCTTACACTTATTAACCCCTAATCTGCCGCCCCCGCTATCGCTGACCCCTGCATTACACTTTTAACCCCTAATCTGCCGCTCCGTAAACCGCCGCCACCTACGTTATCCCTATGTACCCCTAATCTGCTGCCCTAACATCGCCGACCCCTATGTTATATTTATTAACCCCTAATCTGCCCCCCACAACGTCGCCGACACCTACCTACACTTATTAACCCCTAATCTGCCGAGCGGACCTGAGCGCTATTATAATAAAGTTATTAACCCCTAATCCGCCTCACTAACCCTATCATAAATAGTATTAACCCCTAATCTGCCCTCCCTAACATCGCCGACACCTACCTTCAATTATTAACCCCTAATCTGCCGACCGGAGCTCACCGCTATTCTAATAAATGTATTAACCCCTAAAGCTAAGTCTAACCCTAACACTAACACCCCCCTAAGTTAAATATAATTTTTATCTAACGAAATAAATTAACTCTTATTAAATAAATTATTCCTATTTAAAGCTAAATACTTACCTGTAAAATACATCCTAATATAGCTACAATATAAATTATAATTATATTATAGCTATTTTAGGATTAATATTTATTTTACAGGTAACTTTGTATTTATTTTAACCAGGTACAATAGCTATTAAATAGTTAAGAACTATTTAATAGTTACCTAGTTAAAATAATTACAAATTTACCTGTAAAATAAATCCTAACCTAAGATATAATTAAACCTAACACTACCCTATCAATAAAATAATTAAATAAACTACCTACAATTAACCTAACACTACACTATCAATAAATTAATTAAACACAATTGCTACAAATAAATACAATTAAATAAACTATCTAAAGTACAAAAAATAAAAAAGAGCTAAGTTACAGAAAATAAAAAAATATTTACAAACATAAGAAAAATATTACAACAATTTTAAACTAATTACACCTACTCTAAGCCCCCTAATAAAATAACAAAGCCCCCCAAAATAAAAAAATCCCTACCCTATTCTAAAATACAAAAATTACAAGCTCTTTTACCTTACCAGCCCTGAACAGGGCCCTTTGCGGGGCATGCCCCAAGAATTTCAGCTCTTTTGCCTGTAAAAAAAAACATACAATACCCCCCCCCCCAACATTACAACCCACCACCCACATACCCCTAATCTAACCCAAACCCCCCTTAAATAAACCTAACACTAATCCCCTGAAGATCTTCCTACCTTGTCTTCACCATCCAGGTATCACCGATCCGTCCTGGCTCCAAGATCTTCATCCAACCCAAGCGGGGGTTGGTGATCCATAATCCGGTGCTCCAAAGTCTTCCTCCTATCCGGCAAGAAGAGGACATCCGGACCGGCAAACATCTTCTCCAAGCGGCATCTTCTATGTTCTTCCATCCGATGACGACCGGCTCCATCTTGAAGACCTCCAGCGCGGATCCATCCTCTTCTTCCGACGACTAGACGACGAATGACGGTTCCTTTAAGGGACGTCATCCAAGATGGCGTCCCTCGAATTCCGATTGGCTGATAGGATTCTATCAGCCAATCGGAATTAAGGTAGGAATTTTCTGATTGGCTGATGGAATCAGCCAATCAGAATATAGTTCAATCCGATTGGCCGATCCAATCAGCCAATCAGATTGAGCTCGCATTCTATTGGCTGATCGGAACAGCCAATAGAATGCGAGCTCAATCTGATTGGCTGATTGGATCAGCCAATCGGATTGAACTTGATTCTGATTGGCTGATTCCATCATATTTATAGTATTACAATCACCCCTTTTTAGTATATATTATGTTGATTATATTGATAGGACACTATATGGATACATCCATTACTATTGCCTTTTGGGACAGTTATTACACCTAGTACTAATAATACAGATGTTTTACACCTAGTGCTAACAATACAGATGTAATTTAACTGGTATATGACTGACATATCGTATTTCATTTGTGATGCTTTTTGGGTTGTTGATTCATCCATACCCAGTAGCTATGGGGTGTGTATGTGTTCATATGTGCATGTATAGCTAGATATATAACACGTGATAACACACGCGTATATGCACATGTGTATATATACATTTACATATATATGTTTTTAAAGTAGGTTTTATTTGCCAGATTTGCGTGTATATTTTCAATTCTGTCTAAATTTTAGGAACCTAAACATATGTTTTTAATATATTGCCTTTTATAGGCTTTTTTTCATGAGGCTCACGTTTATAGTTTTATGTTGTATATCAAGTGAATAATATATCACTTGTATCTCGACTGAGAGATACTCTGGTTGAACCTGTTTAGTTTTTGGTTTTAAGTTGCGCGAATGGTGTCACCACTAAGAGCTTCCTATCGGAAATATATATATGTAATTTTTATAATAATCATTTGTTTTTACTCTGTTACATATATCATATACACATATTAACTGGATCAATGTACATTATACACGATCCTCTTGTATGCCCTGATAGTTGAACCTTGTATGGTTCGTTTTTGTATTTTTTGCCATCAATAGCAGTGTTTTACTCACGCTGTCTATACCACACAGAGGCTTGAATATTATCTTTCCTACCATTGGATAACAATAACCAATGGCAGCTCTAGCAGTGGTCACACCTTCGCGCATGCGCTGTTCCTTTGAGAAGACGCCGAAAATTCGGCAATAAAAGTTCGTGGTTTTAATTATGTATATTGCACCTGAGGAAACGGTCAGGAGAGACCGAGAAACGTTGTGCTTGTGTACTCCAAATAAAGTCTGTTTGCTTTTACAAGACTTTTGCCACGAAGTATCTTTTAATCATTTTTTCATTTTTTTATTCATCACTTTGATCCATTTGATACATTGTTTCTACTAATGTATCTACCATAACAGTGGATAAGTGCAAGACGAACCGGCTCTGTGAAACGTCTGTGGCTGGATACTGCATGCTGATTGCTATCGCCGCTCTCACACCCCAGAGAAATTTGGATATCCATCAGTGTGAGTTAGCTGGACGACTCCAAACAGTCCAGAAGGCATTTGTGACACTTCTCAAGTGTCACACAGCTTGTAAGTACGGTCTTACTTGTATATTTGGCGTGTCAGAAACATCTGATTGTGCACTATGGTGGCGCCTTCTTTTTTTATCTTTTACTTCTGCAGAGTTTAACATCTTGGGACACCAACAAGAACTTCGAAGAAGCAGCTTGCCATCTGTTCCAGATTTCAGAATTTGGATTATGGACTAGATGAACTGTCCTACACCATATTTTCATCATCTACATTATTGGTTTGATTGGGACTTTTACCTCACTGTTTATATTATGCAGTTTCTACTCATGTTTTTATATATATAGGGGTATTTTATTTTGAATGCACTATATGTTGGTATTTCCACTATTATTTTTATACAGGTATTTGGCGCACTGGTTTTATATATATGTTTATATATATTAGTTAATAATTGAAGGTAGGTGTCGGCGATGTTAGGGAGGGCAGATTAGGGGTTAATACTATTTATGATAGGGTTAGTGAGGCGGATTAGGGGTTAATAACTTTATTATAGTAGCGCTCAGGTCCGCTCGGCAGATTAGGGGTTAATAAGTGTAGGCAGGTGTCGGCGACGTTGTGGGGGGCAGATTAGGGGTTAATAAATATAACATAGGGGTCGGCGATGTTAGGGGCAGCAGATTAGGGGTACATAGGGATAACGTAGGTGGCGGCGATTTGCGGTCGGAAGATTAGGGGTTAATTATTTTAAGTAGCTTGCGGCGACGTTGTGGGGGGCAAGTTAGGGGTTAATAAATATAATATAGGGGTCGGCGGGGTTAGGGGCAGCAGATTAGGGGTACATAAGTATAACGTAGGTGGCGGTCGGCAGATTAGGGGTTAAAAATTTTAATCGAGTGGCGGCGATGTGGGGGGAGCTCGGTTTAGGGGTACATAGGTAGTTGATGGGTGTTAGTGTACTTTAGGGTACAGTAGTTAAGAGCTTTATAAACCGGCGTTAGCCAGAAAGCTCTTAACTCCTGCTATTTTCAGGCGGCTGGAATCTTGTCGTTAGAGCTCTAACGCTCACTGCAGAAACGACTCTAAATACCGGCGTTAGAAAGATCCCATTGAAAAGATAGGCTACGCAAATGGCGTAGGGGGATCTGCGGTATGGAAAAGTCGCGGCTGAAAAGTGAGCGTTAGACCCTTTAATCACTGACTCCAAATACCAGCGGGCGCCCAAAACCAGCGTTAGGAGCCTCTAACGCTGGTTTTGACGGCTACCGCCGAACTCTAAATCTAGGCCACAGTGTTTAAACTGCATAAAGAGATGGTGTGTGTGCTGTTTGATTAAACTGGCAGGTGAATTTGCATGTATACAGATCTATGCACAGGCAGCATATCCATTAATCTAAAGTTATTTATTAATGCTCCACCCCCTGTATGCCTTTAAATTCTAATTAGTATTTCACCAATGATATGCGAGCATTGGATTGAAAAGGCGGTTTGTTTTAAAAGTTTTTTAGTGACTATGATTACGGCGTTTTTTGCCGAAACATGTCAGTCTGCTTAACTTCAGGGGTGTTCTATCCCCTCTCTCACTATGTTTTAATTTGACTTAATAAAGTTTACTATTTTTAATTATACAAGGTGCCTGGCAAATATTTATTTTTCTGTTTGGACTGTTATTTAAATTGCCCAGCTTGGCTAATAAGTTTTGTGTTTTATTTCCGAACCTATAAAACTTAAAGGGATACTGAACCCAAATTTTTTTCTTTCACGATTCAGATAGAGCATGCAATTTTAAGCAAATTTTTAATTTACTCCTATTATAAAATTTTCTTAATTCTCTTGGTATCTTTATTTGAAATGCAAGAATGTAAGTTTAGATGCCGGCCCATTTTTGGTGAATAACCTGGCTGGGTTGTCCTTGCTGATTGGACAGCACCAATAAACAAGTGCTGTCCATGGTTCTGGAGGGATTCTCCAGATATCTATTAAAAGAGGTAACTAATTTATTTAATATTTCCATTTCTCTTTTCCTTTACTTTTTTTAAATTTTATTAACAAAGGCTACAACTTCTCCTCTCATTACTGTTTTAGATGCTTCCCAAAATATCTCAGGTTTACTAATATATGCCTTATTTATAGAGAAATATTCCTGCCATTTTTGAAAATGACAATTCTTACATTTTTAGTCATTTAGCAAATAACAGAGGAAACGAAAAACATCTAACAAAAAGACATACTTATCAAAAGAGATGTTTAAAATAATTGGGGCATGATCAAAGATTGCTATATTTTTTTATTAGAACAGTTACATCTATCCCAATTAATCTTTCAGACACCAAGAACATGTCTATTCTTGAACATTTTCTGTGTGCATTTGAAACGCAGGTAAAATCTCTACTATTAGGGTCACTGATTTTTATTTTACGAGTTTAGCCTCCAATTTGTCTCTTTTAGTTTTCTTTATAATTTTACTGTGTCGGAATCTATCTAAAGGTACTTAAAAACCATATTAAAATCCCCTCCTACTATAATGTTCACTTCTGAAATCTCAGTTAATTTGGATTGTATATATTTATATACTGTATATATAGGTTATGGTTAGACATTTGTGACAGAGGTAGTTGGTTAATTGGTCACACCTGAATAATCAGGTGTAGGGAGGAGCCTATGATTTCTAGACTGGGTACAAATGCTTGAGCTTCCATAATGTTTGTTTACAGATTCCTGAGGAAACAGCTAGACTAGCTGAGAAACGCGTTGCAATCTGTTATCACAATTGTTTTTATCTACTTTGTGTGAACATAATACTCATTGTTTTATACTATTTTTAATAAATGTATGTTACACTATATGGAAGCCTGAGCCTGATTTGCTATTCCTATCACCTGGAGTTCCTGTACCCTGCTATCCGTGTATCAGATCAGTGTTGCTGGGCCACTGTGAGTCCCCAGCTTGTGTCACTTATAGGGACAGAGATTACCCAAAAACTTTCTCCCCTTTAAATTATTCCCAATGATCCTTTTTACCTGCTAGAGTGTATTAAATTGGTTGCAAGTAGCTCCTTTACTCCTATTTCAGCATTTGAAATAGCTGATTTAGCCTGTGGTATCCCCACCTATACTGAAAGTTTTGATACTGGCGTATACGATATTGACAAGCCTAAGTAAACACAGCCAGCAGAAAAGATTACACTCCCAGTGGGATGCAGGATAGTTAATTAATAAAATGATAATTTTCCATTGTTCTCTCTATGTATTGAGCTTTGGTGTTCCAGCTAAATATAAGATAAGGAAGCAAGTCTGTGTACATAAAAGTGATAACATAATGAGATCTGATATTACCTGAAGCTCAACCCATTGTAATAGGCTGTGGTTTCAAAGCACAAAACCAGCTACTTCATATCCACAAATAAACCCGAAAATGCAATTTCTCAAATATTTTATACTCTGCAGTTGGTATAACAAGTCATTTAAAATACATTAATGGAAAAACAATTTTACAGTGTACTCTCCCTTTAACTATTTACGTCTATAATGTCTGTTCCACTGGTAAATCCTAGCTTTTCACAAAAACTAGGATTACTATCACTTTAATATTCTGGTACCAATTGCCACCACATATGTGTGTAATAGTTTATTGTAATGTGTTTTGTAAAACTTTTTTTAACCCTTAAACTTTACTTCAGGTCTAAAGTCACAATAAATATTGTAGCGCATTTTCGATTTTCACTCAAGCACAAACTATTACTTTGGAAGTAAACACATTTGCAGTATTGGTTGCATGCATGCAAAGTCGGCCGCGCTAACCCTTTACTTTACCGTGGACTTGTAATATTAAGTTGCAGGCTGTGGTCAAGCGACATTAGTGTGCAACTTGTAATCTGACCCAATGTTTTTTTTATTGAATAATTAGTTGTCATCTGAGTTACTGTAACTGGTGCAGATTCATTTAAAAGTCAAATAGTCAGAGGCGCTAGTAGGCGTACTTAAGCCACGTTCTGAGAAATCACACTCCTCCCAAGTGCGATGTTTTAGTATTAAATACAAACAAAGTAGAATTGAACTGGCACTAAAAAAGCTATGGTACTTGGTATAAAAGAAATATATTGAAATAGAATATAAAAAACTGATATCAAAGCATATAAAAGTAATTTTCTAAAAAGTGTATTATTTAATCGTTAGATAACACTATTGGAACCGCTATGCGGACAGAATTACTACCAAATTCGGGCTCAAAAAATACAATAAAATAAAGTTCAATCTAGAGATGTCTCCCTTGAAAGTTAATTAGCAATATACACCTTAAAATTCTTACACCTAGATTACGAGTTTTGCAGTAAGCTAAAAAAGCAGAATGCTGCTTTTTTATGCCCGTTGGTGTTATGAGTCTTGCAGGTTTAGGGAACAGCACACTTTTTTGGCCTTACCGCAAAACGACTTACGTAAACTTCGTAAAGTCTTTTTTCTATGGGACTTGCATAACGCCGGTATTACGAGTCTGTCCTGGGAGGCCAAAAAGTGAGCGGTACACCCTCTCCTGTCAAGAGTCCTACCGCATTTGAAAGTCAGTAGTTATGAGTTTTATGGTACAACGCCGTAACATAGAACTCATAACTAAAGTGCTAAAAAGTACACTAACACCCATAAACTACCTATTAACCCCTAAACCGAGGCCCTCCCGCATCGCAAACACTAAATTTAATTTTTAACCCCTAATCTGCTGCTCCGGACACCGCCACCACCTACATTATACTTATGAACCCCTAATCTGCTGCCCCCAACATCGCCGCCACCTACATTATATTTATTAACCCCTATTATGCCGCCCCCAATGTTGCCGCATCCTACCTACACTTATTAACCCCTAATCTGCCGCCCCCGACGTCGCCGCCACTATAATAAACGTATTAACCCCTAAACCTCCTCACTCCCGCATCTCAAATATTAGTTAATTATTATTATTAACCCCTAATCTGCCATCCCTAACATCGCCACCACCTACCTACACTTATTAACCCCTAATCTGCCGTCCCCAACATTGCCGCCACTATATTAAATGTATTAACCCTTAAACCAAAGTCTAACCCTAACCCTAACACCCCCTAACAAATATAATTAAAAGTAATCTAAATAAATATTCCTATCATTAACTAAATTATTCCTATTTAAAACTAAATACTTACCTATAAAATAAACCCTAATATAGCTACAATATAACTAATATTTACATTGTAGCTAGCTTAGGGTTTATTTTTATTTTACAGGCAAGTTTGTATTTATTTTAACTAGGTAGAATAGTTACTAAATAGTTATTAACTATTTACTAACTACCTAGTTAAAATAAATACAAAAGTACCTGTAAAATAAAACCTAACCTAAGTTACAATAACACCTAACACTACACTACAATTAAATCAATTCCCTACATTAAATACAATTAAATCAATTAAATTAAATTTGCTAAAGTACAACCCCCCCCACACTAAATTACAGAAAATAAAAAACAAATTACAGATATTTAAACTAATTACACCTAATCTAATAGCCCTATCAAAATAAATAAATGCCCCCCCAAAATAAAAAAAAAAACCTAGCCTAAACTAAACTATCAATAGCCCTTAAAAGGGCCTTTTGCGGGGCATTGCCCCAAAATAATCAGCTCTTTTACCTGAAAAAAAAAAATACAAACAACCCCCCAACAATAAAACCCACCACCCACACAACCAACCCCCCAAATAAAAACCTAACTAAAAAATACTAAGCTCCCCATTGCCCTGAAAAGGGCATTTGGATGGGCATTGCCCTTAAAAGGGCATTTAGCTCTATTGCAGGCCCAAAGTCCCTAACCTAAAAATAAAACCCACCCAATACACCCTTAAAAAAACCTAACACTAACCCCCTGAAGATCGACTTACCGGGAGAAGTCTTCATCCAAGTTGGGCTGAAGTCCTCAACGAAGCCAGGAGAAGTCTTCATCCAAGCCGGGCAGAAGTCTTCATCCAGACAGCATCTTCTATCTTCATCCATCCGGCGCGGAGCGGGTCCATTTTCAAGACATCCGATACGGAGCATCCTCTTCTTCCGACGACTAAAGATGAAGGAAGGTACCTTTAAGTGACGTCATCCAAGATGGCGTCCCTTAGATTCTGATTGGCTGATAGAATTCTATCAGCCAATCGGAAGTAAGGTAGAAAAAATCCTATTGGCTGATGCAATCAGCCAATAGGATTGAGCTTGAATTCTATTGGCTGTTCCAATCAGCCAATAGAATGCAAGCTCAATCATATTGGCAGATTAGGGGTGTTTAGACTCAGGGTTCATGTTAGGGTGTTAGGTGTAAACATAAAGTGTGTTTCCCCATAGGAATCAATGGGGCTGCGTTACTGAGTTATACGCATCTTTTTTGTAGGTGTTAGACTTTTTTTCAGCCGGCTCTCCTCGTTGATTCCTATGGGGAAATTGTGCACGAGCACGTTACACCAGCTCACCGCTCACTTAAGCAGCGCTGGTATTGAAGTGAGATTTGGAGCAAAATTTTGCTCTACGCTCACTTTTTGTCTTTTAACGCCGGGTTTGTAAAAACTCATAATACCAGCGCTGTAGGTAAATGAGCGGTGAGAGAAAACTGCTCGTTAGCACCGCATAGCCTTTAACGCAAAACTCGTAATCTAGCCGTTTGTCTGTAAAGTACCTTACTCAAACGCTGCTTCTCAGCGGTGTCCGTATTTGTGTATTTACTCACTGTGTTTTAACAGCATTCAACTCCTGTGTGTGGTCTAGTGAATAGGCTTAGCGAGATTGTGGCTGGTTACTTGTATTATCCTGATGTCCCTCAATTAAGCAGGCGTAACGATACAATGAATCCGATATACTTCCGGCAGTTTTCCAGAAGGACCCACATTAAAGGGACAGGAAACTCTTTTTTTTTCTTTCATGATTCAGATAGAGCATACAATTTTAAACATTTTTCCCATATACTTCTATTATCTAATTTGATTCACGATTTAGGTATCCTTTGTTGAAAAGCATAGCTAGGTAGTCTCAGCTCCTGGGTGCTAATTGATTTTTAACAAAATATACAGCAATAACAAAGCAAATTAGATAATGGAAGGAAATTAGAACGTTGTTTAAAATTGTATGCTCTATCTGAATCACAAAAGAAAAAACATTGGATTCCCTGTCCCTTTAAGAGGATTAAATTAATCAGACAATAAGAGATCTGTGAGGATGAATGGGATAAGAGTTTGGCCCCTAGTCAATTCAGTCATTTTTTAATGCAAATTAGGGAGCAAGGTATTGGATGATTTTTTAGATGTTACGGACTACTGCATGGGCATTTTACAGATGGGCAAATCATATATTATTAATATTTTTATTGATTATTTGTAGAGCGCCAACAGATTCCACAGCGCTAATATAGGTTTGTGTATGAAATGGGAATAGGTCCTATGATGGCTAAGGGGATCTGCAACATTTAGGAGGTCTGGTTATGTTAAACTGCATTGTAGAGAGAATAAAACAGGTATTAAAGGTAATGGCTTATGTGAGAGATCACGGGAGAGAGTTGTCACATTCACTATAGTTAATGGCTGGTGGGAAAGGTGCTATAGGGGTTAATTGCAATGAGGAGGGATCAGGACAGGCTCTATAGGGAATCACTTTGGAGAATGGAGCTGTTAGGATGGGGATTCAGGTCAGGGTGGTTACTATAGGTAATAGCTGTGTGGGTGATTGACGTTAGCTTTATTTGTGTTAAGGGCTCAGATTAGGAGAGGTTAGGGTTAAGGTGTGTTGGGGGTAAACTCAATGCAGATGGTCATTTCCTTTATTGATTTATTTTTATTTACCAAACAACAGCTTTTTAGGGTTTTAGAACTTCTTATGGGGATACAATAGGAAGCAATGCAGGATGAAGCAGAATAACCTCAAGAACACTGCCACTAGCATTTCATAGCAGCGCCCATATAAAAGAGTAGCCATTACTACTGCTATTATTATAATCTTCAGCCAGTTAATTGGGATGGCTCATAACCGGCTATTGGTAGAGGGTTAAACTTATCTGAAAGGTAACATCCCTTTAAAATGTGGTCTCAGATTCATATACAGAAACACTGGGATGTAGGGTTATGCCAAGTCAAGTAGAACATTACTAGAATCTGTGCCTTGCTGCTCTGGCAATGCCCAGTTAGCACATGGGACAATTAAAGGGACACTGTACCCAAAAATTTTCTTTCATGACTCAGATTGAGCATGAAATTTTAAGCAACTTTCTAATTTACTCCTATTATCAAATTTTCTTCATTCTCTTGGTATCTTTATTTAAAATGCAAGAATGTAAGTTTAGATGCCGGCCCATTTTTGGTGAACAACCTGGGTTGTCCTTGCTGATTGGTGGATAAATTCATCCACCAATAAAAAATTGCTGTCCAGAGTACTGAACCCAAAAAAGCATAGATGCCTTCTTTTTCAAATAAAGATAGCAAGAGAACAAAGAAAAATTGATAATAGGAGTAAATTAGAAAGTAGCTTAAAATTGCATGCTCTTTCTGAATTACAAAACAAATTTTTTGGGATCAGTGTCCCTTTAATAATCGTAGATTTGTATAGAAGGAGGGGAGGTTTTGCAATATTAAAGGTACAGTAAAGTCATAATTAGATGTTAATGATTTAGACAGAGCATACAATTTTAAACAACTTTCCAATTTACTTATTTTATTTTATTTGCTTCCTTCTCTTGTTATCCTTTAATGAAAGTTTTATCTAGGAAAGCTCAGGAGCAGCAAAGAACCTAGGTTCTAGCTGTTGATTGGTGTCTGCATATATATATATATATATATATATATATATATATATATACTGATTGTCATTGGCTCACCCATGTGCAGTTAGAAACCAGAAGTGTATTGCTGCTCCTTCAACAAATGATACCAAGAGAAAGAAGCAAATTTACAGTCAATCTAATTAAATTAAAATCTCCAGATTGAATCTTCAAGGATAAAAGAGAAAACTCACTAGAATACCTTTATTTCACAAGATACTTGCATAATCGTTTCAGGAGTAGCCCTATTTATTTCTTGAGAAAATCCTATTTGTCATTTAAATTCTAGAGCAACAAGTCTCAGATTGTCCTTCTTACAATCATAAATTCTGATTAATGCAATTCTTAGTTTGCAGCAACTCCTCAATCTTTATCTGCTTTTTCCACCATAGTAGATTATCCATGATCAACCTCCGGTCTCTAGAACTGACCAAATATGGTGAAGGATCTGTACAGTGTGAGATTCCCTGGAGCCCATGTGTACCAAGGGGGGCGGGGGGTTCTTTTAAACATTAAACTGATTTATGCCTTAAGGCGTATGGGTACTATGGGATTGGTTATTTTACATCTAATATCAATTTCAAGAAATCTAGTCACATAGCGCTGAAGCATGTTTTCCCTTCTTATCTTCAGCATTCTTGAATTCTTTCACATCATATCTGATCAACTCCATCTCTGGTATTTTAAGTAATAAACAATTTCTTTTGTTAATGTGCGTAGTTTTATTAAGTCTTATTTTGGGAAGCAAAATTCAACAGAACTTGAAAAATACCTAGATAAATAATAGAACATGCACAGCAAATAAAAATAAATAAATAACCTCTATACCAATTAAAAACAAACATATAATGACGTGTTAATTGCCATGGTTAATAGTTTTGATCTTTTAAAGGGACGTTAAACACTTTGAGATGGTAATATAAACTGATAAATCTTATGTATAAAAAAGTCTGCAATACACTTTCATTATTTATTTTGTCCCCTTTTCCTGTATTTCCATTCTGAAATTGTGAACTTTTCAGTTCCTGTTAAAAATGAAAGTGCAGAACACTGTTATATTGCACACAGCCATTGGCTGCACACTCTAGTGACTTATTTATAACTGTCCCTAATTGGCCACAGCAGAGAAGGTAACCGAATTTACAACAAGGCAGCACCATTGTTTTATAGACACTAAAACGTTACACTTATTTTATCACTATTTAAACAGCTAATGAAACTTTAAAAAATACATCTACAAGCTATTCTCAGACTAATCTTTTCTTTGAATGCATAATTCTATCTATCATTTATTTAGTGTTTAATGTCCCTTTAAAACATCTCTATTTTCTGTGTTGCTGTGCATCAGGGGTACAGTAATTAGAGATTTTAGAGAAGTTTAAGATTTTGACAATTAATTTAAGTGTTAATTACCACAGTGTACGTGGGCTGCAATGCAGATAAGACAGATTTTGGATTTTGTAATGCTACACAATGGGGTAAAAATGGTTTGATATAATATCTATTCAGTTCTTGTCTTTAAAACTGAATATTACTCTAATTTCGTATTAAAGGGACAGTAAACATTAGTTTGTGAAAGGCAGCATTTCATTTATATGACTCAGTATAGCCTTGTATTTAATATCCAGAAAGTCCACAGCACCAGACAAACTTAAAAGTATTTATACCTCTATTTTCAGCAAATACAAGGCTATTATATCGATAGGTGAGTCCAGCACCCTTTAGTAATAATTGCTTTAATGGTGCGCGTGGTAAGGGGTTACTGTTACCCCCAAACCAATATAATATCCAGAAAGTCCACAGAACCAGACAAACTTAACAGTATTTAAACCTTTATTTTCACATCAAAATTGCGACGTTTCGGCCCCTCTGGCCTTAATCATGCATATAAAACGACTTAGCCCATGTTCACACTATATAGGCTGATAAATTAACAGTTAATTACAAACAGATTAGCCAAAAACATTTCATGTATCACAGTTACTCCACCTAGTGGTACATTTACTTTATTACTCCAACCATTTTAACTCTTTAATACCTTTAAATACAAAACTAATAGAAAAGCAACCTGACAGTGAACTATATATAGCAATAAACTAAATATATAAAACCAAAGAACTTCAGAGCAAGAATAATAGTACAGAGGACTTGTGGGGAGACAGCAAAGACCCAAACAGATTCTAGATAAATACTGAAAAGTCTATTTCCCTACTTACCCCTCTTGGGTACATACTGCCCAACTGATGGACCCAGTAAGTTTCTCTCTGTTTTAGGATCTTCTACCTGTCTCCACCACCTCTCAATATCCCTACGTGGTCAATAATTTGCCACCTCATTCGGCTAATATTGTGACCTGCTTGTATAAAGTGATTGGACACTGGGGCTTCTGTATTGCCACACCTGATATTAGACTTATGTTGGTTCATCCTTTCCCTACCCTTTCTTGTGGAATTCCTGATATAAATCATAGAGCACGAGCATTTAATAAGGTAAACTATAAATGAAGTTTCACAAGTGTAATATCCCTTTATATTGTATTTGTGGCCTGTTCTAGAATGCATAAGCTCTTTCCTCTTTATCAATATTGGAGTAATAAAGTAAATGTACCACTAGGTGGAGTAACTGTGATACATGAAATGTTTTTGGCTAATCTGTTTGTAATTAACTGTTAATTGATCAGCCTATATAGTGCACATGGGCTAAGTCGTTTTATATGCATGATTAATGCCAGGGGGGCAAAAACGTCGCAATTTTGATGTGAAAATAAAGGTTTAAATACTGTTAAGTTTGTCTGGTTCTGTGGACTTTCTGGATATTATATTGGTTTGGAGGTAGTAGTAGTAACCCCTTACCATGTGCACCATTAAAGCAATTATTACTCAAGGGTGCTGGACTCACCTATCGATCTTATAGCCTTGTATTTGCTACCTAAGTAATCCTATTTTTTTTTCAGTATAACTTAAAGTGAATGTAAAGTTACACAAATGAGTGCCCGGTTTTTAAAAATACTATTAAAAACAGAGGCACTTTCATTCATTAAACGTTTTTTTTTTTAAATACTTACCTTTTTCTTTAGGAAACCCAGATCGGCAATCCCGCAGCTCCTCTGTACTTAGCACAGCAATGGTGAAACCGGCTTCCTCCAATCGTTGTGTGTTCTCACGAGATGGACACTCACACCATGATACAGAAGAGCTGCGGGCGGAGTATCGCCGGTCTCGGTTTCATAAAGACAAAGGTAAATATTTTAAAAAAATACTGCAATGTAAAGTTTAATGAATGAAAGTGCCCCTGTTTTAAATAATATTTTTAAAAACCAGGCACTCATTCTATCAACTTTACATTTACTTTAACCTTACTTTAATGCAAGAGCTGGAACACATCCTAGCTGGGGCCTCATGTTACTGACTGGCCGTACTGACTGCTGGGGATGTGCAGCCAAGAAAGTTTCGTTCCTTATATTCATGGATATTTGTTTCCCCGAACTTTCGATGGCTGTACTATTCGGTATTCTTTTAAAACTAAACAAATACTGAATTTTAGTTTAACATTTTCATTTAACTTTAGTGCAGGTCCTGGGAGCCGAGAGTGATATAAGCCTCCTGGTAGTGCGGCCGGGGGTCTGGCAAGAAGAGGGTTAATGTGCTCTCCTGAGTGTGTTAAGGTAAGGATTAACCCCTTTAAAAATGAAAGAAAACAAATACTATTAGCTATTTTTATGAGATACGTTGGCTGTCAACTACATTGTTAATGCAAGTTTATGACAAAAGGTATCTTTTTTTACATTATATTTTAATTAAAGCGACAGTAAAGTCAAAATTAAACTTTCATGATTGAGCTAAAACATGCAATTTTAAACACTTTTCCAATTTACTTCTATTATTTCATTTGCTTTTTTCTCTTGTGCCCTTTGTTGAAAAGCATATCTAGTTTGACTCAGGAGCAGCAATGTACTATTGTGAACTAGGTGACCCCATCAAGTGAGTCAATTACAAGAGGCATATGTGTGCAGCCAACCAATTAGCAGCTAGCTCCCAGTAGTGCATTTCTGCTTTTTCCACAAAGGATAGCAAGAGAATGAAGCAAAGTTGATAATAGCAGTAGATTGAAAAGTTATTTAAAATTATATGCTTTAATTGTATCACAAAAGAAAAATGCTAAGATTCTCATCACAATATTTTTTTTCCTTTCAAATATAAAGTCTCAAGTTTCTCTATGTATTTAGGGGGCAGCAGGGAATACCCAACCTTACTGAGCTTCTTTCAAATGTATATGGTTCTGTCGGGTGATCACTGTTGCCATGGAGATCAGCTGTTAGCTATCTGGGAGCTTGATACCTAATTTGAAAGAGGGGCCTTTCCTGTTTGAAAGAAGATTTTAGTGCTTATTTGGGATTTAAGGTTCATTGTCCCTCTAGCACAAACTGTGCGACACAGTGGCTGTATTTGTGCCCTATCCCCCTCAGAGAAAACAGCAATATAAAGGGACAGTCTACACAACAATTGTTATTGTTTAAAAAGATAGACAATGCCTTTACTACCCATTCCCCAGCTTTGCACAACCAACATTGTTAGATTAATAGCCTCTTAATCACATGCTTTTGTATTTGCTTTTTACAACAGGAGACTGCTAGTTCATGTGGGCCATATAGATAACAATGTGTTCACGCCCGAGAAGTTATTTAAGAGTTAGCACAACACAGTACTAAATGCAAATCAATAGATAGTAAATAAAATGTCATGTGATCAGGGGGCTGTCAGAAGATGCTTAGATACATGGTAATCACAGAGGTAAAAGTATATTAATGTAACTGTGTTGGTTACAGTGGCATCACTAGGGGGTGCAGGGGGTGCGGACCGCACCCAGGTGACACCCTCCAAGGGGTGACACCACCACATTAACATTAATCATGACACAGTTTTGTTTTTTTCCCTAATGTGCTGGTGCCTTGTAAGAAGGGCCAAGGGGTCCATGTTAAGGCAGATGCAGGGGGGTGTTCAGCCCAGAAGCAGTGTCGGCAGCAGGGCTTCCCTAACTAAGCCTTGTGCTGGAGATTTGGTGACGTCATTATTGTCATGTATTTATTTTTTTAAATCGTATAGTATGGTGCTGCACTGCGGGTGGGCTTTAACAGTCCTCCAGACTGTAAATTATAAAAACATGGAGACTAACCCCTTGCCCAGTCGGACAGTCCGGACACCCAGCTGGTGTCACCGTGTGCTTTTGTGCTCAGGAGATGGAGGAGAGGCTGCTGCTGGTCTCCCCCGGTGAGTTATCCTGAATTTAGTTTTAGTATGCACTATAAACAGGCACAACACAAACATGAGGATTCTCAAATACTTAAACAAGTTATGTTTCCCCCCCCTTTCAGTAGTCTGTTTTCCCCTCTGCCCACACACACACACACATATATATATATATACAGTATATGTGTGTGTGTAGATATATATTTATATAGATATATATATATCTGTGTGTGTGTGTATATATATATATATATATATATATATATATATATATATATATATATTTATGTGTGTGTGTGCATATGTGTATGTGTATATATATATATATATATATATATATATATATATATATATACATATATATATGTGTGTGTATATATACATATATATATACATGAGTTTATAAAGAAAGAGTAAATCCTAGGAAAAATATATACCTGGATTAAAGACAGGGAATTCAGCACTCTTTTTAAAGAATTTTATTTAGCTCATAAAAATATTCACAAGGTGTATCCAAAAAAGAGCTTGGATTGCTAGAAGAGAAGGTGATCTCTAACACCCTCTAACTATATCACTAGATATGTGTGTTAATAAGTTAGTAGCACAAAAAGATACCCAAATAGTATATATAATCACCTAGAAAAGATAGATATACATAGAAAAAATCAACATTCAAACCTGATCGGTCAGGGGACAGTGTTCATGCCTGTACAGGAAAAATACATGCAAAATTGTTTGCTAATACATCAGTAAACAGCAGATAGAGTATTCTACAGAAAGAAACCTCTTATATCATTACATAGCAAGCATAGGCGTCTCAGAGTACATACATGAATTAAATAAAGATATATTGGTGGGGAACAATAACCAGACTACTACACCCTGCTGCGTACGGCACCTTAATATTTAAGGCTTAATGCCGGGCAGGTTTTAGATTTGGGATCTAAGTAGTTACTGATAATGTGCCCCAGAATATGTACATATATCTTTTTGAGGTCAATTTGCAAGCAAAACTAAAGGCTGTGTTAGAAATTAAATTGCTCAGCAAGATGGATGAACTGGTGATCACATAAATTTCTCTAGGTCGTTATATTAGTTGTTAAAGTCCTTTGAATTAGTCATGCAAGCAGGCAATGTATTAGCCATAAAGCAAGAAAAAGCATGATGCGGAGTGCAGGATAGCAAATCAAAAAAACATGAGATTAGTATGCCTCAAGCATTTGTCAAAGATTGCAGTTTCCTTTCACAGTTAAGGACTTGTGATGAGCCCCCTCGACAGGGTAGCAATATCCAGTTCGGTAACGATTATGCCTATCAATCAGGCAACAGTTGTAACAATATACGACCTGTCTCCAGAATTATCTTCAAGTTGGTACTTGGTATTTGAGCCTTAGTGACCTCCGAGAAACTCCGTGATTGGAATCCATCAAGCGCTGATGCTTGCAATGTGTCTGTTCTTTGGCATCAACACAGACCACATGTTCCGGTTCGGCTTGTCCAATGCCGACGCGTGCTTCACCCGCTAGGTGTGTCGGGCTTCGTCAGGGCGTAATGACGTGAGGAGCATTTCATCTCCCTTTTAAACTTGCCGGGTTATACGCCCCTACTGGGGAATACCAAGAATCTAATAATACCTCTATGAGAAAGAAAGTTAAAAAGGTACAAACTACCTAAGACATACCTAAGCCAAAACAATCTCATGTTGAAGAAAACTGAAATTTAACTTGTATGCTTAAGTAAGAAAAATGTACATATAGGAATTTGTCAAGGTTTAAATCACGGATATATATACATTTTAGTAAAGACAATAAAATTGGGGAATAGATTTACTTATTAACCTAAAAAACCCTAATCTTATATATCATTAAAACATCTTATTATAGATATAGGTATATATAGAAGTCAACCTTAACATATCCTCCATATACCAGACATGTATCTATCCTATAACAAATATTATCTTATGCACTAGAATGTTTTAATGACATTCAAAAACAAAACAAAATCAAATCAGTGACCAATATAGCCACCTTTCTTTGCAAGGACACTCAAAAGCCTGCCATCCATGGATTCTGTCATTGTTTTGATCTGTTCACCATCAACATTGCGTGCAGCAGCAACCACAGCCTCCCAGACACTGTTCAGAGAGGTGTACTGTTTTCCCTCCTTGTAAATCTCACATTTGATGATGGACCACAGGTTCTCAATGGGGTTCAGATCAGGTGAACAAGGAGGCCATGTCATTAGATTTTCTTCTTTTATACCCTTTCTTGCCAGCCACGCTGTGGAGTACTTGGACGCGTGTGATGGAGCATTATCCTGCATGAAAATCATGTTTTTCTTGAAGGATGCAGACTTCTTCCTGTACCACTGCTTGAAGAAGGTGTCTTCCAGAAACTGGCAGTAGGACTGGGAGTTGAGCTTGACTCCATCCTCAACCCGAAAAGGCCCCACAAGCTCATCTTTGATGATACCAGCCCAAACCAGTACTCCACCTCCACCTTGCTGGCGTCTGAGTCGGACTGGAGCTCTCTGCCCTTTACCAATCCAGCCACGGGCCCATCCATCTGGCCCATCAAGACTCACTCTCATTTCATCAGTCCATAAAACCTTAGAAAAATCAGTCTTGAGATATTTCTTGGCCCAGTCTTGACGTTTCAGCTTGTGTGTCTTGTTCAGTGGTGGTCGTCTTTCAGCCTTTCTTACCTTGGCCATGTCTCTGAGTATTGCACACCTTGTGCTTTTGGGCACTCCAGTGATGTTGCAGCTCTGAAATATGGCCAAACTGGTGGCAAGTGGCATCTTGACAGCTGCACGCTTGACTTTTCTCAGTTCATGGGCAGTTATTTTGCGCCTTGGTTTTTCCACACGCTTCTTGCGACCCTGTTGACTATTTTGAATGAAACGCTTGATTGTTCGATGATCACGCTTCAGAAGCTTTGCAATTTTAAGAGTGCTGCATCCCTCTGCAAGATATCTCACTATTTTTGACTTTTCTGAGCCTGTCAAGTCCTTCTTTTGACCCATTTTGCCAAAGGAAAGGAAGTTGCCTAATAATTATGCACACCTGATATAGGGTGTTGATGTCATTAGACCACACCCCTTCTCATTACAGAGATGCACATCACCTAATATGCTTAATTGGTAGTAGGCTTTCGAGCCTATACAGCTTGGAGTAAGACAACATGCATAAAGAGGATGATGTGGTCAAAATACTAATTTGCCTAATAATTTTGCACTCCCTGTATACTGTATGTGTGTACATATCTTCACATCCCCATCTAAAATACTCTCCCCCCTTTCAGTGGTCTGTCTTCCCCCTTTGCCCCTTTATAAAATATATATATATATATATATATATATATATATATATATATATATATATATATATATATATATATATATATATGTTTGTGTGTGTATGTAAATATATATATACTTATATATAAGCCCTATATATATATATATATATATATATATATATATATAAGAAGGAAGGGGTGAATGCCCCGAAACGTCACTGCCAAATAAATATTTGTTGTTTTGAAATCCAGTGAGTGCTTATTCCTATTCAGATTATATATATATATATATATATATATATATATATATATATATATATATATATATATGTGTGTGTAAATATATATATTTATATATAGATATATATAAAAAAATTAATTATTATTGGGGGGGTGACACCATGAGTTACCGCACCGGGTGACACCAAGCCTAGTGACGCCACTGGTTGGTTATGCAAAACTGGAGAATAGATAATAAAGGGACTATCTATCTTTTAAAACAATAAAATTGTATTGTAGACTGTCCCTTTAACTGTTGCAGGTTATCACCATTTTTGCAACAGTCACCTGCATTTTATACAAGGCCCCTAATTTTAAAGGCCAACCGCCCCCCCCTTTCAAATTTGTGGATAAATATATATATATTATTTTTAAATTATCCTTATTTTTAAAGATTCTGAAGAAAACAGAATTTGTTCTTGTGTCATAAAAAATCAAAGAAGGCAATACTTTAAAAGCTAACACAATTTATAGGGAATAATAAAAAAGTAGGTTCCAAAATATTTTATTTGAGTAATGAAAATTGTGCATCTTTTTGCTCCTATTTTCCACCCTAAAAACCATAATACCATAACTTCCTCTTTACTAATAATGGTTTGAAAACGTTTATGTATTTCTTTGTTTTTCTTCATGCCATGACTCCTGAGTGTTTATAATATCAGCCTGCATCTACTTCGTTAAGATGATCCATCTGGCATTTAATTGCTGAATTCAGTAACATGAGATAGCTTCTTGTACAGAAATGCTGATTAACAATTTAATGTTAAAGGAAAGAACCTGGAGCTATCCCTCTGGGATTCTGGTGTTATGGACAGCTAAATATAGAGACTTCTGTAATCCAGTAGCTGTATGGTATGCAGAAGTGTCTAAAGAGCCTGATAAAAACAAGTATTAAAGGGACACTAAACCCAAATGTTTTCTTTCATGAATCAGATAGAGGGGCATATTCAGGCTCGCCAGAAACAGAAGTTATGAAGCAGCGGTCTAAAAACCGCTGCTCCATAACCTGTCCTCCTTCTCTAAAGCGGCGGACAGAAATCAACCCGATCGAATAAGATCGAGTTGATTGACACCCCCTGCTAGGGGGCGGTATTACACCAGCAGTGCAATGATAAATGCCGAGATTGTATGCTGTCGGCATTTATTGATGTGCAGCAGACATGATCCCGTACGCTCGCGCATTAATAAATAGGCCCCAGAGCATGCAATTTAAGGAACTTTCTAATTTTCTCCTATTATCAGTTTTTCTTCATTCTCTTGCTATCTTTATTTAAAAAACAGGAATGTAAATTTTAGAAGCCAGCCCATTTTAGGTTCAGCACCCTGGATAGCGCTTGCTTGTTGGTGGCTACATTTATTAAACTAATAAACAAGCATAACCCAGGTTCTTAACTAAAAATGGGCCGGCTTCTAAGCTTTACATTCCTGCTTTTTAAATAAAGATACCAAGAGAATGAAGACAAATTGATAATAGGAGTAAATTAGAAAGTTGTTTAAAATTGCATTCTCTATCTGAATCATGAAATAAAAAATGTGACTTTAGTATCCCTTTAATATTGCACAGAGCATACCAGTGTGAAAATATGTATATAAGGTGTTTTAGGGTCATTCACATGTTACCTGCCGGGAGCAGCTGGTACCACATGTGGGTACTGAAGAGTACCCACATTGGGTACGCCGCGTGAATGTATGCAATATAGATGCAGCATGATTAATAATAATGGCGCTAATCTCACAACTGACTCAGGCAGGGCAGAGACAGTTAATTACCGCACTAACACAGATCTATTTTTTTCTTACCAATGTCTGATCCTATTGGTTCATGCACAACAGCTTGACAGTCTCCCCCCCATAGGCTATGGGTAAGCCATGTGATATTACATTTAAAGGGAGAGTAAATTTACAATTAAACGTTAATGGCTCCGATAGCGAATGCAATTTTAAACAACTTTTCATTTTACTTACATTTCTAAATTTGCTTTGTTCTCTTGATATCCTTTGTTGAAGAGTAAACCTAGGTAGGCTGGTAGAACCTTAGGAGCCTGCACATGTCTAAAGCAGTGTTTGCAGCTATATATAACATTGCTATAAACATTGTTGCAAACACTGTTGCCAGATGGCTAAAGACATGAACACTCCTGAGCATACCTAGGATTACTCTATAACAGTAACACTCCATTACCTAATCTATTAAAGGGATAGTCTAGTCAAAATTAAACTTTCAGGATACAGATAGAGCATGCAATTTTAAGCAACTATGATAGTCTATGATTACGGCACTATGTACAGCCGAAACGTGTCAGACTTGATGCCCTCTTTTACTGCTTACTAAATAAAGTTTACATTTTATGGAATTTTAACCACTCTATCTGAATCATGAAAGATTAATAACTATCCCTTTAATAACTGATCTCATGGTTCACATTTCTTCTGACAGATATCTCCCAAAGAAACTGATTTCCTTAATTTAGCGATCATTAATATGGAGAAGACAAGAATATGAGCAATTAAAAAAAATCTATTATTACTTTTTAACAAATGTAATATCAATTTAATAATGTGTGATCTAAATAAGGTAATAATAGTTTCCATAGTATACATCAGTTATGGCCAACTTCCTAGCACATGGAGGTCACATATCAATTTATGGCTATTAAACAAATCAATAATATATTTCCTAATAATGTTCAGTAGCACAGGGATAGATTCAGGTAAGGTTGCAGGGTACTTTCTGTCTGCTGTCCTTTCCTAGGGCCACAAAAACTAGTACAAAGGGACACATGTAGATCTCTGGCCACCAGTTGGCCAGTTCTGGTATACATCATCTGTCTATATTCCTGCTGGTATCACAGTGCCTCCAGTGGTGGGATTCATAAAACAACAGGTTCCCTAACATCTCTCTCACTTTAGCGCCACCTATTTCATAGATATAACCGGCTAGATTTGGAGTTTTGTCGGTAACGACCCGAAAAACTAACGCCGGCTTTTTTCTGGCTGCACCATAAAAATAACTCTGGTATTGAGAGTCCACAGAATGGCTGCGTTAGGCTCCAAAAAAGGAGCGTAGAGCATTTTTAACGCAGCTTCAACTCTCGATACCAGAGTTGCTTACGCAAGCGGCCAGCCTCAAAAACATGCTCGTGCACGATTCCCCCATAGGAAACAATGGAGCTGTTTGAGCTGAAAAAAAAACCAAACACCTGCAAAAAAGCCGCGTTCAGCTCCTAACGCAGCCCCATTGTTTGCTATGCGGTAACCCTTCCTACGTCTGCACTTAACACTCTAACATGTACCCCGAGTCTAAACACCCCTAGCCTTACACTTATTAACCCCTAATCTGCCGCCCCCGCTATCGCTGACCCCTGCATATTATTATTAACCCCTAATCTGCCGCTCCGTAAACCGCCGCTACTTACATTATCCCTATGTACCCCTAATCTGCTTCCCTAACATCGCCGACCCCTATATTATATTTATTAACCCCTAATCTGCCCCCCACAACGTCGCCTCCACCTGCCTACACTTATTAACCCCTAATCTGCCCCCCACAACGTCGCCTCCACCTGCCTACACTTATTAACCCCTAATCTGCCGAGCGGACCTGAACGCTACTATAATAAAGTTATTAACCCCTAATCCGCCTCACTAACCCTATAATAAATAGTATTAACCGCTAATCTGCCCTCCCTAACATTGCCGACACCTAACTTCAATTATTAACCCCTAATCTGCCGACTGGAGCTCACTGCTACTCTAATAAATGTATTAACCCCTAAAGCTAAGTCTAACCCTAACACTAACACCCCCCTAAGTTAAATATAATTTACATCTAACGAAATTAATTAACTCTTATTAAATAAATTATTCCTATTTAAAGATAAATACTTACCTGTAAAATAAATCCTAATATAGCTACAATATAAATTATAATTATATTATAGCTATTTTAGGATTTATATTTATTTTACAGGTAACTTTGTATTTATTTTAACCAGGTGCAATAGCTATTAAATTGTTAAGAACTATTTAATAGCTAAAATAGTTAAAATAATTACAAAATTACCTGTAAAATAAATACTAACCTAAGTTACAATTAAACCTAACACTACACTATCAATAAATTAATTAAATAAACTACCTACAATTACCTACAATTAACCTAACACTACACTATCAATAAATTAATTAAATACAATTCCTACAAATAAATACAATTAAATAAACTAGCTAAAGTACAAAAAATAAAAAAGAACTAAGTTACAAAAAATAAAAAAATATTTACAAACATAAGAAAAATATTACAACAATTTTAAACTAATTACACCTACTCTAAGCCCCCTAATAAAATAACAAAGCCCCCCAAAATAAAAAAATGCCCTACCCTATTCTAAATTACTAAAGTTCAAAGCTCTTTAACCTTACCAGCCCTGAACAGGGCCCTTTGCGGGGCATGCCCCAAGAAGTTCAGCTCTTTTGCCTGTAAAAAAAAACATACAATACCCCCCCCCAACATTACAACCCACCACCCACATACCCCTAATCTAACCCAAACCCCCCTTAAATAAACCTAACACTAAGCCCCTGAAGATCTTCCTACCTTATCTTCACCCTGCCAGGTTCACCGATCCGTCCTGAAGAGCTCCTCCGATGTCCTGATCCAAGCCCAAGCGGGGGGCTGAAGAGGTCCATGATCCGGCTGAAGTTTTCATCCAAGCGGGAGCTGAAGAGGTCCATGATCCGGATGAAGTCTTCATCCAAGCGGGAGCTGAAGAGGTCCATGATCCGGATGAAGTCTTCTATCAACTGCATCTTCAATCTTCTTTCTTCCGGATCCATCTTGCAGACCTCCGACGCGGAACATCCTCTTCTCCCGACGCCTACTAGCCGAATGACGGTTCCTTTAAGGGACGTCATCCAAGATGGCGTCCCTCGAATTCCGATTGGCTGAAAGGATTCTATCAGCCAATCGGAATTAAGGTAGGAATATTCTGATTGGCTGATGGAATCAGCCAATCAGAATCAAGTTCAATGCGATTGGCTGATCCAATCAGCCAATCAGATTGAGCTCGCATTCTATTGGCTGTTCCGATCAGCCAATAGAATGCGAGCTCAATTTGATTGGCTGATTGGATCAGCCAATCGGATTGAACTTGATTCTGATTGGCTGATTCCATGTACCCCTGATTCCATGTTCCAAAGGGCCCTGTTCAGGGCTGGTAAGGTTAAAGAGCTTTGAACTTTAGTAATTTAGAATAGGGTAGGGCATTTTTTTATTTTGGGGGGCTTTGCTATTTTATTAGGGGGCTTAGAGTAGGTGTAATTAGTTTAAAATTGTTGTAATATTTTTCTTATGTTTGTAAATATTTTTTTATTTTTTGTAACTTAGTTCTTTTTTATTTTTTGTACTTTAGCTAGTTTATTTAATTGTATTTATTTGTAGGAATTGTATTTAATTAATTTATTGATAGTGTAGTGTTAGGTTAATTGTAGGTAATTGTAGGTAGTTTATTTAATTAATTTATTGATAGTGTAGTGTTAGGTTTAATTGTAACTTAGGTTAGTATTTATTTTACAGGTAATTTTGTAATTATTTTAACTATTTTAGCTATTAAATAGTTCTTAACAATTTAATAGCTATTGTACCTGGTTAAAATAAATACAAAGTTACCTGTAAAATAAATATAAATCCTAAAATAGCTATACTATAATTATAATTTATATTGTAGCTATATTAGGATTTATTTTACAGGTAAGTATTTATCTTTAAATAGGAATAATTTATTTAATAAGAGTTAATTAATTTCGTTAGATGTAAATTATATTTAATTTAGGGGGGTGTTAGTGTTAGGGTTAGACTTAGCTTTAGGGGTTAATACATTTATTAGAGTAGCGGTGAGCTCCAGTCGGCAGATTAGGGGTTAATAATTGAAGTTAGGTGTCGGCGATGTTAGGGAGGGCAGATTAGGGGTTAATACTATTTATTATAGGGTTAGTGAGGCGGATTAGGGGTTAATAACTTTATTATAGTAGCGCTCAGGTCTGGTCAGCAGATTAGGGGTTAATAAGTGTAGGCAGGTGGAGGCGACGTTGAGGGGGGCAGATTAGGGGTTAATAAATATAATATAGGGGTCGGCGGTGTTAGGGGCAGCAGATTAGGGGTACATAAGGATAACGTAGGTGGCGGCGCTTAGCGGTCGGCAGATTAGGGGTTAATAAGTGTAGGCAGATGGAGGCGACGTTGAGGGGGCAGATTAGGGGTTAATAAATATAATACAGGGGTCGGCGGTGTTAGGGGGAGCAGATTAGGGGTACATAAGGATAACGTAGGTGGCGGTCGGCAGATTAGGGGTTAAAACAATTTATTCGAGTGTCAGCGATGTGGGGGGACCTCGGTTTAGGGGTACATAGGTAGTTTATGGGTGTTAGTGTACTTTAGAGTACAGTAGTTAAGAGCTTTAGAAACCGGCGTTAGCCCAGAAAGCTCTTAACTACTGACTTTTTTCCTGCGGCTGGAGTTTTGTCGTTAGATGTCTAACGCTCACTTCAGAAACGACTCTAAATACCGGAGTTAGAAAAATCCCATTGAAAAGATAGGATACGCAATTGACGTAAGGGGATCTGCGGTATGGAAAAGTCGCAGCTGAAAAGTGAGCGTTAGACCCTATTTTGAGTGACTCCAAATACCGGCGGTAGCCTAAAACCAGCGTTAGGAGCCTCTAACGCTGGTTTTCACGGCTAACGCTAAACTCCAAATCTAGGTCACCTTGTTTTATTGCAAATTGAAGGTTTTGTGGCAACCCTGTATTGAACAAGTCTATCAGCACCATTTTTCCAACATATATATATACATAAAAACACATAAATACACATGAATACCCATATACTGTATACACACCTATATATACAAACCACCAGCAAAAAAATGATGACTCCCTGAAGGCTAAGCTGATGGTTAGCCTTTTATTTTTAACAATAAAGTATTTTTTAAATACTTGTACATTGTTTTTTTAGATATTATGGTATTGAAAACTTAATAGACTACTGTATAGTGTAAATATAACTTTTTTTTATGCACTGGTAAACAACAAATAGTGTGACTCTATTGCTATATTCGCATTATTGTGGTGGTCTGGAACTTTTTACTAGGAATCCCAGAGACATCACACTTGAGCACTACCAGTAGTCATATGGGAACCATGTCCGGCTAGAAGTGTAGATAACAGAATTAGCAGTAATCAAGAAAAAAAAGGAAAATTAGGTTATAGTAAAGTAAAGCCAATTGACAGGTTTCCTTATGCAGTTGGGACTAACTGGTGACACCATACAGCAATAGCAGCTATGTATACTAAGAAAAAAGGTGGGAAATTTAACACCTAAAACATTTAAATCTAAATTGCTTTGCTTTCATATTCAAACAATTTATAATAGTGATGTCGCGAATTGTTCGCTGGCGAATAGTTCCCGGCGAACATAGCATGTTCGCCGCGGCGGGCGAACATATGCGATGTTCGATCCGCCCCCTATTCGTCATCATTGAGTAATACTTTGACCCTGTACCTCACAGTCAGCAGGCACATTCCAGCCAATCAGCAGCAGACCCTCCCTCCCAGACCCTCCTACCTCCTGGACAGCATCCATTTTAGATTCATTTGGAAGCTGCATTGTTAGTGAGAGGTGGGACAGTGTAGCTGCTGCTGATTTAGTAGGGAAATCTATAGCTAGGCTAGTGTATTCAGTGTCCACTACAGTCCTGAAGGACTCATCTGAACTCTGCTGTAAGGACAGCACCCCTGCCTGCCTGCCAGCGTGTGTGTCAGGCTCACAGCGTATACTGTGCCCACTTGCCCAGTGCCACCACTCATATCTGGTGTAACAGTAGTGTAGATTTAAAAAAAAAAAAAAAAACACTTTTTTGACTGTGTTAAATAATAGCAGTCAGTTTCCTTCACACGTGTGCGTTTCAGTGCCTGCCTGCCTGCCAGAGCACAGTGTCACCCCAGTGCAACTCATATCTGGTGTAACAGTAGTGTAGATTAAAAAAACAACAACACAGAGGCCATCTCTTTAGCCTGACAAAGATAAGGGGAATGAAAGGTAGCAGAGTCTCCTGTAATAGAGTTAAGGGATGAGCTGACAGGCTAGTGGAAAATCCCAGTGCAGTGTAGTAGCAACAATGTTGCAAGGTGAGGGGAGGTCTTAGGCTTACCTCATATAAGGGGAGTTCTAGAACAATCTGGCCTCTTCCACCTGGGATTTTGCAAGGAGAAAGTTTTGCCATTCTTCAAGTGAAAATGTCTAGGTCCAGGAGAAGTGCTGCGGTGCCCATTCGCTTCAGGGAGTCCCCTGGGAGATCCTCGAGGAGTGCACCTGTAATTGAAGAGGAAGATGAGGATGTGGTGCCACCAACTCCGGAAAAAACAAGGCCAGTATCCTCTGCTTTGATTCCTAATGTTGTGGCAATTAACCCCCCAGCCCCTGAGCTTGCACCCGCCGGGCCCGGTGCTGTTATGGTTGCGGGACAGGCGGGTGCAGTGAGCACTGGCCCATCTGGCCTGGACATGGCTCTGGAGGCGGGCCTGGGGGCCCTTACGGCCTCCGGAATGTCTCCTGAGGCGGCGGCGGCCATTGTGGGCATGTTTAAGGCCCTCACGGCCGCTGTGCTGCCTCCGGTGGCAGGCCGGGTGGAACCGGGGCCTACCGCCCCTCATCATCCCCCTTTTGTGGGCCAGGGGCCTAGCGACCCTCATCAGGCAGGGCCCAGTATTGAAAATCATCCGGCCGGGTCCCTAGGGCCCGGCCCGGATGCCTCATTGGTGGCTCAGTCGGCTACTGGAGCGGGGCCTGCGGGTCCTCGCCCACTCACCAGACCGCCGCTTTCATTGGTGGCTCAGTCGGAGCCTGCAACTACCAGTGCAGGCTCCGGTTGCGGCCTTGCGTCCGCCGCGTCCATTTCCGGCCGGTCAGGTGACACGCGTGACGTCACTTCCGGCGCCGCGGTAGTCACACGGCCGGAACCTGGATCGGAGGGACGCATTCAGCGAGCGCGCAAGAGGCCTAGCCGGGTACTCTCCACAGGTGAGGGGGGAGTATCCGGGCGGGCCTGCTCCGCTGCGCGACACTCTGCAGTAGCTAGCATGGCAAACAGGGCAAGTCTCTTACAGAGGGGCCGCGGCGTGCAGAGAGGGAGGCTCAGGGGGTCCAATGTTAACAAGCAGGCTTATGGGAGAGCTAGAAGCGCATTGCTGGAGCGCCAGTGGTATAACAGGGGGGGTGCCAGCAGCAACTATGTACCCCAAACAAGGGAGAATGCGCCCACTGATGGGGCACAGGGCGAGTCGCTATGCACAATAACTGCAGGGGTCCAGGGAGGCCAAGGGCTTGTTGCTGCAGGTGCTCAGAGCGTTCATTCAGTCAGGGAGCGCGTGGTCAGAGAATCCCCCTATGTGGCAGGGCCAGCGAATGAATGGAGTGGTGATATGAATGACGAGAGGGCTAGAGGGGTCCCAGACAGGGCCAGGGGCAGTACTTCTACCCCGATTGGGGGCGGCAGTCAAGGGGGACACATGGCTGGCCTGGATACTCCCCTCTTGTTTGTTTCTCCCCCACAGGACATGATGCCTGCACCGCAGAGGACAGAGGGCTCGGGTACAACGGGAGTTGGACTATCTGTACAGCCGTCAGGCGGATCAGTGGCAGCAGCACCAGGAATATCTACCCCTTCAACATCGGCAGTTGGTGAGAGAAATGTATTTAATTTGTCACGCATCACTGACACCGACTATAGCACTGATTCAGACTCAGATGGTGGGAAGAAATTAGGGCTTAACAGTAAGGGGCAGCGTCGCATGTTCAAAATGTTAAGGCTATTGGTGGCTGAGCGTAATCAGGCTAGAGGTTTAGGTAGCATGGAGCAGCCTGCGCCGATAGCGGGGCAAAGCACAGCGGCAATATCCACGGGCACTGGCCAGGGAGGCGAGAGCGCTGCGCAGCTGCAGGACATGTCAGTCAGTACCAGGAGGGTGGCGTTGCAGGGGGACTCTTATCCCTGCAAGATCCACTGCCTCCATGCACATCTCAAACCCAAGACGGTACAGAAAATCCGCGATCATAAATACGTCAATATGTTCGAGCTGTCCCTTGAGGCGCAGCGAGACAAAGAGCGTAGTGAGGATGGGACTGGGCCAAAGAAGATCCAGCGCCCAGATACATTTGAGGAGTGGAGGAAGTGCTTTCGGGTATTCTCCTCCTGCTACATCGAACAGAGGCCGGAGGCCGCGGTTGATGTAATTAAGTACGCGGAAATCATTGAATGTATCTATAATAGATATGGGGAAGGCATGTGGCGTGCTTATGATAGCGAATTTAGGCGGAAGATGGTTGGTAACCCGGTCTTGAACTTTGGGGTAAAAGACTTGGACCTGTGGTCCCTGCTCATACCGGAAAAGGGGGGGGCAGGAGTTTCCTTGCTGCGGTCAGGGCTCCAGAGGCCAACGGGCCCCATCAAGCGGAGAGGCAGGGAGTGCTGGAAGTACAATGAGAAGCAGTGTGACAAAGGAGCTTCCTGTTCCTTTCGGCATGCTTGCATGTACTGCAGCGGTCAACACCCAGGTGTTGAATGCCCGAAGCGGAGGGACGGAGGAGCCTTCCGTGGGGCAAAATCGTGGGGGGCTGGACAAAAGAGCTCCAACACCCCTGAAGCTGGACGCCATTAGACCTTGGCTGGCGGCCTACCCGCGAAGGTTTCAAGATACCAACATTGGGGTTGGTAATGGGGTCCTCGTCGCACAAGAATCTGAAGTCGGCTTACGAAATGCCGGGCGAAGTTAGGGCGAAACTGAGCAAAGAAATTGCTCTGGGAAGATTTGCTGGTCCATTTGAACAACCTCCCATCCCTGACCTGGTTATTTCCCCTTTAGGGGTGGTTCCCAAAAAGGAACCAGGGAAGTTCCGCCTGATTCAGCATTTGTCCTATCCGAAAGGGGGTTCCGTCAATGACGCAATAGACCCACTGATAAGCTCGGTGTCTTACCAATCGTTTGACCAGGCGTTGGAATTGGTGGTGGCGGCGGGTCCGGGCGCGCTGCTAGCCAAAATGGACATCGAATCTGCCTTTCGGTTACTCCCCATACACCCAGCATCTTTCAGACTGATGGGGTGTAAATTCGAGGGGAATTATTTTGTAGACAAATGCTTGCCCATGGGTTGCTCGCTATCGTGTGCTTATTTTGAAGAGTTTAGCTCATTCTTGCACTGGGCCATTATCACGGCGGCCGGCGGGGGAATAGTCGCTCATTATCTGGACGACTTCCTGCTGGTTGGCGCCGCGAACACACGCGAATGCGATCGACTGATCGCAGTAATGCGTAGGCTAATGTCGAAATTTGGAGTGCCACTGGCTGAGGAAAAAACACAGGGCCCCTGTACAAGACTCACGTACTTGGGGATCGAAATTGACACTGCTGCAAGGCTATGTCGTCTCCCAGCCGATAAGGTGGAAGCAATGCTCTCGGCGGTGCGCAAAGCCGGGGCAGCGAAGAGCATGCCCCTGAGGGAGCTTCAGTCAGTGCTAGGCTTACTCAACTTCGCGTGCAAAATTATACCCATGGGTCGCGTGTTTAACAGGAGGATGGAAGCTTTACTTTCCAGCCCGCACGGCACACGCAAAGTGTCGGTTTCGGAAGACATGCGGGAAGATTTGAAGGTATGGGAACTCTTCCTGCAAGGCTTCAATGGAACACTGCTGTGGCGCGCTCCTAGGGTTTCCAGTCAGACAGTGCACCTGCTGACGGATGCAGCTGGAGCAGCAGGTTATGGCGCCTATTTGGATGGGCAATGGAGCGCCGAGCCATGGCCCTTGTCATGGGTCCGAGCCGGACTGACAAGGAACTTGACACTTCTGGAGCTCTTTCCCATAGTTGTGGCTATGGAGCTCTGGGGGCCGGCGTTAAAGGATCGCTACATAGTGTTTTGGACGGACAACGCTAGCGTTGTGTTCGCCATAAATAGGTTGTCGGCGTCATCACCGGTAGTTGTTAGGTACTTGCGCCAGCTAGTGCTGAGGTGTTTGCAATACAATATTCAGTTTTCCGCGAGGCACGTTCCAGGGGTCAACAACACAGTCGAATGCCGCCACAGGTTAAATATTTGAATGACTTCCGTTGAAGTCAAGTTAGTATTTGTTAATAAATATGACCATCGTTATGGTCTTTAAATCCCAGCTAACTGTGTCGTGTCTTTATTTATAGGCTAAGTAGTTATGTTAAGAGGTTTTTGTAAGGGGTTGGAACTACCAGTTACAGCATCAGCCCTTAGGGGAATGAAAGGTAGCAGAGTCTCCTGTAATGGAGTTAAGGGATGAGCTGACAGGCTAGTGGAAAATCCCAGTGCAGTGTAGTAGCAACAATGTTGCAAGGTGAGGGGAGGTCTTAGGCTTACCTCATATAAGGGGAGTTCTAGAACAATCTGGCCTCTTCCACCTGGGATTTTGCAAGGAGAAAGTTTCCCTCCCTCCCAACCCTATTGTTAATGGTTAATAAGTAGTTGCTTATGCAACATCCATGGCGTCATTCAGGCCAATGGCTTCCCGGACGGGTTGCTGGTTCATTAGATGCGAAAGGCAGGGATGGGGTTAGTTGACCTAGTCTTGATAAGACCTTAGCCGTAATTTATTTGCTTCCTGGTTGAGCTTTGCTGCAGGGCTGGGCCATACCAGTGCCTTAGTGGCTGAAGCGTATCATAACATCCATGTATCTCCTAATGGTGGGAGGTCGTAGCCATCAACAATTGAGGGCGGAGTCTGCAGAGGTGACAGTCGGGCTAATGGGCGGGGGTGATGTCCTCAGGTCGTGACCTGGGGGGCCCCGCCCCGCGGGTCTGCTGGCTGAAGATCCTTTAGGACGTCCGCACCTATTAGACGGAATGGGGTGGGGCCACATTTGCGGCCCACCCTTGGCATTTGCAATTCCACAACATCTGGCTGCGACCTCTTGTCATATGGAGCTAATAGTATTATTTTACTAGGCCTCGAATGCCGCCACAGGTTAAATATTTGAATGTACACAGTTGTTCTGTGTGTGTAGCGCTCAACTCACCGCTCCCTATGCGATGACTGCAGGGGGTGGAGTAATCAGTCCTCCAAACGGCTCAATGGAGAGTGGGTGTAATTTCAGTTTGTCCTGTTATGCAGCCCAAAAAGTAAGTCTGCCAACTTACAAAGCAAATGTAAAGATATCCAGTGTAAGGGCGCACCACAGAGACACTTAGTCCAACTTAAAAGTTACTTTTCATTTATTTCGGCACAAGTGTAAAAGCATATAGTTAGGCACGCAGGCCCAGCAGGCTCACAGGTAAAAACATAACACAGGTGTGTCAGATAGTCAAGCAGACATGTTTCGTGAGCATGCTCACTTGTTCACTGCATGTTAGGCTAGTCTGACACACCTTTACTTATACCATGATTTTAAAGACACAGTATGATTTAGAGTAATTTATATCATGGTATAATTAACTATGGACCCTAAACAGTATACAAGAGTTTATAAACACTATATATCAAACAGATGTAAATCAAGCAAAAATATAAACCTGTCATTCATGATAGTTAAATACTTCTGTTAAATGTTTATAGAGAGGATATTTATTTTTGTTTGCAATTATAGAATTTATGTATACCTCTCCCACTGTATGAATTATTTTTGTTTTACCAGTTATAACACATATCAAAAAGAAAATTAGTCCTACTTTAAACCTTTGGAATTTATTGACAATAAGAGGAATATATGTATCCTATAAGGGGATATTTTATAAAGGTCTGTGATTACATGCATAAGAAGAAATGCAATAATTAAGTGAATAAATCAAGGTCCCTCCTCATATTTAAACCTAAGGGGTTGCTTGTCTTAAGGGAAAAAATCCAATAGACCTCTCGTTTATTTAGTTTATCCTCCCTGTTGCCTCCTCTTCTCCAATGGGGTACATGATCAATTCCCTGTAAAATTAAACTAGACATGTCTGAATCATGAAGACTTTTAAAGTGTCTTGAAATTGGAGTGTCAGATTTCTCATCTTTCCCAGAACGTAAATGTTCTAGGAACCTGTCTTTGATAGGGCGCTTCGTTTTACCAACATACTGACAATTGCAAATTGTGCATGTCAAAAGATAAACCACATGTGTGGTGTTACAGTTGATAAAAAAATTTATCTTGTGATCATTTTGTGTTGTACTAGAGTGAAAAGTATTACCCTCTAAAGCATGTTCACAGGTTGTGCAATCCTTTCTTCTACATTTATAAAAGCCTTTCTTTCCTTGGAGCCAATTGGTGTTAGTTTTATTTTTATTCATTATATCAGATGGTGATAGATGATTGGCTAAGGTTTTACCTCTCTTAGGTATAAAGTTTATTCCCTGCTGCACTATCTCCTTCAGAATGGGATCTGTGTACAAAATGGGAACACTTTCCCTTATTATATCACAGATTTTGTAGTAATCTGTACTGTAGGTGGTTATAAATTTAGGTGCAGTAGTCATGAATTGCTTTTCTTTCTTTTTATATTTGAGAAAATGTTCTCTAGGGATGTCTTTTATACTCTCTTTTGCTTCATCTAGAATATCATCAGTGTAGCCTCTTTGTCTTAATCTATTGGTGATTAAATTGCTGTTTTCCTCATATTGTTCTTCATTGGTACAATTTCTTCTAGCCCTAATGTACTCCCCCTTAGGGATGCCCTTAAGTACATGTTTGGGATGGCAAGATTTAAATGACAGCAGTGTGTTGCCTGCAGTGGGCTTTCTGTAAAGACTGGTTTCAATTTTATTCTCTGTCATATTGGCAGAGATTTTTAAGTCTAGGAAATTAATAGTTTCTGCATTGTTTTCTCCTACAAGTCTGATTCCATCGTCATTGTGATTCATGAATTCACAAAAGGAATCTGCTTCAGATTCACTGCCCTCAAATATAAAAAACAGGTCATCAATATACCTATAAAAGTGCTTTATTTTATTCCTGAATAGATTTCTTTCTCCAAAGACGTGGCGCAGCTCCCACCACCCCATAAAGAGGTTGGCATAGGAGGGGGCAAACTTTGCCCCCATAGCTGTACCACGCCTCTGGAGAAAGAACTCAGTACCAAACATAAAAAAATTATGCGTTAGGAGATACTCAATAGCTCTTAAAATAAAAGTCTTAGTGGCTGAGTCATATTCACTGTATGAGTCAAGAAAAAATTCTATTGCAACCATGCCTTTATTGTTCTGAATACAGGTATAAAGAGAGGTGACATCCACCACTAAAAATCTGAAACTGGATTCCCATCTTACTTTATCTAATTTTGTCAAGATAGCAGTTGTGTCTTGTATATGGGTTAAAAGTCCTTTGACTAGGGGTTGTAAAAAGGTGTCTATCAGATCACTAAGAGGTTCATTGAGGGAACCAATCCCTGCGATGATGGGACGCCCTGGAGGACATACAGGGTCCTTATGTATTTTGGGAAAATAATGGAAGATAGGGGCAACTGGATGAGAGGGTATAAGTGCATCTTTAGTAGCAGCACTTATTATATTGTTATGTTTTGCAAACAAAACAATACCCACCAATTCATGTTTGTATAACTTCGTGGGATTGTTCTGTAGTTTGCTATATACCTCTTTGTCATCCAGTTGCCTCCTAGCCTCCATTATATAGTCTTTTTTGTTCAAAATAACGACATTACCCCCTTTGTCAGATGGTCTAATGAGGATTGTTTCATTATCAGACAAACTTTTTAATGCATTTTTTTCACTGGCTGTTAAATTAGAGGAGTTATTTGATTTCTTTAAATTTTTCTCACTAAGTATAGTGAGTTTCTCCTCAATTGTTTTTTGAAAGATGTCCAAAGCTTTTGGACGGGCATGTACAGGGTAAAAAGAGCTTTTCTTCTTTACATGATCACCTCTGGCCTCTGATTCTTTGGAAATATCACTATTGGATGTATCACCTTCCCCCATTAATTCATTTAAATCATTGATAGTGCACAATTCAGAAAAAGAAAACAAATTATCAGAGATTTCATTATTAGTTGTTTTTTTGGTCTCAGTTTTGTTAGACTCCTGCTCACTCATCCCATAAAAGTGTTTCTGTAGAGTGAGCTTGCGCACATATCGATTCACATCTAACACAGTTTCAAATAGGTTAAAGTTACGTTGTCATAAATCTTAGGCTCACAGGTATTGGACTCTTTAAGTTGTATACAAATATCTTCTAATAACACATATTAAAATGGATAATGAAGAAATGGAATGTTATGTACTAAGGGACTTTAATGAGGAATCTAATGATACTTATGAGGAAGTTGCACATACTATTGATACGCTATTCTTTGAAATTGACTCTCTGCGCAAAAGGGATATAAAATTAGATCTGGACATTAAAACCTTTTTGATATACAAGAATGACAAACGTATTCCAAGAGGATTGAGGATCAAAAAGTTTCCATCATTTATTACATATGATATTGATTTCATTAAAAAATGGAACAACATTTTGGATACCTGTTCCTTTGCATTAATTGACCTATTAATAGATTTCAAAAGAAAGCAAAGAAAGGATCTATTACAAGAGATGAAAGAAGTGCAAATACAATTACGAGAATTTCAAAAAGAAAAAGAATTCAAAGAATATGATAAAAAATTTGAACAGTCAATGATTAGTTTCAGACAGGAACTTTGGCATTTTAAATCAAATAAAATGTCAAGAGATAAAAAGGATTACGAATTAAATCAAGTATATAAATGGTCACATGAGGAATACTCAAGGAATAAATTCAGGTCACACAAATTAGGCAGACAGAATCCTAACAAGAAGGGGTCTGGCAAACAAAAAGGAAAATCAGTCACATTCTCAGACACTGAATATGAGATAGACTCATCAGACAATGAGAACACAGAAGAATGTGCTACAGCAGTATTCCATTCGTTACAGGAAATGGAGCCAGAAGAAAGCACTAGTGAGAAGTCAAAAAACGGGGAAGGTACAATTGCAGTAACAGCAAGAAAAAAACGCATAGAGGAAGAAGAGGCAAAAGCAACAAGAAAAACAATAATAAAGCCCAAGAAGTCCGGTCAGGTCAAACAAGGATACAGGGGCAAGTCCTTCCACACGAAATATGTGACAAGATCACAAGGACAGAAAAAACAGACCTGAATTTAAATGTCATAAATTTGTCTACTGTTCCTTTAAATGAAACTCAAATTTCTCTCTTATCCAAAGGTCTCAATTTTGTTCCCTCCGCACACTTTAACCTATTTGAAACTGTGTTAGATGTGAATCGATATGTGCGCAAGCTCACTCTACAGAAACACTTTTATGGGATGAGTGAGCAGGAGTCTAACAAAACTGAGACCAAAAAAACAACTAATAATGAAATCTCTGATAATTTGTTTTCTTTTTCTGAATTGTGCACTATCAATGATTTAAATGAATTAATGGGGGAAGGTGATACATCCAATAGTGATATTTCCAAAGAATCAGAGGCCAGAGGTGATCATGTAAAGAAGAAAAGCTCTTTTTACCCTGTACATGCCCGTCCAAAAGCTTTGGACATCTTTCAAAAAACAATTGAGGAGAAACTCACTATACTTAGTGAGAAAAATTTAAAGAAATCAAATAACTCCTCTAATTTAACAGCCAGTGAAAAAAATGCATTAAAAAGTTTGTCTGATAATGAAACAATCCTCATTAGACCATCTGACAAAGGGGGTAATGTCGTTATTTTGAACAAAAAAGACTATATAATGGAGGCTAGGAGGCAACTGGATGACAAAGAGGTATATAGCAAACTACAGAACAATCCCACAAAGTTATACAAACATGAATTGGTGGGTATTGTTTTGTTTGCAAAACATAACAATATAATAAGTGCTGCTACTAAAGATGCACTTATACCCTCTCATCCAGTTGCCCCTATCTTCCATTATTTTCCCAAAATACATAAGGACCCTGTATGTCCTCCAGGGCGTCCCATCATCGCAGGGATTGGTTCCCTCAATGAACCTCTTAGTGATCTGATAGACACCTTTTTACAACCCCTAGTCAAAGGACTTTTAACCCATATACAAGACACAACTGCTATCTTGACAAAATTAGATAAAGTAAGATGGGAATCCAGTTTCAGATTTTTAGTGGTGGATGTCACCTCTCTTTATACCTGTATTCAGAACAATAAAGGCATGGTTGCAATAGAATTTTTTCTTGACTCATACAGTGAATATGACTCAGCCACTAAGACTTTTATTTTAAGAGCTATTGAGTATCTCCTAACGCATAATTTTTTTATGTTTGGTACTGAGTTCTTTCTCCAGAGGCGTGGTACAGCTATGGGGGCAAAGTTTGCCCCCTCCTATGCCAACCTCTTTATGGGGTGGTGGGAGCTGCGCCACGTCTTTGGAGAAAGAAATCTATTCAGGAATAAAATAAAGCACTTTTATAGGTATATTGATGACCTGTTTTTTATATTTGAGGGCAGTGAATCTGAAGCAGATTCCTTTTGTGAATTCATGAATCACAATGACGATGGAATCAGACTTGTAGGAGAAAACAATGCAGAAACTATTAATTTCCTAGACTTAAAAATCTCTGCCAATATGACAGAGAATAAAATTGAAACCAGTCTTTACAGAAAGCCCACTGCAGGCAACACACTGCTGTCATTTAAATCTTGCCATCCCAAACATGTACTTAAGGGCATCCCTAAGGGGGAGTACATTAGGGCTAGAAGAAATTGTACCAATGAAGAACAATATGAGGAAAACAGCAATTTAATCACCAATAGATTAAGACAAAGAGGCTACACTGATGATATTCTAGATGAAGCAAAAGAGAGTATAAAAGACATCCCTAGAGAACATTTTCTCAAATATAAAAAGAAAGAAAAGCAATTCATGACTACTGCACCTAAATTTATAACCACCTACAGTACAGATTACTACAAAATCTGTGATATAATAAGGGAAAGTGTTCCCATTTTGTACACAGATCCCATTCTGAAGGAGATAGTGCAGCAGGGAATAAACTTTATACCTAAGAGAGGTAAAACCTTAGCCAATCATCTATCACCATCTGATATAATGAATAAAAATAAAACTAACACCAATTGGCTCCAAGGAAAGAAAGGCTTTTATAAATGTAGAAGAAAGGATTGCACAACCTGTGAACATGCTTTAGAGGGTAATACTTTTCACTCTAGTACAACACAAAATGATCACAAGATAAATTTTTTTATCAACTGTAACACCACACATGTGGTTGATCTTTTGACATGCACAATTTGCAATTGTCAGTATGTTGGTAAAACGAAGCGCCCTATCAAAGACAGGTTCCTAGAACATTTACGTTCTGGGAAAGATGAGAAATCTGACACTCCAATTTCAAGACACTTTAAAAGTCTTCATGATTCAGACATGTCTAGTTTAATTTTACAGGGAATTGATCATGTACCCCATTGGAGAAGAGGAGGCAACAGGGAGGATAAACTAAATAAACGAGAGGTCTATTGGATTTTTTCCCTTAAGACAAGCAACCCCTTAGGTTTAAATATGAGGAGGGACCTTGATTTATTCACTTAATTATTGCATTTCTTCTTATGCATGTAATCACAGACCTTTATAAAATATCCCCTTATAGGATACATATATTCCTCTTATTGTCAATAAATTCCAAAGGTTTAAAGTAGGACTAATTTTCTTTTTGATATGTGTTATAACTGGAAAAACAAAAATAATTCATACAGTGGGAGAGGTATACATAAATTCTATAATTGCAAACAAAAATAAATATCCTCTCTATAAACATTTAACAGAAGTATTTAACTATCATGAATGACAGGTTTATATTTTTGCTTGATTTACATCTGTTTGATATATAGTGTTTATAAACTCTTGTATACTGTTTAGGGTCCATAGTTAATTATACCATGATATAAATTACTCTAAATCATACTGTGTCTTTAAAATCATGGTATAAGTAAAGGTGTGTCAGACTAGCCTAACATGCAGTGAACAAGTGAGCATGCTCACGAAACATGTCTGCTTGACTATCTGACACACCTGTGTTATGTTTTTACCTGTGAGCCTGCTGGGCCTGCGTGCCTAACTATATGCTTTTACACTTGTGCCGAAATAAATGAAAAGTAACTTTTAAGTTGGACTAAGTGTCTCTGTGGTGCGCCCTTACACTGGATATCTAAATATTTGAATGACTTCCGTTGAAGTCAAGTTAGTATTTGTTAATAAATATGACCATCGTTATGGTCTTTAAATCCCAGCTAACTGTGTCGTGTCTTTATTTATAGGCTAAGTAGTTATGTTAAGAGGTTTTTGTAAGGGGTTGGAACTACCAGTTACAGCATCAGCCCTTAAAATAACATATTATGATGTGAAAGAGAGTACCCTTTATGAGTCAGTTCACCGGGTATAGATCGTTTGTATATATATATATATATATATATATATATATATATATATATATATATATATATATATGTATACATATATGTGTTTTTACTCCCCTCACTCCCTTCACAGTTAATGGTCACTCATAGCTGCACTAAAGCTTGATATGCTGATCTCTACCATTTTAAATGTTTTTAAGACGTGAGTGTCTGCGGCCGGGATACTCTGTCCTTTTCATGTTTAGCTTTATAGACGGGATCTGCATCACGTATATAGATGGGAGACCAAATAGTAAGTAGGGGAATACCAATTTTCACCATTATTTCCACAATTACAACCATACCCCGTGCCCTACTAAGTCTATTACCTTTGGCCCATTTGCTTAACACTCCAATTAACATATAGCCCTTGCCTAAATGACATCAACGATTCAGTAAAAAGGCCTAGAATATATATACACAGCTTCCTTTATATAGTTTTTAGAGCAGGCAGGTCCTGCATCATTGTCATTCCCTTTTATGTGATATAGCGCTTTACTTAAATATTTGGTCTAACATACTCAATTTACCACCTCCCCCCCCCCCCCCCCCCCCACATACCTTAATATATCTCCTATTTCAGGAGAGTGAATTATGTGGTTTCTCTACCAAATACCACACCTTATTTCTCCTTTTTATAAATATGTCTTGCACTATAAACTTATATTGGCACTACTTTTCCTCCAAGCTGAGCAAGATTGTTTAGTATTATTTTCCTTTCTCACAAATAATGTTTTCCTAAGCAATTCTTATATAACTATTGAGCTTACACTGAGGTTTACCTTGTTGTTATATATCTCTAAATAGCTCTTATACCATTACTTAATTTATGTTTGATATTTACCTGGTTATTTACAATATATCCCAATTATAGCTTTAAAAAACATAAAACAGAGGTTCTTCATTAGGGGCTCATGAGTGGCCCTATCACATCACTGCTTACCTGCCCTATACTGTACTACAACATCTTGGCGGTCTCTATATGGCCGCTTACATCTTGCAGCAGGTTTAATGTTTGAACAGAGTTTATTGTTTATAGCTAATAGGTAATCTGTCATTTAACTATACTATGCACCTAGGTGACCTTGTCTTGGCAGTTTACTCTGTAACAATTTATTTTTCTTTTCATTATGTATGGAAAAGCAATACTTGTTGTTTGGTAAAGAACCTCAATAAAAATTTGTTTAAAAAAAACAAAAAAAAACAACACAGTGTACATACCTGATGTTTTAAAGCACGTTATTCCAAACAATTTAGGAATGTTAGGTGATTTATGCCCTTTATGGATTAAAACCAGACTATGTAATTTTCCATGGGAGTTTTGCCAGGGATCCCCCTCCGGCATGCCACAGTCCAGGTGTTAGTACCCTTGAAACAACTTTTCCATCACTATTGTGGCCAGAAAGAGTCCCTGTGGGTTTTAAAATTCGCCTGCCCATTGAAGTCTATGGCGGTTCGCCCGTTCGTGAACAGTTGCGGAAGTTCGCGTCCGCTGTTCGCGAACGCAAAATTTTAGGTTCGCGACATCACTATTTATATAGCGTTCTTTAAAAACAACAATATAATTTTTTTAATATACATAGGAAGCTGCACAATGCTTCCTTCCTTGGTGTGTTTATAATTTGCCTACCTGTTTAGTCTTCTGCTCAACTCTCACAGGAGCAAAAGAACGCAGCACAAGAACAATCTCTGCTGAGTGGCTCGGCTGCAGTGCTCCTCGAGTTGAGGAAGATGGGGGCACCCACCTAGCCCACACTCCGGTTCATGTGAACCTGGGAAATTTTAGGAACTACACCGCACAAACCAGTGGGAACCAGCGGAATCCCACACAAACTAGTTTATGGATAATTATATTTCACTACACAGAGGGGCAAGATGCCACCTATTGATTATTGTGTTACACTTGTCTTTCATTTAATCTTCATGAAGAGGACTTATAAGGATAGTAAAAAAACTTGTAATTTCAAGATTGTTCTGCAGTCTTACAATAAATTAACAAAGTGGATGACTGTGAAGCTGTAATGCATGAATTATACACTTGTTTGCTGCAGATGTATTTCAACAGCCAATCTCACCCACAAATTGCATTATTTGGAGAAGCAAATCGAGATTTGTTACTGGAGGAGACACAACTAGTAACAGTCATTATGTTAGCAACACATATTATTGTGCAGTTTCTAATCTTATAATCTCCTCTGAAGACAGGGACAAATATATGAACTTGTCAAACTGTTGCAAATTACAGTAAAAACAAACGTATATTGCATTTTTTTAATCGGAAGATGCCATCTCCATTGTTTGCTTAGGCCTTGTGTTTTTTCTGCACTAATTTATCATCTCTTCTAATCATGACCATGTTAATCTTACCCATATACAGGATACTCCTAGCTTGTCAAAGCTTAGCTTGTTAGGACATTTGAAGTTGCAGCATCCCTAGTCAAAAAGGATTATCTTCCTGGAATCATTCTAAAGTCATTAATGACTCCCGGCTAGGTTATCTTTCAATCATTAACATTTTGTTCAGAATACTGAAGTATGCACACAGGCTGAAACACCTAAATGAGATGACTCTAGAGAAACTATCCTAGGAGGATTTTCTGATGACTTAATTGATTATCTGTGATGATTACAGGATTATTTCATGGAAACTTCAAGAGGGGTTGCTATTACTCCAGGACGGCTTCATGACAACTTCAGGATGGGTTAGTATTACTTCGGGATGGCTTCACAACAACTTCAAGATTGGTTGGAATTACTTCAGGATGGCTTCATGACAACTACAGGATGGGTTGGAATTACTTCAGGATGGCTTCATGATAACTACAAGATGGGTTGCTATTACTTCAGGATGAGATTATGACAACTACAAGATGGGTTGGTATTACTTCAGGATGAGATTATGACAACTACAAGATGGGTTGGTATACCTTCAGGATGAGATTATGACAACTACAAGATGGGCTCATATTGCTTCAGGATGAGATTATTACAACTACAAGATGGGTTGGTATTATTTCAGGATAACTTAATGACAACTGCAGGATGGATTGATATTACTTGACAATGGCTTAATGATCACTTTAGGATAACTTGGTATTACTTCAGGATGGCTTCACAACAACTATAAGATGGGTTGGTATTACTTCAGGATGGCTTGATGAGAACTACAAGAAGGGTTTGTATTACTTCAGGATGGCTTCATGACATCTACAGGATGGGTTGGTATTACTTCAGGATGGCTTCATGACAACTGCAGGATGGGTTAGAATTACTTCAGGATGCCTTCATGACAACTGCAGGATGGGTTAGAATTACTTCAGGATGGCTTCATGACAACTACAGGATGGGTTAGAATTACTTAAGGATGGCTTCATGACAACTACAGGATGGGTTAGAATTACTTCAGGATAGCTTCAGGACAACTACAAGATGGGTAGGTATTATTTCAGGATGGCTTTATGACAACTTCAGGATCTCTTGATATTACTTCAGGATGGCTTCATGACAATTACAGGATGGCTTGGTATTACTTCAGGATGGATTTATTACAACTACAGGATGGCTTGGTATTACTTCAGGATGGATTTATAACAACTACAGGATGGCTTGGTATTACTTCAGGATGGATTTATAACAACTACAGGATGGCTTGGTATTACTTCAGGATGGATTTATAACAACTACAGGATGGCTTGGTATTACTTCAGGATGGATTTATTACAACTACAGGATGGCTTGGTATTACTTCAGGATGGATTTATTACAACTACAGGATGGCTTGGTATTACTTCAGGATGGATTTATAACAACTACAGGATGGCTTGGTATTACTTCAGGATGGATTTATAACAACTACAGGATGGCTTGGTATTACTTCAGGATGGATTTATAACAACTACAGGATGGCTTGGTATTACTTCAGGATGGATTTATAACAACTACAGGATGGCTTGGTATTACTTCAGGATGGATTTATTACAACTACAGGATGGCTTGGTATTACTTCAGGATGGATTTATAACAACTACAGGATGGCTTGGTATTACTTCAGGATGGATTTATAACAACTACAGGATGGCTTGGTATTACTTCAGGATGGATTTATAACAACTACAGGATGGCTTGGTATTACTTCAGGATGGATTTATTACAACTACAGGATGGCTTGGTATTACTTCAGGATGGATTTATAACAACTACAGGATGGCTTGATATTACTTCAGGATGGCTTCATGACAATTACAGGATGGCTTGGTATTACTTCAGGATGGATTTATAACAACTACAGGATGGCTTGGTATTACTTCAGGATGGATTTATAACAACTACAGGATGGCTTGGTATTACTTCAGGATGGATTTATAACAACTACAGGATGGCTTGGTATTACTTCAGGATGGATTTATTACAACTACAGGATGGCTTGGTATTACTTCAGGATGGATTTATAACAACTACAGGATGGCTTGGTATTACTTCAGGATGGATTTATTACAACTACAGGATGGCTTGGTATTACTTCAGGATGGATTTATAACAACTACAGGATGGCTTGATATTACTTCAGGATGGCTTCATGACAATTACAGGATGGCTTGGTATTACTTCAGGATGGATTTATAACAACTACAGGATGGCTTGGTATTACTTCAGGATGGATTTATAGCAACTACAGGATGGCTTGGTATTACTTCAGGATGGATTTATAACAACTACAGGATGGCTTGGTATTACTTCAGGATGGATTTATAACAACTACAGGATGGCTTGGTATTACTTCAGGATGGATTTATAACAACTACAGGATGGCTTGGTATTACTTCAGGATGGATTTATTACAACTACAGGATGGCTTGGTATTACTTCAGGATGGATTTATAACAACTACAGGATGGCTTGGTATTACTTCAGGATGGATTTATTACAACTACAGGATGGCTTGGTTGGTATTACTTCAGGATGGATTTATTACAACTACAGGATGGCTTGGTATTACTTCAGGATGGATTTATTACAACTACAGGATGGCTTGGTATTACTTCAGGATGGATTTATTACAACTACAGGATGGCTTGGTATTACTTCAGGATGGATTTATAACAACTACAGGATGGCTTGGTATTACTTCAGGATGGATTTATTACAACTACAGGATGGCTTGGTATTACTTCAGGATGGATTTATAACAACTACAGGATGGCTTGGTATTACTTCAGGATGGATTTATAACAACTACAGGATGGCTTGGTATTACTTCAGGATGGATTTATTACAACTACAGGATGGCTTGGTATTACTTCAGGATGGATTTATAACAACTACAGGATGGCTTGGTATTACTTCAGGATGGATTTATAACAACTACAGGATGGCTTGGTATTACTTCAGGATGGATTTATAACAACTACAGGATGGCTTGGTATTACTTCAGGATGGATTTATAACAACTACAGGATGGCTTGGTATTACTTCAGGATGGATTTATAACAACTACAGGATGGCTTGGTATTACTTCAGGATGGATTTATAACAACTACAGGATGGCTTGGTATTACTTCAGGATGGATTTATAACAACTACAGGATGGCTTGGTATTACTTCAGGATGGATTTATAACAACTACAGGATGGCTTGGTATTACTTCAGGATGGATTTATTACAACTACAGGATGGCTTGGTATTACTTCAGGATGGATTTATAACAACTACAGGATGGCTTGGTATTACTTCAGGATGGATTTATAACAACTACAGGATGGCTTGGTATTACTTCAGGATGGATTTATAACAACTACAGGATGGCTTGGTATTACTTCAGGATGGATTTATAACAACTACAGGATGGCTTGGTATTACTTCAGGATGGATTTATAACAACTACAGGATGGCTTGGTATTACTTCAGGATGGATTTATAACAACTACAGGATGGCTTGGTATTACTTCAGGATGGATTTATTACAACTACAGGATGGCTTGGTATTACTTCAGGATGGATTTATAACAACTACAGGATGGCTTGGTATTACTTCAGGATGGATTTATTACAACTACAGGATGGCTTGGTATTACTTCAGGATGGATTTATAACAACTACAGGATGGCTTGGTATTACTTCAGGATGGATTTATAACAACTACAGGATGGCTTGGTATTACTTCAGGATGGATTTATTACAACTACAGGATGGCTTGGTATTACTTCAGGATGGATTTATTACAACTACAGGATGGCTTGGTATTACTTCAGGATGGATTTATAACAACTACAGGATGGCTTGGTATTACTTCAGGATGGATTTATAACAACTACAGGATGGCTTGGTATTACTTCAGGATGGATTTATTACAACTACAGGATGGCTTGGTATTACTTCAGGATGGATTTATTACAACTACAGGATGGCTTGGTATCACTTCAGGATGGATTTATAACAACTACAGGATGGCTTGGTATTACTTCAGGATGGATTTATTACAACTACAGGATGGCTTGGTATTACTTCAGGATATTTTAATGGTAATTGCAGAATGGGTTGATATTACTTCAGCAGGGCTTCATGACAACTGTATGATTAGTGGATATTGCTCCATGATGCTTTAATAACTAATTAAGCATAATTTACAGTGAATGCATAATGACTACATTATTTGCTATTATAGTTTTCTACACTATAGAATTTACATGCAACAAATCTTAAAGAGACATGAAACCCATTTTCTTTTAATAATTCAGATAGAACAGACCATTTTAAACAACTTTCCAATTTACTTCTGTTACCAATTTTGCTACATTCTCTTGGTATCCTTTTGTTAAATGAGTGGCAATGCAATGAGCAGCTACCTCTCAGTAGTCTACTGCTGCTCCTGAGCCTACCTAGGTATGCTTATCAATGAAGGACACCAAGCGAACAAAGCAAGTTAGATAATAGTAAAGTAATGTAGAAAGTATTTTAAAAGTACTCTCTCTGAATCATAAGAGATTCATTTTGACTGTCTCTTTAAATGTCATATGATTCTTGTTTCTTTCTCCTGCATTGATCAGAAAAGGAAAAAAAAACTGTTTAGTATTTGACAATGGTATGAGGTTTAATTGTATATGCATCATAAATAAACATTGCAATGCACCTTACTAATTTTTTGACAAACAATTTAATCTTAGTTAATTATTTACACGTTTTAAGTGGTTTAGGGGAACTTTAATTTAACACAACTTTTGGACTATAAACAGTGTTGTCTGAGTGTTAAAAAAAGAGTTAAAGAAATACTAAACCCACATTTTTTTATTTCATGATTCAGAAAGAGCATGCAATTTTAAGCAGCTTTCTAATTTACTCCTATAATCAATTTTTCTTTGTTCTCTTGCTATCTTTATTTGAAAAAGAAGGCATCTAAGCTAAGGAGCCAGCCAATTTTTGGTTCAGTTCACCGGACAGCGCTTGTTTATTGGTGCTATCCAATCAGTAAGGACAACCCAGGTTGTGAACAAAAAAATGGGCCGGCTTCTAAACTTACATTTTTCGTTTTCAAATAAAGATAGCAAGAGAATGAAGAAAACATTGATAATAGGAGTAAATTAGAAAGTTGCTTAAAATTGCATGCTCTATCTGAATCATGAAAGAAAAAAATTGGGTTCAGTGTCCCTTTAAGGATCGAGCAATTTGCTCCTCATGATTTTAAAACTGTTTTAGAAACATTCATCTTCATAGAGCTGGATCAATGACTTATTGCCATAAGGATATCAAACCTCTGCAATGTTATACTGCCACCTGCTGGTGCTAAGTTTGAAAGACATTTCTCTTAACTAGAAATAAGACTTGTGCAGACAAAAAAAATTGCTTCTGATTAATCATTCATTGTAAAAAAAATATTGTCTTTCAACCAATTCATTGGGTTAACAAAAATCAGTATATGTACTATTTTCTATAGGGAACATCTTCATGGTAGAAAAGAAAGAGCTGGACAGCTACTTTAACTTATAAAAAAGATAAATTAAATATAGTGCTACTGTTACAAGCCAGCCAATGTTTATTTATTAATTAATTTATTTTAATGGGGTTAGGATTGTCAGGAACAAAAGTGAAGTTTACAAACTTATTGTCTGACACAGAAATTAATCAACTGACAATGCATTTATTATTAATATTATTATTTTTTTGTAAAGGGACTTCTTGTTTATTATTATATAAACCGGAAAATCTGTACTAGTAATAACACAGATCACCTATAGGAGGCGCTATACAACAGTGGTAAAAGTTACCCAAGTGTTAGACGTGCATTTTGTAACACTAAATACATAATAAAAAATGTAAAAAAGCAAGATAAAAAATATATAAAATATATACAAATGGATATATATATATATACACACGTGGCACTAAGTTGTGGCCAATGTGAAAGGTATAAAAGTCCCACAAAAGTCCGTATGAGGAAAAGGCAGCTCTCGGTCTTCACTCCAAAAATGATGTGACTTCTAAGATGGATAACTGTAATCAAAACATAAACAGAGGCGCCACATGTGTAGGTCAATGGAAACCACAAAATCCAAGCTAAACAAGATACAGGGTACTCACAAACGTGAAGGCACTCTCTTGTGCCTATTAGAAGCAGGCTGGTATTCAATCAGCAAACCAGCTGGCTGTGCAAAGGAGTCCACGTCGTGGTGTCCTGTAACAGTGGATCTCCGGAACGGCAACCCTTGCCTGGGTAGCTTCCTACGAATTGGAGAAGGGGAGAAAGGCTAAACAGCCCTTGGGTTACTTGGGAGGAGATTGAAACACACACACCAGTCTTTGTAAATAGTAAAACTAGTATTTATTATTGTACAGAATAAAAATACCAGCAATGTAACAAATTACAGCTGGGTGTGTTAAAATCAAATCTCCTATACCATACAGAGATAGAAAGCGACGCGTTTCTCGGGGGTAAACTAGTGTTATTGATTATGTGCCCAATTATGATTATTCTCCTATTTCCCTAAGAACAATATTCTATAAGTAGGTGGTCGTGCAATTTTCTAAATATTATCTTTTGCCGATCATGTAAAAGTTTGCACATGTACCTAAATAAACAAACTACGTCAGTGCAATCTTATTAGCCAATCGTAACCATATTTTGGGAGGCTTGTGTCACATGCTACATCCGATTAGTCTATGTCCTAATGGTAAATGGACTACAAGTACCATCATGCCTGCATGTTTAGTTCGTAGGTGTAATCTCACAGGAGTGTAATAGTATTGTTCGCCGTCTGGTCTCCATGGATACCCGCTCAGGCGGATGTGATGTAAGCGCTAGTGTATGGAACTGGGACTGAATAGTCTATACAAATTGCGCCCAAAGAGGGATTGGTCAATGTGGTGTGTGTGGCCAGCCATCTGATTGGCTAAAATTGAGAACTCATCGAAATATGTCAAATAGTAACGAAAAAGTGACTGGAAAATAATAATAACTAAGTGTATATCTGTGAATATAATTCGTAAGCACACACCCTTGAGCGGTATATTGTTTCTATGTAAAAAATACACAATACAATACTTACAAAAATTTATGAACAGTTTAATGTGAGAAAAGAGAACAAACAAATGATGCAGACAATGAATGAGCAAGCGTTAGTGGAGACCGCTGTTACTGTCGCAACATGCAGAGTTAGTAAGATTCTTGAGGGATGATATCATATTAATGCTTGTATCACAATCCAAACATCCAAAACATGTGTTATGTAATAGTATGCAGTCACAGCAAGAAGATAAAGCAAACGTAGGATATATAGGATATAATGGCAAATGAGAGGTTAATCAAGCTGTGTATGTCAGGAAAGCCAGGTCCTGCATATTCAAATGCTTGCGTAAGTTCTCAGATGTAATCAACCAATCAGTCCGTATGACCTAATACACATGCATATGCTGTTAAAATATGTGACATGTAATCCTCTTTCAGAGTGGGTCAAAAACATATATCCAATCGTTCACTGGTTAGAGATAAGTGCTGCAGTTGCAGTGGCAAACGTGTGTAATGGATGTGTAACAAGCAGGCATTTAGAAAAAGTCCTTACACTAGGGTAGCAATCAGATATTAGGCTGGGGAGTACTCAAACAAAATTACATAACAGGGCTCCTATGTGGTTAAGCTGCCTGCTATACGTAAAATGAGCCACAAGCCTCGATAAGATGCAATAAATGATTACTCACTACCCTTAGCGTTACCTCCGTCTGGAGAAATCCTCTTGTGCGTCTCAGTCTGAAACTCCGTAGTAGTGTAGTTCCTTGCTCCAACTCTGCTCAGCTGGTCTCTACACTGACACGCTGCTCGACTCCTCCTCCGGTCGTGACGTCACCCGGCTGGGCAGTCCAATGTCGCTGTGAACGATGAAGTAGGATTGGAGTCCCAGTACTCCAAGTAGAATAATAACAAATAGATCCAAGAATATGTTCCAGCAGACAAGAGAGTTGTAGAAAAATAAAAATGTACTTTATTAGGATCAATTAAAAACAAAAAAATAGGCAGACTCCAATAAACATGGGGAATATGAAAGGTCTGACCGGTTTCAGCCTAACAGGCTGTAGTCATAGACATGTAGCACCTGTGCAGGTGCACTCTATTTAAAACTCTTAGCTCCTCCTCAGGGAGGTGGTAAAAGAAAACTGACTCCCAATGTTTAACCCCTTAAGGAGAAATGAATAGAGCGATATATATACATGCATATAAAAAGAAAAAGACAGCTAACATAAAATGAATACATTACTGTCAGACATTTGTAACCCTAAATTGCTCAACAGCCGCAGCATATCAAGTGTATTCAAATAATGAAAGAAAAAGAAAATGCATATGATACAAAAAAAAAAGAGAATATAGATGGTGTATAAAATGTTAAAGGGACATAATAAATTTAATTTAACTAATGCTTAGGCGAGCTCTTGTGCTTATTGCACTAAAGAGCATCCTTGCTGAAATCAAAATAATATCTAGCTAATGTATATATATATAAGATGAATGAAATGCTCAATCTACTATAGTTTAAGGACATGAAGTATTGGGATGTGAATAATGATCGTGTTTATATCTAATTTTAACATGTAGATAGTGCAAAACACATGTGCTAGCAAGGTAGAAGTATATAGGATAAGAGTGTTTCAAATCTAAAATGAGAAATTTTTTTGGTATGTATTAATAGATAGCCTAAAAAGGCATTAATGGTCAAAAAATACAACCAGGTATATATGTCTAGACTCAGTGGGAACAGAATGGGGGAACATAGTCTGGGTACAGGCCTAGTCTAAAATAAAAATTCCTCCATGAGCTAATGTATACATGGTTTTGTAGAGATGGACACATGGATACTCCAAAAGGAGATATGCGCCACGAGTTATAAAGACTATCAGTGTTGCCAATAATTAATGATGTCGAATTCAGAGTTGAATCCCCTTGGTAACAGGCAACCAAGCTTATGGATCCAATAAATCTCCTGTCGGCATAAAATGCCAAATTTGTCGCCTCCCCTAGGGGGTCTGACTATCTGCTCGATTGCCTGCCACCTAAAGGATCCAACTTGGCCTTGATGTACCTCCAAAAAATGTTTAGAGAGAGCAGAAACTGCTCTTTCATGGGAAATGTGGGCTAGATGCTCTTTAATGCGTGTCCCCACTGCTCTGGTGGTCCTACCCACGTACTGCCTGTGGCATAGGGTGCACTCTATGAGGTATACCACGAATTTACTACCACATTTAACACAGCCCTTGGTCTCAAATGATTCTGCCCCAGAAGCTGACGTGAAGTGAGTGGCTACTTTGATGTGGTCACAGGACCCACATGACCTCTTTCCACACCGGAAGGTGCCCTTGAAATGTAGCCAAGGGCTCCTGCTTGGTTCTTCCCTAAGTAAGCTAGGGGACAACAGATTGCCTAAGGTCAGATTCTTCCTATAAACAAAATTACAGCCACCCTTGATAACATTGCGTAGGGATTTATCTCCCCGCAGAATTGGAATGTTTTTCCTAATTATATTACAGACCTGATGGTATTGATTCGAGTAGGCTGTAATAAGGGTAGGAGTATTGCGTGTCTGTACTGTCTTAGTCCTTTCACTAGCTGGGCTAATGGTCCTGTGGAACAACCCTGACCGATCCATCCAATCCACCTCATTTCGTGCTCTCCTAATAGCTTTAACAGGATAGTTCCTATCCCGTAGGCGCTTTTCCAGATCCTCACTCTCTCTATCACAGTCCTCACCCCGGGTACAATTACGTTTGACATGCATAAATTGACCTTCAGCAATCCCCCTAAACACATGTTTAGGGTGACTGCTATTAGCGTGCAATAATGTGTTGCCGGAGATAGGCTTGCTGTAGAGTGAAGATATGATTTTATGGGTGTCAGAATCGCCTGTCAGAGTTACATCCAAGTAATTCATAGTCCTGTGGTGCCACTGGTAGGTGAATCTGAGACCCACTTCATTGCAATTCAATTGGTCCACCCATTCCTTTGCTTGTATCTCACCTGAGGACCAGATGATCAATATGTCATCTATGAACCTCAGGTATTTATGGATGGACCCAGTGAATGTATTTCTGCCTCCATAGACGTGGATCCACTCCCACCACCCCATAAAAAGGTTGGTGTAGGAGGGGGCGAATTTTGCCCCCATGGCGGTTCCACGCCTCTGGAGGTAGAAAGTGTCAGAAAACTTAAAGAAGTTATGTTGGAGCAGGAACCTAATCACCCTCAAAACAAAATCTTTGTGTTGAGAATCCAGGTCAGTGACCATATCCAGAAAAAATTCTATAGCCTGGAGTCCAAATTTGTGGGGAATACTGGAGTATAAAGCCACCACGTCAATGGTTATCCAGCTATAGTTCGGCTCCCATCTAATCTGTTCCAATTTAGATAGGGCATAACAGTTTAATGTGATTATAAATACACAACAATAAATCGAGTTATTAGATATACGGCACATGTATATGTAATACATAAAAAACTCGATCTATGAGATAATGAATGTGTATGTTAAACACAATACATGGGGGTGTCGTCATGTAGTGGACCCTATAAAGTGAATGTGAAAATTGCTACTCTGCTCGTAATAATTATATTGGAATATGAAAAAGCATGTAAGCAAAAGAAATTAAGGTAGTCTTTTAATATGACCAACCATATCAAAAGCATAAAGTGAATGCATAAGTGCATATGGATATGGTGGATCTAATGCTAAAAAGGAAAATCTACTAGTGATGTAAGAGATAACCATATCGTGAGTGCATACATAGACAATTGAAATCTAACTATATATATATCAAGGAAACCTGCCTAATTATTAATCAATGACTTATTGCCACAAGGTTATCAAAACTCTGCAATGTTATACTGGCACCTGAAATAAGGCTTGTGCAGACAAAAAAAATTGCTTCTGATTAATTATTCATTGTAAAAAAAATATTGTCTTTCAACCAATTCATTGGGTTAACAAAAATCAGTATATGTACTATTTTCTATAGGGAACATCTTCATGGTAGAAAAGAAAGAGCTGGACAGCTACTTTAACTTATAAAAAAGATGAATTAAATATAGTGCTACTGTTACAAGCCAGCCAATGTAATTGTTTATTTATTAATTAATTTATTTTAATGGGGTCAGGATTGTCAGGAACAAAAGTGAAGTTTACAAACTTATTGTCTGACACAGGAATTAATCAACTGACAATGCATTTATTATTAATATTATTATTTTTTTGTAAAGGGACTTCTTGTTTATTATTATTTATTATTTTTTTTTTTTTTTTGAGTTTTGAAAAAGCTTTATTGAAATAACTTCAAACATTTACAAGCAGAGAATAAAACACTCACAACATAAGTCTGTTGGCAATCATCAAAATCCCTGTGTTTCATTTCTTACATTTGTTGTGGGTTAAACAAAATAATACAATAAGAAATGGACTAGAAAGGCCATCAAACAACAATTATCAATATTGGTTAAATAGAGAATTTTGCAAGTGTTTAGCAGGACATAACGAAAAAGAAGCATAGACAAACGAAGGAAAGGAAGAGGAAAGAAAATGATGAGAAGAGGTCAAATACACGTGTTCCTGAGTGAAGTGACATAAAGTTTGCTGAGGGATATTAAAATTACAGTATGAGCTTACCCCTATCAAGGGTGTTAGGTTATCTTGCATCCTCCTGGTAAATAGCTGCGGGGTCTGGATTCCCATAGGAAGAGAATCTCGCAATAGAAATCCAATTGGTTAATGGAGAAGTAATGAAACCTCTCTAGTCGTATATTTAGCGAAAGCTGAGCAAGCCACTCGTCAGTCGTAGGAGTAATCTCCTGTTTCCATTTCCGAGGAATGACTTGCTTAGCACTATTCAATGCAATGTGTAGAAGCCTAGTGTGGGCCTTAGATTGCATTTTGGGAATATCATGGAAGAGTAAAACTACTGGATCTAGAGGAATGTCGCGTCCTAGGAGTTTGCTAATTTCTTTAGTTATGGAGCAACAAAACGGCTGAATACTAGGACATGACCACCAAATATGGTACATGGAAACCTCTTGGTTGCACTTCCTCCAGCATCTGTTAGATGTCAGGGGAAAGATGTATTGTAGGCATTGCGGGGTCAAATACCATCTCATTAAGAGTTTATAATTGACTTCCAGCAGGGAGGCCGAGTGAGAAGATTTGGCTATGTTGTGGAAAATGTTATTCCATTCCTCTACTGATACTTGCGCTGCAAGGTCTTTTTGCCATTTTTGTGTGTAAGAAGGAAGGTGGTCTGTTGGAGGTGAGTTCAGAATAGCATACAAAAGAGATATAGTATGGGCTGGTTGGTGAGGTGCACTACAGAGTTGTTCAAATCTAGTGCGAGTACGCACCAGATCCTGTTTGTTTTTATGAGTGTTGATAAAATGTGTCAGCAGATTATATCTTAGCCAGGTAGCGAAGAAGTCGTTCTCCAAGTTTTGCATTTGTGTCATTGGGATTATTTTTGTTGCCTCAGTCAACAGATAGACCGGGAGAAGTCCATGGATGTCTAGTTTTAAATTGTTTGGTGGAGAATTCCCCACCAAGAAGTCAGGATTGGAGAGTGATGGTGTTAGAGGGGATGGGATACTAGAGAACGAGGTGTTTTTCTGTATCTGTCTAGACCCTACCTGAAAAGTTTATTTTATAATGGGATAGTTTTGGATTGTAGAAGGTCGGTGTTCAGGGGGAAGCCAACAATAGCTCCCTAGTTGGGGTATCCCCGTTAAGTCGTGTTCCAGGGAGACCCAGGCTTTAGATGAAGTTGCCGACTGGTAACACCAATCAACAATCCTCTGAAGGATAGTGGCCTCTTTGTAATTCTGGAGATTTGGTACACCTAGCCCTCCCCTAGTTGGATGCAGATATAGTGTTGTTTTAGATATCCTTGGTGGTCTTTTACACCATATGTAAGAGTTAGTGATGGACTGTAGTGTAGGAAGGAAGTAATTAGGAAGAGGGATAGGGACTGTTTGGAAGATATATAAAAGTTTAGGTAACAAATTAATTTTTACCACATTAATCCTTCCTATCCAAGTAATTGATTTAGGGAGCCAAGATGCAATAAATGAGTTGAATTCGTGTATAAATCTTTCATAATTATATTTGAACAGGTCATGTAGGTTAGGTGATAAATGTACGCCTAAGTACTTTAACGTTTTGGTTTGAATCTGATATGGATAATCAACTTCACATTGTTTACATTCTGCCGGAGACATTTCCATTGGAAGTAATTCCGATTTGGAAGAGTTTATTGCGTAGTTTGAGGCTCTCCCGTATTGGGCCAAAATTAGGCGAGCTGCAGGGAGGGATTTAGTAGGGTTGGTAAGGGAAAGCAGTAAGTCGTCCGCAAACAATGTAATTGTGTCTGGTTAATCTGCAGACCACTCACCTCCGAGCTGCCCCTAAGCTTGATTGCCAAAATTTCCATAGAGAGTACAAATAATAAGGGGGAAAGAGGGCACCCCTGTCTCGTCCCATTCTTAATATGAAATGAGCCGGGCAGGATACCATTCACTTTAACTTTGGCTGTTGGGCCCACATAAAGTGCAAAGATTTTGGATATAAATTCCTCTGGGATACCGAATTTCTGGAGGGTGAGTTTTAAAAAGGTCCAATCCAACCTGTCAAAGGCCTTTTCAGCATCTGTTAACAGGAGGAATGAAGGGTTTTTATGTAAAGAAACTAATTGCATAAGTTGCAGAACACGCGTGGTGTTGTCCCTGGCCTCTCGACCAGGTACAAAGCCTGCCTGATCCACATGAATCAGCAAAGGGAACACTGCATTGAGTCTATTTGCCAAAACTTTGGCGTACATTTTTAAATCAACATTCAGGAGGGAGATAGGTCGGAAGTGAGCTGGCTGGTCTGGGGATTTGCCTGGTTTGGGCAGTACTGTTATAAAAGCCTCCAACATGTTCGAGGACATCGGCTCATTTTGGTCTATAGACTGGAACAGGGTAAGGAGGTGGGGAATTAAAATGTGTTTGAAGGTTTTGAAATATAAGCCTGTATACCCATCTGGTCCTGGGCTTTTCCCTGGCTTCAGAGTTTGTATTGCTTTTTCTATTTCTAAGGCATCTATTGTTTTTTGGAGGAATTCTACCATATCTGTTTGTAAGAGGAGCATACGTGTTCATGTTCCAAAGTTTTCCTGTTGGGAAATAAATCATAGAGCTTTGCATAATATAGTCTAAACAATTCCGCTATAGAGGTTGAATCCTCTATCTTTTGATTTGCGTCATTTAGTAAATGTTGTACATAAGAAGAGTTTTGTTTTTGTCTGAGTGCCCTCGCTAACATTCTACCTGGTTTATTTCCTTCTGTAAAAATGTTTTGTTTAAGATAAAATGCTTGTTCTTGTGATTTAATATGTAGAATGTTGTTTATCTCAGTTCTGAGTTTTAATAGTTTCCTCAGAGTCTCTTCGTTTGAGGGATCAAGCTTGTGTTCATGCTCCACTTCTAAGAGAGCAGCTGCGAGTTGTGTGTATTTTTCCCTATATTGTTTAGTTTTATGCGCTTTAATTTTAATGAGTTCTCCCCTAAGAACACTTTTATGAGTTTCCCATACTACCCTAGTGTTAGTATCCGGTGTCAAATTCTCCTGAAAAAAGTTTGTAAGTGTCTTTTCTAAGTGTTGTATGCTAATTGGGTCAGATAGAATAGAGTTGTCCAACCGCCATAGAAATGGCTTAACTGGAGCAGAGGGCCATCTGAATTTGCTAATGACTGCAGAATGATTGGACCAAGTGGTTGATGAGATCCTGGAGGATTCTAGGAGACTTAGGAACAAATGATCTACTAAAATATAATCTAATCGGGAATATGATTTATTCGGGTTTGAAAAGAAAGTGTAATCCCTAATGTGTGGGTGTGAAATTCTCCATGTGTCATGGAGTGTAAGAAGGCGTAAGTTTGACCATATGGATTTCAGAGATTTTTGGGGAATAAGAATATTTGGATTGGAACTATCTATCGATGGGTCAAGAGGGATATTAAAGTCCCCAGCTACTAATAGGGGGCCTGTTGTGAAAGGGATAGTCATATTAGTAATATTTAGAAAAAATTGCCTTTGTTTTGTGTTAGGGGCATAAATGTTGATCAGCGTGATTGGTCTTCCAAATAGAAGGCCCTTCAGGCCAAGGTATCTCCCTTCTTTATCTGCTTCTATACTTTGGAGCTGAAATGGTACTGAGTTATGGAAAAGGATACTAACCCCATTTATTTTTTTGTCAGGGTGACTGTTATGATAGTGTTGGGTATAGTGAGGTGAGAAATATTTAGGTTCAAAGTTTTTCCTAAAGTGCGTCTCTTGTAAAAATAAAATGTCACACTTTTTTAGTTTTATATCACGTAAGGCCATAGAACGTTTGTGTGGTATGTTAAACCCTTTCACATTTTGGGTCATAAATGTTAGCGAATGTCCCTTTATATCAACCATATTGAGCTGTAAAAAATTTGTAGATACAATGAATACCCCTGCAAGCGCCATATATAACACATGTAAGACCAATATTTAGAAAAGTAAAAGAAAGTGGGAGATTGATAGAAAGGACAGTAATAAGCAATTTGTAAGATATACATACTGAGAGAGAAATCTCAAATTGTAGGATTCAAAGAAGGAATCCGAAAACTAGTGAGATACATTGTGTTTTAAACAACAACAAAAAACTGGGGAGATATCCCCGTCTGACCTATAGCTCTAACACAAATAAATATCATTAGGGCATAACAAGTCTATATTAACCAAACTGTACTATGGTTCAGTGATTCAACTGCGCAGTCGCCTCTAAAATAGTTAGAGGGGAAAAGGGAGCAACCAAACATTGATAACAACAAATTAGCTAAAAGTAAAAAACAATAAGTAACTGACTACTATATTCGTTTCGGAGCTAGAATGATTAAATCTATAAGTATTAAATAATGGAGCAACTGACCAATTGTTAAAGTCCACACATCTTTATGGGGAAAGAGGATACGTAGAACCTGGTAAGTCAATAACCCCGTTTAATCAAAAGTGTTCATATAGAGTCAGTTGAAATCTGGAGTGACTCAGGTTTGCAAATGTAACAAATATCAACAGGGTATAAAGGTTTTTAAGAGATATAACCAGTATAGTCAATATAAGTGGGTAATCGTGCTTTTATCTTACCACTCAGTGATTCTTACCCCACGATCTCCAGGAAGACTAGAAGGGGCAGAGGTACCTTCCCACAAGTACCATCAGGTTAGCTATGTTTTTCGTGGTGATGAACAGCTAACTGGCACAAACATTTCAAAATAGGCCTAACTTGAACTTTTAGCCAGTAAAAATCAGAATGTTGAACTGAATAACATAAACACCACATCTCCACCATGGAAGGAGACACAGTAATTCTTCTAAAATCTGTTACCCCTTGCTGTGAAGAGTGTTCATGGGGGTTCTACTGTTTCCTGAGAAGGACCAGAATGAGCAGGTCTAAGTCTTTTGGCTGTCACTGTTTGCCATTTTGTTCTTTGAGGCTTTGAGACATCTTCCTTTCTGAGTTGTTCACGTGATCCTGAAGATATAATGGGTTCAAGTGGTGGATCGATATGTAGGTCTGCACAAAAGCTTTCTGTCTCCAGGACATCATTGCATACAAATCTTTGACCTTTGTCTGATGACCTGGACCGAGCATGGGAAACCCCACCGATATGCAATGTTTAAGTTCCTTAAATGTGCTGTGAGGTGGTTGAATTCCCTCCGTCTTAGCAAGGTTCTTGGGGCCAAATCCGCAAAAATTTTGATGTTGCTATCCTGAAAATTAATAGATCTCTGTTTGCGTGCAAGTTGTGAGACTTCTTCTTTCTGGGAATAATTTTAAAATGATGTCCCTAGGTTTCTTTGGATCCAGTGATTTGGGGCGCAATGCCCTATGGGCTCTATCAAATTGAATGGGTTGGTCGTACGGGGCCCCTTTAATGTGTGTAAAGAGCTCCTGCAGGTATCCCGGTATTGATGAGGTGAGAACTGATTCCGGCACTCCCCGGATTCTAAGATTTTGACGCCTTTCCCTGTTCTCTAAGTCCTCAAGCTTATCGTGAAGCTGCATAATGGAGGTTTCCTGACCTTTTAGTTGTTGCTGCAAAATAGATATTTCCTCCTGGTTGCTTTCTTGAACCTCCTCAAGGTATTCAACCTTGTTTCCTATTTCATTAATGTCTTTTCTGAGGCCTGAGATTTCTTCTTTAATACAGCTGCGTACTTGTGACAATAATGTTGTGAAGTCTTTTTTAGATGGCAAAGATTCCAACAAGGTTTGAGATATAGAGACCATATTATCTGTGCAGGTTTCTTCATCTTCTGAGTCTGATGGTGCTTTTGGATTATGGGGTACAGTTGGCACCTCCACCTGGGCTCCATTATCATGCAGTTTAAAGAAGGTGTTGACCGAAGGTGTTTTATGAGCTGGATGCTTCTGCCCCCTTTCCGGCTTATTAGTATTCTTTTTAGGCGACATATTCTTGCAAGAATAAAAGGCAGGATAAAAAAAAAAAAAAAATTGATCTTTGCTGCAGCTATTCCATAACCTCCACTGAGGTCCTGTAATTAATTAGTGAGGGTAGGAGAAAGGCTATTCTTCTTGATAAGAATCCAAGAGAGTATCCCTATATTACATAAATGTGCAGTAATATATCAGTCTCTAATGAAGTAGTGGGGAAGTAGGTTAAAGGCTCTGTATAACTTTAATCAGTGTGCTATCATTTGCAGATTAGTAGATTCTTTGCTCTAACTTTCAGCACAGCTGCCACTTCTTCCCCCCCCCCCCCCACACTATTCCTGCAGCTTTTGAGTATAAGGGCATAGTAGAAAGAGAAACAAAAGCACCATGTTTTCAGTTTAGTGATTTTAACTAGATGGATTATGGCTTAATACTTGCGGTTTGCTGCGTTGTTTTATTTTTCTATAGTGGCATAGATCTTCAGTTAGGTTCTCATCCTCCACTTCTCCTGTGGTTTTGCTGTGTTTTACAGTCTCATGAGGGCAGGAGAACTGCTCTAGTGCTGTATACCATCTGGGCTCCAGTGTAGGTGAAGCTGTGCAATGTCCGGTAGGCCTCAGACCATTTCACATGGTTCCGTGAGAGAAATTTACTGAGCAGGTTCCGGAGCACCCGGGTAGCTTCCCTAAGAAGAAGTCCTGGCAGCCACTCCAGCAATTCCCCCGGCCGTCGGAAGCCTCTGCAGATGTCAGAAATGACGAATCCGGCTTCCTCCAATCACGGCTTCCCTCCCGGGGAATCTTGGCCTGATGCAACGCCGTGATTGGATGAAGCCGGATTCGTCATTTTGGACCCGCGAAGACGGCTTGCGACGGGCGGAGGAAGTGCTGGAGCGGCTGCTAGGATTAAAAGGTAAGTTTTTGAAGAAAACAGTGAAATGTCAATTTTGATGACTTAAAGTGTCCTTGTTTTTAATAGAATTATTAAAAACCGGCACTAATTCATCAAAATTGACCTTCAATTACTACAGATCCCTTGCTGAAAGTGCTGATGATCCAATCAGACAGAAGCACTAGTCACACAATTCAGCTGTGTAACTAGTGCTGCTGAATGATTCTGCAGCAGATTCTACCTAGGACTTGCATTTTATTGTGGGTACCGAGGTGGGCTTCTACTATGGGCTTAACCCTGTTGCTTTATTACAGCATAGAGATACTAAAGGAAGCACATATTTTATTTACACAATCAATCCTGTTTTCTTTGAATCTCACTAATAAAAACTCCATAAATCAATTACATATATAAATAGACATGTGCAGTGTCATTTAGATAATCTTTTTATTTGTATTGAAAACATTTTTCTGGTTTGAATAGGTGCATGTATTATGTGTTCATCTGCTTAAAAGTGAACTATAATGTATTATCTGACCTAAAATTTAAATTGTAATTCTCTATTTCATGCAGTATCGCCAGAGCAGGGTGAAGAAGCCCTTCATGAGGAGGGTTTTCAACCCATGGAGGGTCCTTCTTGCGACTGCTGGAGGAAGATGGGGATCAAGCTTATGGTATGCAGGATCAGCCACCCATCCCCCAGCCCTCTATGCCCTGCTCACCCTGTGAGATGTTTGTGCACAGCCCCTTTCCCTTCAGCCCCTGGTTCTCTCCTAACCCGTAAGGCCTCCCCAGCATTTCCCACCTCTAGCATCACCTGCATCACCAGAGATTTATGCCCACCTGTGCTCTACCCCAACACCGCATCCACGGGCTGCACCACCTCCACAGGCTGCACCACCTCTACAGCCTGTCTTTATGTCTGCTTTTACATCGTACACTCAAGAATGTCTCCAGGTGTAGAGGTAGATGGTGAGAGAGATGCAAGAACTATGCCAAGAAGTAAGCAGACACAACAGCCTGTTGGAGCAACTGGTAGTGTGCCTGCAACAATAGAGGGGCTCTAGTACCACAGAGCACACAGGGGCACCCTCCTGATGCTTCCCCCTCCTAAGCTGGTGGCTCTGGCCTTGCCCTTCTGTGCCTCCCACAATTTTTATTTTTTTTGCCTCTAGAGCAGACCTCACCCTCCTCCGTCTCCTAAATTATAAGTTAAATGGTTTTTTTTGTTTTTTTGGGGGGGTTATTATTTCCCATCACTCATGCACAAATGATAATTCTAGATTCGTTATTTGAATCAATGCTAACATAGTTTAGATTCCCAACTAATATAGAGATCAATCATGTATTATAATTAGGTATTGATGGTTTTGTATTTTATATATGCTAGTACGGTAATTTAATCCAATGTATAACAGATAAAGCCAATATATTGCATGTCTCTCACCATCTGCCTCTGCACCTGTAAAAACATACATAAAGGCCCTCATCCATTCTCCGTCTGCTCCTTCCCCTTGTGCTACAGACATTTATAAGTCATGAAATCTATGAAAGTATTCAATATAGCATAACTATTCCATCATATCAATTATAAAGTGAAACACTATACAATCCATGCAAATAACCATCATGGACTGTGTCTTTAATTGCTCAAAGATCAACATTCTTGGATGGCTTATGGACTATGTTATGCCATACTTGGGATTCAACCATGGGCTGTGCTACTTATTGCTCAAAAACAACCTCCTTGTATGGAGCAAGGACTCTTTAATGGTATACCTATGCTACAACCATAGACTGTGTCTTTAACTGCTCACAAGCGACCTCCAGGTATGGCTTATGGACTGTTTAATGGCATACGTATGCTATAATCATGGACTGTATCTTTAATTGCTCAAAAACAACCTCAATGTATGGCTTATGGGCTGTGTTATGTTATACTTTATTACAAACCCTTGCTCTCATGGAGTGTTCTTGTTTAAACTCAGATTATGGGATATGGGTAACTGATCCTACAAGGAAAATTTATATATGTTCAGTCAATTGAATGGTCCAATTCAACTTAAAGGGACACTGAACCCAAAATTTTTCTTTTGTGATTCAGATAGAGCATGCAATTTTAAGCAACTTTCTAATTTACTCCTATTATCAATTTTTCTTTGTTCTCTTGCTATCTTTATTTGAAAAAGAAGGCATCTAAGCTTTTTTTCTTGGCTCAGAACTCTGGACAGCACTTTTTTATTGGTGGATGAATGTATCCACCAACTCGCAAGGACAACCCAGGTTGTTCACCAAAAATGGGCCGGCATCTAAACATACATTCTTGCATTTCAAATAAAGATACCAAGAGAATAAAGAAAATTGATAATAGGAGTACATTAGAAAGTTGCTTAAAATTTCAAGCTCTAGCTGAATCACAAAAGAAAAATTTGGGTTCAGTATCCCTTTAAGCCTGATGTTTATTAAATATTTTTACTTTGTACAATTTGATATGAAGTAGTGTTGGTAACATGTTTTTGAATTGTGGTGATTTTACAAAATGAATCTGTTCTCAAATGAAAGGTATTATTTAATGGTAGTGGTCACATGGTTGCTTACTAATGCTTACTAATGGTGCTCGATCCCCTCTGAATCTTGCCTACATGCATTATGTAATACATGTACTACTATATATATATATATATATATATATATATATATATATATATATATATATATATATATATATATATATATATATATATATATATATATATATCTATCTATATATATATATATATATATATATATATATATACATATATATATACACAGTGGATATAAAAAGTCTACACACCCCTGTCAAAATGTCAGGTTTCTGTGATGTAAAAAAAATGACAAAGATAAATCATTTCACAACTTTTTCCACCTTTAATGTGACCTATAAACTGTACAACTCAATTGAAAAACAAACTGAAATCTTTTAGGTGGAGGGAAGAAAACAAAAAAAAATAAAATAATATGGTTGCATAAGCGTGCACACCCTCATAACTGGGGATGTAGCTGTGTTCAGAATTAAGCAATCACATTCAAAACCATGTTAAATAGGAGTCAGCATACACCTGTCATCATTTAAAGTGCCTCTGATTATCCCCAAATAATGTTCAGCTGCTCTAGTTGGTCTTTCCTGAAATTTTCTTAGTCGCATCCTACAGCAAAAGCCATGGTCCACAGAGAGCTTCTAAAGCATCAAAGGGATCTCATTCTTAAAAGGTATCAGTCAGGAGAAGGGTACAAAATAATTTCCAAGGCATTAGATATACCATGGAACACAGTAAAGACAGTCATCATCAAGTGAAGAAAATATGGTGCAACAGTGACATTACCAAGAACTGGATGTCCCAACAAAATTGATGAAAAGACGAGAAGAAAACTGGTCTGGGAGGCTACGAAGAGGCCTACAGCAACATTAAAGGAGCTGCAGGAATATCTGGCAAGTACTGGCTGTGTGGTACATGTGACAACAATCTCACGTATTCTTCATATGCAGGGCCGCAATCAGGGGGTGACAGGGGTGACTCCTGTCAGGGGCCCAATGGGCCAGAGGGACCCCATGAGGCAAGAACTAAAAAAAAAATGTTTTTTTAAATTTTGGCAGCCAACAGTGGGTACTACAGCAGAGTGCTAATTGAGCATGGGAAATTATTACAAGGAGTAAAGTATTAGCATTTGAGAGGATTTCTCAGTGTGCACTAAACCACTATGCACAGTGTGAGACAGACTTGGCACTTTGCTTGTACAGTTTGTGCCTGAGTCAGACGGCAGATCACTTTCATTTGCAGAGGAGGTAGGAATTACTTAACAAATGTTTTTTATTTCTTTGTGCAATTTCAGATTGTAACTTCAGTGTGGTAGTAGTTGTATGGTGGGGCCAGGGGTCCATAAAAACACATTTTTTTAGCAGCAGTGTATTTATGATTAATTGACAATGCTGTCGAAATTCTATATTTAAAACCATGCAGAAATGTTTCCTCCTCAATACACAAATGGTAGGTGCCCTTTTGGCAGATATGCATTTATATATATATATATATATATATATATATATATATATATATATATATATATATATATATATATATATATATATTTATATATATATATATATATATATATATATATATATATATATATATATATATATATATATATATATACAGGGAGTGCAGAATTATTAGGCAAATGAGTATTTTGACCACATCATCCTCTTTATGCATGTTGTCTTACTCCAAGCTGTATAGGCCCGAAAGCCTACTACCAATTAAGCATATTAGGTGATGTGCATCTCTGTAATGAGAAGGGGTGTGGTCTAATGACATCAACACCCTATATCAGGTGTGCATAATTATTAGGCAACTTCCTTTCCTTTGGCAAAATGGGTCAAAAGAAGGACTTGACAGGCTCAGAAAAGTAAAAAATAGTGAGATATCTTGCAGAGGGATGCAGCACTCTTAAAATTGCAAAGCTTCTGAAGCGTGATCATCAAACAATCAAGCGTTTCATTCAAAATAGTCAACAGGGTCGCAAGAAGCGTGTGGAAAAACCAAGGCGCAAAATAATTGCCCATGAACTGAGAAAAGTCAAGCGTGCAGCTGCCAAGATGCCACTTGCCACCAGTTTGGCCATATTTCAGAGCTGCAACATCACTGGAGTGCCCAAAAGCACAAGGTGTGCAATACTCAGAGACATGGCCAAGGTAAGAAAGGCTGAAAGACGACCACCACTGAACAAGACACACAAGCTGAAATGTCAAGACTGGGCCAAGAAATATCTCAAGACTGATTTTTCTAAGGTTTTATGGACTGATGAAATGAGAGTGAGTCTTGATGGGCCAGATGGATGGGCCCGTGGCTGGATTGGTAAAGGGCAGAGAGCTCCAGTCCGACTCAGACGCCAGCAAGGTGGAGGTGGAGTACTGGTTTGGGCTGGTATCATCAAAGATGAGCTTGTGGGGCCTTTTCGGGTTGAGGATGGAGTCAAGCTCAACTCCCAGTCCTACTGCCAGTTTCTGGAAGACACCTTCTTCAAGCAGTGGTACAGGAAGAAGTCTGCATCCTTCAAGAAAAACATGGTTTTTATGCAGGACAATGCTCCATCACACGCGTCCAAGTACTCCACAGCGTGGCTGGCAAGAAAGGGTATAAAAGAAGAAAATCTAATGACATGGCCTCCTTGTTCACCTGATTTGAACCCCATTGAGAACCTGTGGTCCATCATCAAATGTGAGATTTGCAAGGAGGGAAAACAGTACACCTCTCTGAACAGTGTCTGGGAGGCTGTGGTTGCTGCTGCACGCAATGTTGATGGTGAACAGATCAAAACACAGACAGAATCCATGGATGGCAGGCTTTTGAGTGTCCTTGCAAAGAAAGGTGGCTATATTGGTCACTGATTTGTTTTTGTTTTGTTTTTGAATGTCAGAAATGTATATTTGTGAATGTTGAGATGTTATATTGGTTTCACTGGTAAAAATAAATAATTGAAATGGGTATATTTTTGTTTTTTGTTAAGTTGCCTAATAATTATGCACAGTAATAGTCACCTGCACACACAGATATCCCCCTAAAATAGCTAAAACTAAAAACAAACTAAAAACTACTTCCAAAAATATTCAGCTTTGATATTAATTAGTTTTTTGGGTTCATTGAGAACATGGTTGTTGTTCAATAATAAAATTAATCCTCAAAAATACAACTTGCCTAATAATTCTGCACTCCCTGTATATATATATATATATATATATATATATATATATATATATATATATATATACTGTATATATATATATATATATATATATATATATATATATATATATATATATGGTGGTGTGTGTGATGATAGCAGGATGTGATGTCACTAGCATGTGGGCGGGGCTTAGGTCCGGTGTCTGTGTCGCAGTTAGTTTAGTACAATCAACCTGTCTGGATGTGTATTGCTATGCTCTGTAATAAAATAGAGTTGTACCATCATTGCTGTGTCCTGCATATGTCCTGCATCTCATGACATGGTGTCAGAAGTGGGATCTGAACCCACGCCTCCATTCGGAGACCACAGAGTCGGATGTAAAAGTGTATGTTGATTCAGTTCTGGCCTCTAAGTCCATTTCTTCAAGGAAACTGGAAGAGATAAAGAAAGAGACATATTTGGACACAGATCTGCAAGAAGTTATAAGGTACATAAGAGATGGCTGGCCCGAGAGCCGGGCAGCCTGGATGTCTTTAAATGCTTACCAGCCAGAGAGGTTGCAGCTCACGGAGCTGGAGGGGTTGGTGCTGTTCCAAGACCGTATTGTAATTCCTGTCAGCATGAGGAAGGAGATGTTAAACAGGATTCACGATGGCCACTTAGGCATTACAAAGTGCAGAGAAAGAGCAGCTACAGCTGTGTGGTGGCCTGGGATCAGCTCCGACATTGCAAATCACGTGTCTAAATGTGCCTTTTGCCGGGAACGCCGGCCTACTCAGAGAAGGGAGCCCTTAATGTCTACTCCGCTGCCTGCGGGGCCGTGGCAGAAAATAGCTGCTGATTTGTGCGAACTGCACGGGAAAAAGTTTCTTGTTGTTATCGACTACTTTTCCAGGTATTTGGAAATAGCACCCCTGAATGATATCACAAGTCAGGCCGTTATCATTCGCCTGAAGAGCTTGTTCGCCCGCTGGGGCATTCCAATGGAGCTGGTGAGTGATAATGGCATGCAGTTCGCTTCTACAGAGTTCAGTGCTTTCAGCAGGGAATATGATTTTGTACATTCCACGTCAAGTCCACATTATCCGCAGGCCAACGGAATGGCTGAAAGGGCAGTTCAAACAACAAAATTCATTCTAAAGCAATCTGAACCGTACCTAGCCCTCTTGTCATACAGGGCGACGCCCATTCAAGCCACCGGGTTTAGCCCGGCACAGCTGATGCTAGGACGCCAGATTCGCACCACTTTACCCTCAGTGGGTGTCTTCAAGCCGCCTGGCCCTGTTCCTCGGGACGAAGTCCTTAGGAGGGATGAAGAGGCCAAAAAGGGTTATCGTTTCTTCTTCGACAGGAGACATTCTGTCAGGCCTTTACAGGAACTGAAAGCGGGCCAAAGTGTCAGAATTAAACTGGATGATGAGAAGAAATGGAAGACGCCTGCTACGGTAGTGGGCCGCTCTCCAGAACCAAGGTCTTACACAGTCCTTACAGAGGGAGGGACGGTTACACGCCGTAACCGAAGACATCTTCAGCCTGTACCTGAGAGTCTGGAACCGGATACCTCAGTACCACCGCCGGTGGGATCCCCTGTTCTAAGAGAGGTGCCTTCCCCTCAGCAAGATCATAGCGGGGATATATCTTTGCCTCCAGCAGACTCTTGTTCACCATCTTCTGTATCAGAGGACAGTTCATGCAAAATTACATCAAGCGGAAGAGTGGTGAGGCTTCCGGCCCGATACAGGGACTGACTTTAGCTAGAACAGTGACCGGAAGTATGGGCAGAATAATCCCATGGTCACTGTGGACTAGGGTAGTCTACCCCGATGTCCAAGTCAGGATGTAATTTATTTGTTCATGTTTTCTAATCTATCTGTTTTTATAATGTTCTAAAACAAAATGTTGTTGTATACCCTGTTGGTGTACCTTGTTATTTAATATATGCGAATGTATGCTTTGTCTTTGAAAAAGGGGAAGATGTGATGATAGCAGGATGTGATGTCACTAGCATGTGGGCGGGGCTTAGGTCCGGTGTCTGTGTCGCAGTTAGTTTAGTACAATCAACCTGTCTGGATGTGTATTGCTATCCTCTGTAATAAAATAGAGTTGTACCATCATTGCTGTGTCCTGCATATGTCCTGCATCTCATGACAGTGTGCACATATTTTTTCTATTGGTCCAGCAGCTATGGTATGTGAAGGGTGCACGCTGTTAGGAGCCACTGACCAATCTCCCAGCATAACTCAATTCCAAAAAACAGCAGCACCTTGTGTGATATACCTTTAAGGTATATCTCCACCCATGTACTGTTCCACCCTATTTAAGGGGGCCTATTACAGCTATTCCCTGCCTGAAAATTGAAGTATTTTGTATTCTCGTTGTTTATGCAAAAGTCAGCATCTTTTGTCTTCAGGTCATATCAACTAAAGAAAGAACCACAGCTCTGTTGTGTATTTATCTCTTCTAGTTCATACTTAGGGCTCGATTTATCAAGACCCTACAGCTGCAAGTTCTCACAAGAACTTGCTCGCCGTAATTTATCAAGCAGAGGTCACCAGACTGCTGCTTCTCTAAATTCTTCGCCACCTCTAAGGTGGTGAAATTCAATCTCTGAGGTCAAGTCCGACCGAGGAGATTGACAGCTCCTGCCCGCGCGTGATTGGCTGTGTGCGGGCAGGGGGCGGGATTGCACACGAGCGCAAAATTGCGCTCGTGTGCAATGTTGATTACCTGCGAGTAATTTTGCCCCGCCACAGGCGAGCTGAGGCGTACAGGTCGCATATACGTGCCCCTGTATGCCTCAGCTTTGATAAAGCTAGCCCTTAGGAGTTTGTATCTTGTTATACATTTCCTCTCCTAACCTCCGCTATAGCAGGAATGCTGTTCCGTTCTCCTCTGAGCCTCTCATGCTGAATCTCGCACACCCAGGCGGATCTACTTTCTCAGCATCCCGGAAGTAAGTCACACTCACACAGGACAGCTCGAAAAGCTCATCAGACATCAAGGTAAACCATGGCTTATCCGTTGTCAGCTTAAACATCAGACCTCCATTCCGGGTAAAGTACTTTCTACAAAGCCTCTGTTAATATTATTGCTTGTGATAATTGAACTCTGATAACCTGTCTGAACTTTACAATACTTATGGGATACCTCCCTCCTAGGAATCATACACAGGGGGATTAAACGGTTTGCATGTACATTGTAAATATTTTAGTGAGAGTGTGTGAAGAACGATATATAAAAGCTGATTTGAACTTTCATTCACTTTAATTTTCTTAATGGATCTTTGAACGAGTTATATTTGATAACATTCTGCAATTCAGTTTGTAATAGCTGTTATGTAGTACAACTGCAAGAACTGATATATCCTAAACATACTCTGACTTTAAACCTTATTTTGGATTCTGAAACCTTACTTAGGTCCATTATAAGTGTTCAGTATAAGTTTTCAGTAACTCACTCACTATTTACTAAACAGGTAGCACTGTCATTGCTGCCTGGTTTGTACATATAAAGAGCAACAAAACTCAGGTTTACAGACTTTAAGGTTTGGAACAAAACTTTAACACGGGTCATCACACCTTGCTTCAATTTACACTTTTTTTGTAGGGGCAAGTAAAAGAATTGCAATGTTTCGGGGGTCAACCCCTTAATCATGCATGCACACATCATATCCTGTCTGCCTTAAATAGCCAATAAATTAACCCTAAGTGCTCAGCACACCTGAGCACACCTCCAACTAGTGGTCACTATTAATTATTACATTTCTATCTTCAGACAGGATCTAAATTACACACTTATATTACTAACCATTATAATATTGTCAAGGAAAATGTTAACAATTTATTCCAAAATCAAATAATTTAATACACAATACCAGTTACTAAATACAGTTACTAGAAACTAATTTTATTTAATAAAACACAGACCAGTCAATCTCCTTATTCATGCTTTTAGGGGATAAGGTATCTAACTTAAAAATCCAAAAGGCTTGTTTTTGTTTTAACCTTAACTCCCTATTACCCCCTCTCCTAGGTCTCTCAATGTGGTCAATTATTTGAAACCACAGCTGGCTTATTGTGTGGCTGGCCTCTAAAAAATGGCCAACCACTGGAGATGTTAACACTTTGCGGCGGATGTTGCTTTTATGCTTTACAATCCTGTCCCGGACCATTCTAGTGGTCTCTCCAATGTAAGCCCTTCCACACGGGCATTTCATCATGTAGATGGCATATTTCAAAGTACAGATGTAATAACCTCTTATATTAAATTTTTTACCATTTAGGGGGTGGGAGAACTGAGTTCCCTTAATCATGGAATTGTAACTTTAACATTGCAAACAGGGATAGCATCCTTTACGTGCATCAGTGATATAGGTTTGTCTAGTTATAGATGATGAACCAATGTCTGCTCTAAGAAGCATATCACGTAGACTACTGTTCCGTTTGTATGCAAACATGGGCATGACACCAAATTCTGGAATGGTGGGATTGCATTTATTAAGTACATGCCAATGCTTACGCACAATTTTCTGTATCTCAGCACTTTGTTTGGAATACTGTGACACTAAAATGAATCTATCCTTGTTCCTTTTGGGATTATTCTGCTATTTAAAGAGAGAGTGCCTGGGGGTCATTAGTACTTTCTTCATCTCTTCTCTGATGAGATCCCCGGGATATCTTCTAGCTACAAATTTTTGACCCATCTCCAATAATCTTATCCTAGCAGTCTCCTGGAGGTGTGCTCAGGTGTGTTGAGCACTTAGGATTAATTTGTTGGCTATTTAAGGCAGACAGGATATGATGTGTACATGCATGATTAAGGGGTTGAGCCCCGAAACGTTGCAATTTTTTTACTTTTCTCTACGATAAAAGTGTAAATTGAAGCAAGGTGCTGCTGTTCACATCATTTTGTCCTCATTTTTTTTGTTCATCAGAGATGATTTTTCTTTTTTTTTTTGTAAAGCATACTCTTGCCCTCTCGGACCAAGTGCAATTGACTTGTACTCATTCTTTGTTAAAAAAAGATTGTACTTTATGTTATGTGTTCTATGCATTATAGATTTGTAATACATTTACCGTACCATTGTGGAAGAATAGTATGCCATTACACTAAGTTAAACTTAGTTCTTATTTGATGAAATGAATACTTGTATGTAAAGGAATAATCTGTGCATTAAAATTCACTTGCTATATTTATTCACATAAATATAATTTTACCTGACTTACTACATTGTTGAGATAAATTTTTTGTAATTATGTTAACATAATAATTAATGTACCACAACCAATTATTCACCATAATGGCTCTTTAATAATATTCATATATCAGGTATTCTTTAAAAAACAAATCATCTCAACATAAACATTTGACATGAATTTGGTGTTGTCATCTTCCTTAGTTAAATGTGTTCTGAAAAAGATTTGACATTAAACTTATGCTGTCATCTTTTTTAAAGGGATAGTAATGTACAAATTAAACTTTCATGATTCAGATAGGGCATGCTATTTTAAACAACTTTCTAATCTACTTTTATCATCAAATTTGCTTTGTTCTCTTGGAATTCTTAGTTGAAAGCTAAACCTAGGTAGGCTCATATGCTAATTTCTAAGCCTTTGAAGGCTGCCTCTTATCTGAATGCATTTGACAGTTTTTCACAGCTAGGGGCGTTAGTTCATGTGTGCCATGTAGATAACACTGTGCTTATGCAAGTAGAGTAATTTAAGAGTCAGCACTAATTGCCTGAAATGCAAGTCTGCCAAAAGATCTGAGATAAGGAGGCAGTAAGCAGAAGCATAGATGCAAGGTAATTACAGAGGTAAAAGGTATATTTATATAACAGTGTTGGTTATGCAACTGGGGAATGGTAAATACAAGGATTATCTATCTTTTTTAAACAATAAAATGTTTGGTGTTTACTATCCCTTTAAATGTCTTAAAGGGACACTCAAGTCAAAATGATTTTATATGATTCAGACAGAGCATGCAGTTTTAAGATATTTTCCAATTTACTTCCATTATCAAATGTTGCAGTCTTTTTATATTCACACTTTCTGGGGAACAAGATCCTACTGAGGATGTGCACAAGCTCACAGGGTATACATAGGCTGATAGGCTGATATCTTGCACATGATTCAGGGGGCCGGAAAATGGGAGAAAAAATAAAATGGACAAAAAAAATATACTGCTTATTTGAAATTCAAAGTAGGTGTTATTGCATTGTATTTTTATTATGTATGTGTTAATTATACAATTCTATTGTATTGAGTGGTCCTTTAATTAAACAAGTTGACAGTATTTTGGTGTTGTAATAATCTTCATCTATATGTCTTAATAAAAATATTTGACAAGATTCTTGTCTTTTATTTTTACATATATCTGTATATACAGTAAATATATCTCAAGTGTTTTGGTAGAAAAGCGCTTCAAGATGAAGAAGTCCAAACATGAATGTATGTAGAAAATAAATATCTATAGGGTGTAGAAATCCTTGGTAAAGCAAATGATAAATCAATAAATACTGCTCACCTTATTAAACTTTAATGTTATGAGGTATAGATTGTCCCTATCTGTAGTAATGGTGTGTGAATCCTGAGTTGGATTAGTGTAGAAAATAAGCTTTACACACCATACTGGGATAAGTGGTGTATATATAAAAGGGTTGTTTCAAAATGATATTCCGTTAGTCCTAAAAACTAAAGTACATTTATTGTAGGATCCATTAAAACCACAAAAAAGAAACAAATGAATACATTAGCCAAATATAAAAAGCTCATAATATTTATTCTGAACACATCAGAATCTTCACATACAATATCAAAGTCATAGTCAAGGTTTCGGCTCCAGTCTGAGCCTTCTTCAAGACAAGTTATATCTATTCAAGAAAAACATAAACAGGAAACTTATATAGTGTGATACAAGTGATGACATACAACCTCTACACCCAACACCATCATTACTCTATGCACAAATTAAAACCAAAACAGATAAATTGACACGCTAATCCAAATTAAGGGTAACTAAGCATGACAATCAGACCATCAAACACAAATTATGTATAAAAAACCCAACCTATGCCTGCCTGGCCCAGTGCTCAATGGGATAAAAACCGATCTTGAAAAAGAGACACTGTCAAATACCCAAAAAATACATATAAATCAGTAAACCAGGAGAACTACTGAGACCCCGGATACCAGAGCGGAACTCTGGCCCTAAAATGGAGCGCAGGATGGAATGCGCAAAGTCCTTATGAAACCTTATCACTATGTACCCAAATGCACCGGTGACCTCCAAACAACTAAAGCCCTAAGCCTACTATTAGAGCATAACATAGAGTGAAGACAACTACACTCTGTAAGATAGATGTATTCAATGCCGCCAACGCGAGATGCTAGATAAAACACGCATAGCAGCCCCAGCGAGACTGTCACTAATTCAGGGCATGCTAACCAACTTTATAACAGGACCTAAGACCTCTCGCACTGACCACATAGAAAAATACAACCGTAAAGGGAACTAGTAGAATACACTTAAAATAGTATACAAAGAACCTAATTTCACCCAAGGTCTTACAGTACAGTCCAAACTAGCGCTGCCCCTGCACTCCTAGGTTACTGAACAAGCCCCTCGAAGCAGGGCATGCACATGCTCACAAAGTCCCAGTCTGTGCAAGGTACTTTTAACCCTAATTTTACAAGTGAGGACTCCACATATAAAGACGCAACCGCAGTGATACAATTCTCTGAAAACACAAGGCATAATTCCCGTCCTAACATATCTAATTCCATGAAAATCAAGGTAGCCACTGCTAGTGCAGCCATACAATATAGAATAAAATCAAGAAGATCTTATCGTAATGTGGCTAGCCAGCCGTGCTCCCAGCCAAAAATAAGCATGACCCACATCACCAACCAGCTCAACCTTAAATAGCCTTACTTATGCTAATAGGGAATTGGCATCAGGTGAATATGCTTCAGACACCAAGGACGTTTACTTATGATACAATGAATAACACAAGCATGCTTATAGGTTCAGCTGTCAAGTATCGATCAACTGGACTGGCACAGTAAAAACCTATTCATGTGTAGATAGCAAATAAAATATATGAAAAGTCGAACAAAACATACCAGCTGTAAGGGAGTACATAGCAAAATAGAAACCATGGAACAAATTCCACAATATGGAGTGCCCTATATACAATGTCATAACGGTCATCAAGCATAGCTCATCCAATGTAAACCAAAACTACTATGTCACAGGAGGCATAAATACAGCAGCCCTGAATAATTTAATAAAACAAGGCATAGTAAATGTGAACATTCAAGCCATGGGGTGCCAGTGTATTGAGCCTGAAGTTTGACCTGGTTTTCTGTGTCCCTGTCACCTCCCCTCCTTAGGGGGGCTACCCTGTTAATAAGCATCGCTCTTAATGATGAAATGGGATGATCTAAGTCCAAGAAATGCCGGGCAACCGGTTGGTCCATTGCCCATCTTTGAGAGCCACCCTTATGGCGCTCTTGTGGTTCGCTAGACGTTCTCTAAATGTTGTGCTCATCTTTCCTACATAGTAACGACCACACGGACAGAAGAGAAAGTAAACCACGTATTGTGATGTGCAGGTAAGTCAATGTCTGATATGGAATGCTTTGGTGGAATTGGTGTGGTGGATTATTTTACCTGTTAGCAGAGTGCTACACGTCACACAGCTGCCACATTTGTGGCATTTAGGCTAGCCAGGTCTTTCCACCCTGCAATGGATCAGTTTTCATAGGTGTCTTTAAACTGCATCCAGTTCGGTCTTCTCTGACAAGGTGCCAATTTCTCCTGAGAACATCCCCAACCTTCTTAGTCACTGTGATGTAATCTGTAATGAAATTTATACACAAATCTTTAAACTCCTTGCTGCCTTTCATTTTTCTCTGTATAAGAGCTGTCTGATCAAGCTGTGTAACTTAGTTCAAAATTTCATCAACCATGCTAAGGGCATAGCCCCTTTCGAGGGACTTTTAATTGTATGAGTTTGAGAGCGGGATCTGAGTTATTCTGAATAACCCTCAAAAATTGAGACTTGATAATGCCTTTCTTCAATGGAGTGGAATGAATACTACTATATTGTAGCAGAGTGTTGCGGTCCATTGGTTTAGAAAAAAGGGGTGTTTTCAGTAGAAACTTACCGTCTGTCTCGCTCTTGAATATACATAAGTCCAGAAAATGTATACTTTGTTCGTGAATAATATATATGATATGATATATTAAAGTGGGATACAGTGAGACGGCACCAAAGACGGTTGCCAGGGCTATAAATAGCCTCCATGCCATTTCCATACCTCATACAGTTTGAGGTTCAACCAAGTGAGTGAAAATTTAGCGTGATTTCATCTTAAGTTTGTGGAATTTTGATATACTATACCTAGATTCGGATTTTCTGTGCGTCCTTCCCCTCTTCTGTTTCCTGTATATATATACTCTCTGAGGTTCTGAAAAAAAGAATTGCTGCTCTATATAAAGATTTCCTAGGCTATAAGAAGATTGCCAAGACCCTGAAACTGAGCTGCAGCGTGGTGGGCAAGACCATACAGTGGTTTTACAGGACAGGTTCCACTCAGAACAGGCCTCGCCATGGTCGACCAAAGAAGTTGAGTGCACGTGCTCAGTGTCATATCCAGAGGTTGTCTTTGGGAAATAGATGTATGAGTTCTGCCAGCATTGCTGCAGAGGTTGAGGGGGTGAGGTGTCAGCCTGTCAGTGCTCAGACCATACGCCACACACTGCATCAAATTGGTCTGCATGGCTGTCATTCCAGAAGGAAGTCTCTTCAAAAGATGATGCACAAGAAAGCCTGCAAACAGTTTGCTAAAGACAAGCAGAATATAAGGACATGGATTACTGGAACCATGTCCTGTGGTCCGATGAGACCAAGATAAACTTATTTGGTTCAGATTATGTCAAGTGGGTGTAGCGGCAACCAGGTGAGGAGTACAAAGACAAGTGTGTCTTGCCTACAGTCAAGCATGGTGGTGGGAGTGTCATGGTCTGGGCCTGCATGAGTGCTGCCGGCACTGGGGAGCTACAGTTTATTGAGGGATCCATGAATGCCAACATGTACTGTGACATACTGAAGCAGAACATGATCCCCTCCAATCAGAGACTGGGCTGCAGGGCAGTATTCCAACATGATAATGACCCTTAATACACCTCCAAGATGACCACTGCCTTGCTAAAGAAGCTGAGGGTAAAGGTGATGGACTAGTCAAGCATGTCTCCAGACCTAAACCCTATTGAGCATCTGTGGGGCATGCTCAAACGGAAGATGGGGGAGCGCAAGGTCTCTAACATCCACCAGCTTCGTGATGTCGTTATGTAGGAGTGGAAGAGTGGCAACCTGTTCTGGTGAACTCCATGCCCAAGAGGGTTAAGGCAATGCTGGAAAATAATTGTGGCCACACAAAATATTGACACTTTGGGCCCAATTTAGACATTTCCACTTAGGGGTGTACTCACTTTTGTTGCCAACGGTTTAGACATTAATGGCTGTGTGTTGAGTTATTTTGATTGGACAGCAAATTTAAACTGTTTTACAGGCTATACACTCACTACTTTACATTGTGGCAAAGTCTAATTTCTTCAGTGTTGTCACATGAAAAGATATAATAAAATATTTACAAAAATGTGAGGGGTGTACTCGCTTTTGTGAGATACTGTATATATATATATATAATATATATATATATATATATATATCATATATCAACAGCATGCACTCACTCCTGTATGATATATATATATATATATATATATATATATATATATATATCATACATCAACAGCATGCACTCACTCCTGTATGCTTGATAAGTTACCCAGGTGAGTTTATATACAAAGGAGGACACTCACAGGTCTTTCCATCAACATACATTTTCTTTTTTGTATCAATGACATCACAAATAAGTCAACGTTTCGGCTAATATAGTCAGCCTTTTTCAAGACAATCTACAAATGAAGACAACATACATTAATCTAAAGTGCTATAACCGATACAAACAATAGATTTTTAAACATCAATTTATCAAAAAACACAAAATGCTCACCCATTAAAATCACATTAAATGCAGAATGTGAAAATGCATAAACTATGTTAAAATATATATTAAAAATTTTCAGCATCAAAGATTGTATATACATCTGAGATGTATTGCATAAGAGAACCTTGTAAGCTCTTACAGCTTTAAGCTAATCATGTCATTATTTACCCAAATGTGAATCAACTAACAGAGAGAAACATGGTATGTCAGTAATAGCGCTTCCTAAAGACATCTAATGTGCACTACAATGTATCATACACAGACAGACTTTGTATCAAATTGAATGGAACACAGTGGGGCTACGTCAGCAGAAGTGGATTAATATCAATCATGATACACAATAACAGTGCTCAACTTTTACTCTCCAGTGAGTGATATTCCTACACGGCCTGCTTTGGGACGATCTATACTAATGACATCCGAAAATCAAAAACATACAATATCTACCTTAGCATGATTGAAATGCAGCTTCTCACACCGCCATTCCGGATTGGGTTATGTGTCTGTGTTTGCAAAACCCCAAATGAAATACCTGCTCAGGGTGCTACGTCACTAGATGTAAAACACGTCAGTGGGAGGGTTTAAAGGGGGGTTGTCATATAGATAGTAACACTGGATGTTAGGTGGGGCTTGAGATCGCTATTTGTTAAACAACGAAATGGGTCAAACATATGTGCTAACTAGTTATCATAAGATTAGCAAGCTGAATAAAGGGGACAAGGTGTCTATTATAATATCTATAATGCATAATGGCTCAAAATGTTTACACAACATGGACATTGAATGGTACGAATTTGGATCACTAGAATCTGGGAGAAGATAACATTGGGTCACTTTATCAGAGTGTGGCCCAATATGTTTACTATTTTTTACAGGATACAGTTAGGAAAACAAAAGCCTTCCTCTTGGATTCCATTGAACTTATTAGAATTCTGAGAGATTAATCCTTTGCTAAAAATGTGTTACTGGTCACATTAGATGTGGCCAGTCTTTACACCATTATTCCCCATAGTCTGGGTCTTGAAAAAAGTTGTCCTCTGATCAAAGTTATACTTAGTCCTACCATTGAATTCATTATTGAACTGTTGGATATTTAACATCATTATTTTCAATTTAAGAATACATATTATTTACAACTTGTTGGTACTGCCATAGGCTCTCCAATGGCCCCAGCATATGCAAACCTCTTTATGTTATGGTATGAGGATTGTTTTGTTTTCAAAATAATAATCCAAATATTCTGCTTTATCACCGGTATATTGACGACTTGTTAATAGTTGGGGTGGCAGTGAGTCAGAACTTTTACTATGGTACGAACAGCTAAATACTGACTTAAAATAAAATTTGATTGTGAGCAACTTAAGTTCATGGATTTGTGTATCTACAAGAAAGATGTGGGCACTCAGTGCAGGCTGAACACCAAACTGTATTCGACAACAGCCAACAGACAGAAACACATTGTTAAAATTTCAAAGCTTTCATCCTCCGCAGTTAAAATTTGGCATTTTGAAATCTCAGTTATTGAGAGTGATAAGAAATAATACTGAGGCTACTGACAAACAATCCCAATTCAATCTCATGAGAGATACGTTTTTGGCAAGGGGCTATAAACTCAAAGATAACATGAAAACATGGAGTGAGATTGAACACCTGGATCAGGGAGCTGTTATCACCCGTAGTAGAGAAAAGAAACCAGAATTAAAGGCACTTCATTTTATTACTTCTTACACTCCAGTGATAGCAGTATTTCATTAAAGTGCTATTCCTATGATGCCCCATTGAACATATTTACATCCCGTTTTTGCACTCTGTTATCTTCTCCCAGATTCTAGTGATCCAAATTCGTACCATTTAATGTCCGTGTTGTGTAAACATTTTGAGCCATTATTCATTATAGATATTATGATAGACACCTTGTCCCCTTTATTCAGTTTGCTAATCTTATGATAACTAGTTAGCACATATGTTGGACCCATTTTGTTGTTTAACAAATAGCGATCTCAAGTCCCATCTACCATCCAGTGTTACTGTCTATATGTGTCATGATTTCAGCTACAGGCTATACCTTTAAATCGTGATCTCCGCCCTATCCTTGCCCTATTTAAGTTACAACCTTACTTCACAGCCTTGCTTGATTATTGCAGTCTGTGGGTTGTCTGTTTCCTTTCACTCACTGATCTCTACAAGCTAAATGAAGCTATTTCCTAAGTTCTATTACAGTGATATTGGGACCTTGTTTTGCCTCTTATATTTTTACCTGCAGTTTACAAATCTGGTTACTTATAACCTACTTAAGGATTTTCTTTCATCACCTTAAGTAAACTGGAACTTTAGTTTACTTCAACTTCTAACCGGAACGTCTCATCTATCCTCTACACCTTAGTGACGTCACCCACGCAGCCTTCATCCTGTGCGCGCAGCGCGCCAGCCTCACCTCAAACGCTGAGTACTCAGCACGGACCAGCACAGACAATCTCTTACTAAAGCCGGTAAATATTTTCAGTCCAATACACGAATAAGGTATGTACATATCAAATTACAAAAAGCATGCTATTTATGAGATCTCCAACAAAGGCCATAAAAGTACACTCTCCACCTCGTATTTAATATTGCGTTCACAACGCATTACTCTTCATTCATTTCCTGTTATTACGCTACTTCAATCAACATTTTCTACGTTCTCATTTTTCACATTATCACAGACCACAACTTCATATTGTTATCTGAGAGATATCCTAGTATTATGTCTTTATTGTGACTTGCTCATTTTCTTCAGTTATTTATTATATTGATTACTGTTTATTTTTACTTATTTCAACTTTGGTTTGAGTCTCTCTGACTGTTAGTATAACAGTTCAGTGAATAAAAACAATCACTTTTTCCTATAGAAATTTTTGCTTTCTCCCAGGTTCTCTTTAACAAGACATGTTAACAGAGAGAAAATGAAAGCATACATACATAAATATAGTGATAAATTACTTAATTTTAAAGTTGATAACAGTAACTATCACAGAATAATCAAGCCTAAAAAAAAAGATTAAATATTCATTTGCACTTAATTCCAGATTGATCATCGATCTCCTAGAAATGTCCAATCAAATTACTTCACTGAATCAAAAGGTGGAATTATTAGCCCAAGGATTAACAGAAATAAAAAATGAGAATAGTACTTTAAAACAAATTCTTAATGAATTTATTTCTCAAAAATCCACTGAAATACCTGAGCCTCATGTTAATCCCCCCATACCATTCAGTGGTGATCGCACTAAATTTCGCGAATTTAAAAATGCTTGTATGTTGCTCTTTACTTTGAAACCTAGAACCTACCGTACTGACAAAATTAAAGTTTACACTGCTATATCATATCTGTCAGGAGAACCTCGAGCATGGGCAGATAGGTTCTTAGAAAGTGAAGATCCCCTACTAAACTCATTAGAATTTTTTTTCCTTACTATGGCAGTACGGTATGATGACATCAATAAACAACAGACTGCAGAACAGAGGTTAAGATCCCTCAAACAAGGGAAAAGAGCAGTAGAGGATTACATAGCTGATTTTCAGCTATGGGCCACTGACTCACAGTGGAACTCAGTCAGTTTAAAAAGTCAATTCCGTTTGGGCCTATCCGAACACCTGAAAGATGAACTTTCAAGGGTGGACTATCCAGAGACACTGGAAGCTCTTATTAAGTTAAGTATTGCTATAGATAGGAGATATTGTGAAAGAAAGAGTGAAAGACATCAATTTGAAGGCACTCTTAAAAAACCTTATCATTCCTACTCAGAGAAACCTACTTCCAATCCTGTGCCAATGGAAATAGGAACAATACGCGGACCACTTACCCAGGATGAGAAACAAAGAAGACGACTTGCCAATCTATGTTTATATTGTGCCAATAAGGAGCACGATGTTGCAAGTTGTCCAATCCTTCTACGTCAAAAGAAGGGTAAGTTGAATAAAGATTATAAATTTGAAACACTTACAAAACCAACTCTCCTTGTACTAAACTTGTCTTTACAGTGGGATCTTCAACAGCTGCAGAACGAGGCAATCGTTGATTCAGGAGCTGATGGTTTATTCATAGATGAATCTATTGTGAATTTAAATAAAATACCAATTGTGCAGAAAAACTCTCCCCTTTTCGTAAGAGTTATAGATGGTACACAAATATTAAAGGGTCCTATCACTCACCACACAATACCACTATTGACAATCACCCCTGACGGTCATAAAGAATTTTTAACTTTTGATGTAATCCCTAGATCTATACACCCGATAATTCTAGGTTACCCTTGGTTGCAGAAACATAACCCATCCATTGACTGGTCACAAAATCATATAACATTCACTTCACAATACTGTCTTGACACCTGCTATCCCTATCTCACAATAGGGCATATGTCATCAGTACTACCTGAGGATTACATAGAGTTTAGTGATGTATTTAACCTAAAACATGCTGAAACACTACCTCCTCATAGGCATTTCGATTGCCCAATAGATATTAAACCTGGCATAGAAATACCATCAGGAAGGATTTTCCCTCTCTCTCAGAAAGAACTAAAACATCTGAGAGAATATATAGATAAAAATCTTAAAAAAGGTTTTATCACCCCCTCATCTTCTCCCATAGCTTCCGCTTTTTTCTTTGTGACAAACAAAGACGGAACACTGCGACCAATTATAGATTATCGAGCATTAAATGCTGTCACCATTAAAAATCGATATCCCCTACCACTCATCCCAGAAATTATTGAACGCCTTCATGGAGCAACCATTTTTACTAAGCTTGATCTTAAAGGAGCTTACAATCTAATTAGAATGAAATCTGGGGATGAGTGGAAAACAGCATTTAAAACCAGATATGGATTGTTCCAATATAACGTTATGCCATTTGGTTTAACAAACGCTCCGGCAACATTCCAATTCTTTATAAATGAGATCTTTAAAGAATTGATGGATGTCTGTGTTATTGTGTATCTGGATGATATTCTCATATACTCAAAGAATTTAACAGATCACAAAAAGCATGTTAGATGGGTTTTAGCTACCCTGAGAGACCATCATTTATATGCTAAGATGGAGAAATGTCATTTTCACAAAGACACCATCAAATTCCTTGGGTATATCATCTCACCCAAAGGTATACAAATGGATCAAGAAAAACTAACAGCTATAGCTAATTGGTCTACCCCTACCTCTGTAAAATCTTTGCAGAGGTTCTTGGGTTTTACCAATTTTTTTAGAAAGTTCATTAATCACTTCTCTTCTATTGTTCAACCTCTGACCCAACTAACTGGGAAACAGAAATATATATGGGATTCAAAAACAGAAGAAGCTTTTCAACAACTAAAAAAAGAATTTACAACAGCACCTGTTCTAAGGTTACCAGATCCTGAATTGCCCTATACATTGGAGGTTGACGCCTCAAATGTGGGAATAGGAGCTATACTTTCACAACCCGGACGGGAGGATTCTTTTCAACATCCTGTTGCCTACTTCTCTCGTAGATTATCACCAGCAGAAAGAAACTATTCTGTTGGGGATAAGGAATTACTAGCTATGAAATCAGCTATGGAACATTGGAGACATCTACTTGAAGGTACCACTCACCCATTTCAAGTGTTCACTGACCACAAGAATCTCCAATATCTTAAAAAGAATAAAACATTATCATCCAGACAAGTTCGATGGGCTTTGTTCCTCGATCGATTCAATTTCACACTCTCCCATATTCCTGGAACTAAAAATATTAAAGCTGATGCCCTTTCCAGATCTTTCGAAGCAGCTGAAGATTCTGATAATTTAACTCATGTAATTCCTCTCTCTAAAATAATCGGATCTACAACCTTAGTATCATCTGATTTATATCAAGCACAACAATCTGATTTAGAAATACCTCCTATCTGTAATCCTGACTCTGAGTCTGGACTTTTCAAGTACAAAGAAAGAATTTATGTACCATTCTCTTTAAGAGAACAGATCATTCAGCAACATCATAATACTCCATTAGCGGGACATCCTGGTATTGAAAAGACAAATGAACTAATCAATAGAAACTACTGGTGGCCACATATGAAGTTGACTATTCAAGATTACATTTCTAATTGTCAAATATGCGCAACTAAAAAGAAAGAGCATCACAAACCTTATGGATTGTTATGTTCATTACCTATACCACAGAAACCTTGGGATATCATATCCTTAGCTTTCATTGTGGATTTGCCACAATCTCATGGCCATAACACAATAATGGTAGTTGTGGATCATCTTACAAGATTGGCACATTTTATTCCCTTAAAGAAGACACCTTCAGCCATTACAACTGCTACTGTTTTTAATAACCACATCGTAAGGTTACATGGATTACCATCATCGATCGTATCAGATCGCGGAAGTCAATTTACCTCTAAATTCTGGAGATATCTATGTCAAACCTTACAAATAACACTCAGGTTCACAACAGCATTTCACCCACAATCTAACGGCCTCACTGAATGTCTGAACCAAACTTTGGAGCAATATCTCAGATGTTTTATATCAACACAGCAGAATGATTGGTATACTTTGTTACCTAGCGCTGAATTCGCTTATAACAATTCTACCAATTCGTCAACGAAGATAACCACATATGCCACATATGCCACATATGGTTATCATCCCAGACCTTACCCCAACACTCTAACTTGTACGCAGTCACCTTCTGTTTCTACGTACACTGACGCATTGAAGACGGTCATGACGGCACTACAAAATCACCTGAGTGATGCTAAAAAGTCCCAGAAACTGACAAAAAGAGAACACCTGCACCGGTGTATAACATTAATGATTTAGTCTGGTTGTCCACAAAAAACATAAATTTACCAGTTCCTTCCAAGAAATTAGCTGATCAGTTTATTGGTCCATTTCCCATTAAGAAAGTCATTAATGACAACGCAGTGACCTTGAAACTGCCACCGACTATGCATGTCCATCCCTCCTTTCATGTTTCGCTTTTGAAACCTTACAGGGGACAAGGGATTCCTCAACCTGTTTTTCCTATTCTGGACCCCTTGGATTACGAAGTGGATGTCATATTGGACTCCAGACGTCGCAGAGGGACACTGGAGTACCTGGTTCACTGGAAAGGGTATGATGACAGTGAAAACTCTTGGATTCCGATCCGCGATATGAATGCACCTGCTTTATTGCAGGATTTTCACTCAGCTTTCCCTCTGAAACCTGGACCCCAATCCTGTGAGTGGGGTTCTTGAGGAGGGGGATCTGTCATGATTTCAGCTACAGGCTATACCTTTAAATCATGATCTCCGCCCTATCCTTGCCCTATTTAAGTTACAACCTTACTTCACAGCCTTGCTTGATTATTGCAGTCTGTGGGTTGTCTGTTTCCTTTCACTCACTGATCTCTACAAGCTAAATGAAGCTATTTCCTAAGTTCTATTACAGTGATATTGGGACCTTGTTTTGCCTCTTATATTTTTACCTGCAGTTTACAAATCTGGTTACTTATAACCTACTTAAGGATTTTCTTTCATCACCTTAAGTAAACTGGAACTTTAGTTTACTTCAACTTCTAACCGGAACGTCTCATCTATCCTCTACACCTTAGTGACGTCACCCACGCAGCCTTCATCCTGTGCGCGCAGCGCGCCAGCCTCACCTCAAACGCTGAGTACTCAGCACGGACCAGCACAGACAATCTCTTACTAAAGCCGGTAAATATTTTCAGTCCAATACACGAATAAGGTATGTACATATCAAATTACAAAAAGCATGCTATTTATGAGATCTCCAACAAAGGCCATAAAAGTACACTCTCCACCTCGTATTTAATATTGCGTTCACAACGCATTACTCTTCATTCATTTCCTGTTATTACGCTACTTCAATCAACATTTTCTACGTTCTCATTTTTCACATTATCACAGACCACAACTTCATATTGTTATCTGAGAGATATCCTAGTATTATGTCTTTATTGTGACTTGCTCATTTTCTTCAGTTATTTATTATATTGATTACTGTTTATTTTTACTTATTTCAACTTTGGTTTGAGTCTCTCTGACTGTTAGTATAACAGTTCAGTGAATAAAAACAATCACTTTTTCCTATAGAAATTTTTGCTTTCTCCCAGGTTCTCTTTAACAAGACATGTTAACAGAGAGAAAATGAAAGCATACATACATAAATATAGTGATAAATTACTTAATTTTAAAGTTGATAACAGTAACTATCACAATATGACACGCCCCCTTTAAACCCTCCAACTGATGTGTTTTACATCTAGTGACGTAGCACCCTAAGCGGGTATTTCATTTGGGGTTTTGCAAACACAGACACATAACCCAATCCGGAATGGCGGCGTGAGAAGCTGCATTTGAATCAGGCTAAGGTAGATATTGTATGTTTTTGATTTTCGGATGTCATTAGTATAGATCGTCCCAAAGCAGGCCGTGTAGGAATATCACTCACTGGAGAGTAAAAGTTGAGCACTGTTATTGTGTATCATGATTGATATTAATCCACTTCTGCTGACGTAGCCCCACTGTGTTCCACTCAATTTGATACAAAGTCTGTCTGTGTATGATACCTTGTAGTGCACATTAGATGTCTTTAGGAAGCGCTATTACTGACATACCATGTTTCTCTCTGTTAGTTGTTACTTGAGTATTTGATTTACATTTGGGTAAATAATGGCACGATTAACTTAAAGCTGTTAGAGCTTACAAGGTTCTCTTATGCAATACAACTCAGATGTATATACAATCTCTGATGCTGGAAATTTTTAATATGTATTTTAACATAGTTTATGTATTCTCACATTCTGTATTTAATGGGATTTTAGTGGGTGAGGATTTTGTGTTTTTTGATAAATTGATGTTTTAAAATCTATTGTGTGTATTGGTTATAGCACTTTAGATTAATGTATGTTGTCTTCATTTGTAGATTGTCTTGAAAAAGGCTGACTATATTAGCCGAAACGTTGACTTATTTGTGATGTCATTGATGCAATAAAGAAAATGTATGTTGATGGAAAGACCTGTGAGTGCCCTCCTTTGTATATAAATTTATAACATATTCTGCTATGTTCTGAACATTGGAATGTGAAGTATTTACAGTAAATATACACTATAACACTTTCTTAAAAATTAATATTGCATAAATATGCTTTTACATGTTTTCATTTACTTAACTGCAAAGGGCTCCAATGTACACACACACACACACACACACACACACATATATATATATATATATATATATATATATATATATATACATATATATATATATGTTTGTATTTATATGTGTTTATGTCTGTAAATACATATATACACATATGAATACATAAATACATATATACACATATGAATACATAAATACATATATACACATATGAATACATAAATACATATATACACATATGAATACATAAATACATATATACACATATGAATACATAAATACATATATACACATATGAATACATAAATACATATATACACATATGAATACATAAATACATATATACACATATGAATACATAAATACATATATACACATATGAATACATAAATACATATGCACACATATATAGACATATATTTATATATACATATATACATACTGTATATGTATGTATCTCTATGTTAAAGCCCTTTGCCTGCCTTTTTTTTCTAACGCCTGAGACCTCCTATCTTTGATCCTTTATAACTTTTGTGTGCAATATTTTTTGTAATAACTTTTATTAGACAGTGTTATTATGAGTGTAACTGTACTTTATAATGTACTTTTGATGTGTTTTGTGACACTTTTGAATTTCGCGAAACTGTTAACCACAGCTCTGAGAATGTGGTAATCATTCTAGCATAAATTGCGATTGCGCTCACACAATCGCGATTGTGCTCAACTTGTAATATGAGTGCAATTTAACCTGCATGCAAACGATCACGAAAATTTGAGCACAATCATTTGTGCGCCACTTGTAATCTAGCCTCAAATGTTTTCTAAAATCACTGGTGTCCACAATATAGGTAGATGATATATGTATTAACCTTGAAATGGTAGACCAGGGGGGATATTTATCAAAGGTCTGGCGGACCTGATCCGACAATGCGGATCAGGTCCGCCAGACCTCGCTGAATGCGGAGAGCAATAGACTCTCCTTATTTAGCATTGCACCAGTAGCTCTTGTAAGCTGCTGGTGCAACGCCGCCCCCTGCAGATTCGCGGCCAATCGCAGGGAGGTGTCAATCAACCTGATCTTACTCGATCGGTTGATTTTCGTTGATGTGTGTCCACCTGCTCAGCGCAGCCTAACAGGGTTATGGAGCAGTGGTCTTTAGACCGCTCCTTCATAACTGCTGTTTCTGGCGAGCCCACAGGCTCCGGAGCTTGATAGATAGGCCTCATGGAGTAAAATTTCTGAATATTCTCTTTAGCACCAACAATCAAGGACAAAGTTGATTTGTTTAAAATGGTTTTTAATTGATGATTTCTTTTTAAAATGATGCTGTAGATGTCGTAGCAACAACATTTCTAGAAAATACTTTTTTAGTCTTAATTTTTTTAAACTTATTTTTTAACATCTTAAAAAGGACACTTTAATATACATTACAGTTTTTTAACTGATGTTTCTGTGCTGAAAATAATATTTTTTGTATTATGTTTGCGTGGAGTGCCACTGTCCACCAATAGCTATGTGGTTATCTTCAAGTCTGCCTCTCACAGACAACTTGTGCACATTTTTAACATAACCTTTTTCCATGCAATAAAATACTGCTAACATGTTTAAATAGTACATGACATAAATGTTTTAAGTTTAATTTGCATATACTAAAATGATTGGAAAAGATAGCTAGAACTAGAAAATCTCAATTAGAAATAAAAGTCTTATAATTTACCAGTAGATGGCAGTAAATCACAACATTACTATTTGCCCACTAATCCTATAATATAAACGGCCAAGTGTGTTTGTCCGAAGCTGTCATGTGCAGTAGAGACAGCACGAGGACAAACACCCCTGGCCTTACCTGACATGCTGTTTGCGGAGGTGGGCGTGGCCGACGGGGGCGTGGTCGGGCACGGTTGGCGGGAGAGAGAGGGGACTGGGGAGAGAAATAGAAAGAGAGGGGGAGAGACAAAAAGAGATAGGAAAGAGCTAAAGAGAGGGGGAAGAGCAGAAAAGAGGGGAAAGAGCAGAAGAGAGGGGTGAGAGAGAGCAGAAGAGAAGGGAAAGAGTAAAAGAGAGGGGAAAGAGCAAAATAGAGGAAAGAGAGGGGGAGAGAGAGAGCAAAAGAGAGGGGGGGGAGAGCAAAAGAGAGGGGGAGAGAGCAAAAGAGAGGGGTGAGAGAGAGCAAAAGAAGAGAGGGGGAGTAAGGGGGAGAGAGCAAAAGAGAGGGGAGAGAGAGAGCAAAAGAGAGGGGGAGAGAGAGCAAAAAAGAGGGATGGAGAGAGGGCAAAGTAGAGGGGAGAGAGAGAGCAAAAAAGAGGGGAAAGAGCAAAATAGAGGGAAGAGAGAGAGATAAACAGAAGGGGGAGAGAGAGCAAAAGAGAGGGGGGAGAGAGAGCAATAGGGAGGGGGAGAGAGAGCAATAGGGAGGGGGAGAGAGAGAGAAAGAGAGGGGGAGAGAGAGCAAAAGAGAGGGATGAGACACTACTATTTTTTACCTTATTCTTTATGTCGTCCCTGTGCTCAAGGATTCTGTCTTTGGTTTTTCCAACATAGAAAAATGGACAATCACAATTTAGCAAGTAAACCACTCCTTCAGTATTACAATTGAAGAAGAATTTTAGTTTATAAACTTTTTCTGTGCAAGCTGAAAAAAACTTAGTTTTTATTTAAATGATATGTACTTTCCTGTATAATGCTTATTAATTTAAGTATTGTATAGATTTTACATAGGGTTTTTTCTGTGTTCAAAAAAACATATTTAAATACATGAGAATGCATATCATTTAAACATTGTATATACATGTATTTACATAGGTCCCATAGTTATGATAGGGGGGTTTGTTTTGTCTTTATTGGTCAGGTATAGTGAAGACATAATGTAGATGTAGGTGTCCTGTAGGAGTAAGCTGGGTGTTCCAGGGGAGTAATCTGCATTCTGATTGGGATACATTGCCCGTATTCCAATCTCTGAAGTACAGCTATGTTTGTCTTGTCACCTTTTCAGTGGTGAGACTTTACAGTGAGTGGCAGGTAGTGTAGGTTTAGTGTTTCACAGGAAAATTTGAAGTGTTTCTTTACAGAAACCGTGCTGGTAGGAACACTTCAAATACACCGCTGCCTGCTAAAAGTGCAGACAAGTGGTGATGTTGGCAGACTTTTGCGGAAGCTGCAGTCCCAATTATATCCTATGGGAGACACATCGCAACTCGTCTGCACTTTGCGGGTCCGCCACTTTTATTAAAATTTATCGACAGACTGACATACTGGGAGCCTGGCGAACCCAAGCAGGCAGTTTCCCTAGAGTGAAAAAAAACTTTGTTAACCGCTACACCCAATAAGACATATATATATATATACACGTCTTGCAGTACGTTGCCTATTGTACTGCAAGACGTATATATACGACTTCGCTTCAGGAAGCTCCAGCACTTTCGGCTGCTAAGTTACAGCTAAGATCTCTAGCTCCTGAAGCTTCAGGCATGTGCCGCATATGGAGCCGGAGCACGATCGGTGCTGTTTGTGTCACCATCTGTAACAATCATTGCTGACGCCGGCGGGAGGTGTGGGAGGGAGGCAGGTTGTGGGTGGGCGGCCCAGCAGTGGAGGCGGGAGGGAGTGGGAGGGCCCTACGCAACAGCAAAAAATAAATAAAGGGACAGGGAGGGGTGAGGCAGCTACACTACAAAAAAAGGGGATGGGGATTGTGTGGGGGGCCCTAACTAAGGATTGAGGAAGGAAGGGACACCACGCTACAGATATAAAAAAAAAATGTTAAAAAAAAGAAGCAGTTTATAGGTACTGGCAGACAGCTGCCAGTACCTAAAATGGTGGCTAATAGGTAGAGGGGGGAGGTTTAGAGAGCTGTTTGGGGGATAAGGGAGGTTGGGGAGTAAGGGGTAATCCTACACTGCAGAAAATATAAAAATAAAAATATATACAGTATATATATATATATATATATTTATTTTTTTTTTAAAAGCCTTATATTTTTATACTGGGAGTAGGGTTGCCACCTGCCCAGGTTTCACCGGGACAGTCCCGGTCTGAGGCTCTGTGTCCCGTGTCCCGGAACTAGCCTCAAATGCCCCAGGCTAAGTGCTCCCCTGGCGCAGCAGTGAGCAGACTTTACAAAAAATTAGCTGGCTAGAGGAGCTCTTAGCCGGGGGGTTACAGGAGCGAGCTGATCAGCCAGCAGCATGTGAGGATTCCTCTGTTAACAGCATGAGCACAGTGCACTTAGTCTATTTGCAAACTTTTTATTTCAGTGACTCTGCTACTACAAAACGGGTAGGGAAGGGAGGGACTCGGGAGGGACTCTGCAGGAGAGAGTGATGAGATTGGTGTGGGAGTCGGACAGTGGGAGGGGGGAAGAGGGTATAGGGAGTCGTCACATCCGGCTGCAGGCTGCAGCTGAGAGCGGCAGAGAGAGCCTCGAAGCAGGTGCTGGTGCGGTGGCCGCGCGGCGGGCTGTCTCTCTGCCTGCTGAAAAATGGCGTTGTTACCTTCATGGTACCACCTCCCGTCGACTGTGCAGCAGCCTTCCTAAGCCAACAAGTGCCGAGCAGCCACAGACTCAGAGAAACTGTGAGTAATACTTGGCTGTGTCTGCTGTTTTTAAATTCAAATTGGTATGGTAATTTTTTTTGTGGGGGCTGCCTTAATTATGTGTAAATATAATATATATATATATATATATATATATATATATATATATATATATATATATAATATTATATATCATATATATATATATATCATATATATATATATATATATATAATATATATATACAAATTTATTTCATAATGAATTTGAGGCCGCGAGAAGCCACGCCCCCAAGCCACGTTCACAAGCCACACCCTCTCCACGCCCACTTAAAAGGTGTCCAGGAATTTTCTGGGCAAAAGGTGGCAACCCTAACTGGGAGACTGTCTGCCAATACCTAAGATGGGGGTGACCAGTAGGGGGGGGGGATAAGAGAGCTGTTTGGGAGGGATCAGGGGGTGTGAAGTATCAGATAGGAAGCTAATCCCTACACTAAAGCTAAAATTAACCTTTTTAACTACCTAATTAAACCCTTCACTGACGGGAATAATAGAAGTGTGGTGCGCAGCTGCAAATAGCGGCCTTCTAATTACCAAAAAGCAATGGCAAAGCCATCTATATCTGCTATTTCTGAATAAAGGGGATCCCAGAGAAACTTTTACAAACATTTGGGCCATAATTGCACAAGCAGTATGTAAATAATTTCTGTGAGTAACCCAAAGTTTGTGAAAAAAGTAACAATTTTTTTTTTTATTTGATCGCATTTGGCAGTGAAACGGTGGCATGTAATATACCAAAATGGGCCTAGATCAATACCTTGGGTTGTCTATTTAAAAATAGGTAAAAAATAAATAAAAATAAGGCTCTATTTCTGTTTAAATGGAGTGATAGCAAAAATGCTAACAGTTCTCTGATATTTTGGGCAAGTTTTTGTCTTCCTGGTAGTGAAGTGGTTAAAGGACTATGAAACCCAAATTTTTTCTTTCATGATTCAGCTAGAACATATTATTTTAAACAACTTTTCAATTTACTTTAATTATCAAATATGCTTCATTCTCTTTGTATCCTTTGTTGAAAGAGCAGCAAAGCACTACTGGGAGTTAGCAGAACACATCTGGTGAGCCAATGACAGGAGGCATATATCTGCAACCACCTAAAAGCAACTAGCTCCCGGTACTGCATTGGTGCTTCTGAGCCTACCTAAGTATGCATTTTAACAAAAGATACCAAAAGAACAAAGAAATTTGGACAACAGAAGTAAATTGGAAAGTTATTTAAATTTGCATACTCTATTTAAATAATAAAAGAAAAATTCTGGGTTTCACATCCCTTTAATATACTAAGAGTTTAGTATATTAAAGGGACGTGAAACCCAGAATTTTTCTCTCATTGATATAATATAGTTACTTTGGATTAAGGTGAAATACTGAAACATATTGACAAACTTTTTACTGCACGGAATTATAATTATGTATATGATCAATATAATTATATTATGCTGTACTTAGAGGAATATATTCACGTTATATTATATTGTTATATTATATGTTATATATTATATATAATCTATTCTATATTACATATTATATTTCAACATCTATTCACATTTTCCAGATAATACATTTTGCAAGGTAGGACTGGATGGGTACAGTTAATGTACTTGGCTGCCTGTTTATCTTGAACTTTTCTCGTGACTTGAGTAAATATTTTCTTTTCAAAATGATATCACACCTTTAAAGAAAAAAGCAGCTCTGAATATTTCTGCCATTAAAGGGACAGTGTACTGTAAAATTGTTAAGTATTGTGAGAGTAATACTTTATGTTAATATTTTTTTAATATGTTTTGTAGAACTTTTTTAGTAGTCCCAACACTTCAGGTCTCAAATTGCGCAAAGTTCTCTAGCGCTATTATGTATTGCACTGAAACAAAAAATAAATGTAAACGTAATATGAGCGATGTTTAGTGTGGTTGCAATATCCATTGAAAGTATAGTGCACGCGAAAGAGATGTTGGACGCACTTAACATTCACTGGTTAATTAAGTTCTACCATGGACTTTTAATATCATTTTGTGAGCTAATTTTAGCATGGTCAAGCGATATTGATAGCGCACCTTGCGCACTCCACTGTTAGTTTGGGCCAATGTGTTTCTGTTGCCTTGTTATATCAACAGCAATGTTTTAATTGTATGATAAATTGCTCCTTTAGATTTATTTTGTATTTAAAATAGCTGTTTTTGTTATTTGATCTTACAACCCAAAATAGACTTTGCTTGCAAGGAAATCAGATCTCCTTATTTTATCACTTTCTATATACACTAATGCTTCCTTATCTTATCTATGTCTGTATACCAAAGCCCAAAACGTTTAGAAAGTAATTGAACATTAAGATTTATTCTGCTAAGTATGAGGGAGATTACAAGTTGTGCAGTATAGCCATAGCGAACACACAGCACGAAATGGGGCCGTACCACTTTTTCTATACCGTCGGTATTACATCACCCTAAAACTTTCTTTTGTCGGGCGGTATGGTGCGGTAATTCCCATACCGCACCAAATAAAAGTTTCGACTTTGTGTGTTCATGTACATTTTGACCCATAAAGATGGCAAAATGGCGATCACGTTAACGCATTCCCCATTGAAGTCTATGAAGAAAAGATAGCCCCTAGTCTAATAACCCCTAAACCGCTGTCCCCCCACATCGCCAACAGTAAATAAAGCTATTAACCCCTAAACCGCCGTCCCCCACATCGCAAAAACTAAAACTAATAAAGCTATTAACCCCTAAACCGTCCCCCCCACATCGCCAAACCAAATAAAGCTATTAACCCCTAAACCGCTGGGCCCCCCACATCGCGACAAACTAAATTAAACTATTAACCCTAAACCTAACACCTTCTAACTTTAAATTAAAGTTACAATATAACTACCTTAAAATAAATAAAAACTTACCTGTGAAATAAAAAAACCTAAGCTTAAACTATAAATAAACCTAACTAATAAGAGATACCAAAAATAAAACCCCTAAATTACAAATTTAAAACGGAAAAAAACTAACATTACAAAACATAACAAAATCTAAAATTAAACAAAATAGCAAAATTTAAAATTAAACAAAATAACAAAACCTAACATTACATAAAATAACAAACTCTAAAATTACGAAAAATAATAAAATCTAAGATTACAGAAAATAATAAACGAAATTATCTAAAATAAAAAAAATTAAACCTAATCTAATACCGCAATAAAAACAAAAAAGCCACCCCAAAATAAAAAATTTAAAATCTAACACTACACTACCAATAGCCCTTAAAAGGGTCTTTTTTAGGGAATTGCCCTAAGTTTAACAGCTCTTACTTAAAATAAAAATACTAAGTCCCCCCCTAACAGTACAACCCCCCACCCACCCAAACCCTACAAAATAAAAAAGACCTAACTATAAAAAAAACTAAGCTACCCATTGCCCCTAAAGGGGCATTTTTATGGGCATTGCCCTTAAAAGGGCATTCCGCTCTTTTACTGCCCATTATAAAATAAAAAGCCATAATCTAAAATAAAAACACCCAAAAATTAACACTAACACCCAAAATAGGTACCCACCATCCCTGAAGTCTTCATGCACTGAAGGTCTTCATGCGATTGTCAGCGGCACACTGAAGATTGAATGCAAGGTACCTGTTTTATATTGGGGTACCTTGCATTCCTATTGGCTTAAAAATTTAAATCAGCCAATAGGATGAGAGCTGCTTAAATCCTATTGATTGATTTGAACATATTTAACATTTATATAAGTAAAAGAACTGATACACTTAATGCTATGCCCTACAAAAGGCCCTTTTAAGGGCTATTGGTAGTTTAGTGTTAGATTAGGGGGTGTTTTTATTTTGGGGTGGCATTTTTTTTTCTAGGGGTATTAGATTAGGTTTAATTTTGTTTATTTTGGATAATTTTGTTTATTATTTTCTGTAATCTTAGATTTTGTTATTTTTCATAATTTTAGAGCTTGTTATTTTCTGTAATGTTAGATTTTGCTATTTTTTTTTATTTTTTGTAATGTTAGGGTTTTTTTTTGTAGTGTTAGTTTTATAGTTTAAGCTTAAGTTTTTTTTATATCACAGGTAAGTTTTTATTTATTTTAAGGTAGTTATATTGTAACTTTAATTTAAAGTTAGCGGTTGTTAGGTTTAGGGGTTAATAGTTTAATTTTGTTTGTCTCAATGTGGGGGGCCGGTAGTTTAGGGGTTAATAGGTTTATTTAGTTTGTTGTTATGTGGGGGTCGGTGGTATAGGGGTTAATAGGTTTATTTAGGGAGTCACAATGTGGGGGCCGGCGGTTTAGGGGTTAAAAGCTTTATTTAGTTTGGTGCTATGTGGGGGGTCGGCGGTTTAGTGGTTAATAGGTTTATTTAAGGAGTGGCGATGTGGGGGGTCAGCAGTTTAGGGGTTAACAGGTTGATTTAGTGTTACCAATGTGGAGGAATGGCGGTTTAGAAGTTAATAGGATTATTTAGTGTAAGCAATGCGGGGGCGGCAGATAAGGGATTAATACTTTAATTTAGGTAGTCACAATGTGGGTAGGCGGCGGATTAGGGGTTCATAGGTTTATTATAGTATTTGCAATGCGGGGGGGGGGCGGTTTAGGGACTAATAGGTAGTTTATGGGTGTTAGTGTACTTTGTAACATATTTTTTATGAGTTTTGTGATACATTTTTGTTTCTCAAAATCCATAACTACTGGTCTTTGATTGCGGAATGGATCGTTGTGGTATCGATCACGTTAAAGCCATAATGCACGACTTGTAATACTTTTTAGCAGTAAAGCCATACCGCACAACTTGTAATCTCCCTCATCATTTGCATAGCTTTTCTACAGCCAATACTATCTATTTTGAGAAAATTCAACATAATTAAGAAAAAGGTCTCAGTCTTATATTCTATGTACGGTGTAAGATACTTTTTCAAGAATGTCATGTAGCTTTTAAAGTAAAAAGCAACTCTGTGCTCAGAGTGAAGCCAAGATCCAGACATGCAAAGAGTAAAACTTGAAACTATATTGAAAGTCCATAAAACAGAGGATCCTTAAAATTGTATCTTAGCAAAGAATTCGGTACAAACGATCATCAGAGGCAAAGTTGTATGCGTTTTGGGCTACACCCAACCCTTGTTCACCAGCTGTAGCTTTAAACTGTGAAGTATAAGGTTTAAAATGGACACACCATATTATATATCTTATTTCTGGTAATTAAACCCCAAAGTATGTAGGGCAGTTAGGTTGTATCTGCATTCTATATACTTGTTTATGATGAGTAGGGTTTTCTTTCCTACCAAGAGCAGCTTACAAAGAAACAAAAACATCAAAATGGTAGACTTTATAAAAAGGATATAGAAATGACCATGTTGCTGCCTTGCAAATTATTTCTACAGAAGCCTCATTTTTAAATGCCCAGAAAGTAGAAACTAATCTGTTAGAATGAGCAGTAATATGCTTTGGAGGAGACTTTTACAGATCAAAAACTTTAACCATGAAGCTAAAGTAACAACAGAAGCCTTCTGACCCTTCAATGGACCTGATAAATTAATAAACAGACTATAACTACTTAGTAGCCTGAAGATAGAACTTCAACGCATGAACTACATCCAAATTATGCAAAAAAACACTGTTTAGAATGTTAAAGGGTTGGGACAAATATAATGAACTACAATTTCTCTACTAAAGTTGTCTGAAGTTGTCTGAAGAGATTACCTGTGGTAAGAAATCAAATTCAGTTCTTAGGACCGCTTTATCCAGATGGAAAACTAGATAAGAAGGAAGAAGAAAGTGGAGAAAGCTCAGATACTCTTGTGGTTGAGGAAATAGCTAAGAGAAACAGAACTTTATTTTATAGTTGCTGAATGTCAAAGGAATGCATAGGTTCAAATGGAGAAGACTCTAACACTTTTAAAACCAAGTTCCAAGGAGGAGAAATTGGCATTATCACAGGTCTCAATCTGTATAAGACTTGAACAAAACTCAGCATATCAGGAAGTTTAGCAATCATTTTATGGAACAAAGCAGAAAGAGCCAAAATTTGACATTTTAAAGAGCTAGAAGACAAACCCTTGTCTAAACCATCTTGCTAAAATTGGTAAAATTCTAGGAACTTTGAAAAGAATGCCAATTAAAATCGTGTTTTTTACACAAAGAAAGAAGCACATTCCAGATCTATCAGATCCTTCTTGAAACTGGTTTTCTAGCTTCAATTAAAATAGTTATCTCTGAGTCTGAAAAACCTCTCTATCTCAAAATTATGCATTTAATTTCCAAGCCGGCAAGTTGAGAGACTAGAGATCTCGAAGATAAAATGGATCTTGAGAGTCTCAAGATCCATTTTATTTTCGAGATCTCTAGTCTCTCAACTTGCCGGCTTGGAAATTAAATGCATAATTTTGAGATAGAGAAGTTTTTCAGACTATAACTAATTAGTAGCCTGAAGATAGAACTTCAAAGCATGAACTACATCCAAATTGTGCAAAAAACATTGTTTAGAATGTTAAATGGTTGGGACAAATAGAATGAACTACAATTTCTCTACTAAAGTTGTCTGAATTTGTCTGAAGAGATTACCTGTGGTAAGAAATCAAATTCAGTTCTTAGGACCGCTTTATCCAGATGGAAAACTAGATAAGAAGGAAGAAGAAAGTGGAGAAAGCTCAGATACTCTTGTGGTTGAGGAAATAGTTGAGACAGAAGGAGGAGAACTCAACATTTGTACTAAGTCCACAAACCAAGATCTGTGAGGACAAGCAGGAGCATCTACAATTTCTGCCTGAGGTCCCTGGACTTCACAAAATATCTGGGAACTTTTTTGTTTAATCAAGAAGCCATTAGGTCTATCGCTAGATGCTCCATCTCTGGACTACATGATTTATAACATCTGAATGAAGAGACCAATCCCTGAAATGTAGAAATCGATGACTGAGATAATCCGCTTCCCATTTGTTCCTACCTGTAATGTTAAATGCAGAAATTATGCTGCAATTGTTCTCTGCCCATTGGAGTATTCAAAATACTACCTTCATTGCTACAGAACTGCAAGTTCCTCCATGATGAGTAATATATGCCACAGCCATGACATAGTTCGATTAAAATAAAAGATGAGATTCTTCCTTTAGAAGGGGCCAGCTTTGGAGGGCCCTGACAATCGCACACAGCTCCAACACATTTATAGGTAACCTTGCCTCCTGAGTTAACCAAGGTCCCTGCACTCTCCTTGGTCCCTACACTGTGCCCCATCCTGAAAGGCTGGCATCTGTTTGTATTATTGTCTAGTATGGATGAAGAAAGGCTGCCCCTGGAGAGATGGACTGGTAGTTTATTTGCCAACAAAGAGAAAGACTTGTGGTAGGATCCAACAGAATCCTTTGAGAAAGTTGACCATAATAATTGCACTATTGATTCAACATGCAAAGTTGAAGATGTCTCATGTGAAACAAGCAAACGGTATGGCATCTGATGCATCATCAGACCCAGCTACTGTAGGATTGGGAGATGACTGAAGCTTGGTACAAGTGGACTGCAACTCTAATTTTCTCTGATCTTTGGAAGATTTATTCTCCAACCATGCTGTTGAATACTTTAGAAGGGGCCAGCTTTGGAGGGCCCTGACAATCGCACACAGCTCCAACACATTTATAGGTAACCTTGCCTCCTGAGTTAACCAAGGTCCCTGCACTCTCCTTGGTCCCTACACTGTGCCCCATCCTGAAAGGCTGGCATCTGTTTGTATTATTGTCTAGTATGGATGAAGAAAGGATGCCCCTGGAGAGATGGACTGGTAGTTTATTTGCCAACAACGAGAAAGACTTGTGGTAGGATCCAACAGAATCCTTTGAGAAAGTTGACCATAATAATTGCACTATTGATTCAACATGCAAAGTTGAAGATGTCTCATGTGAAACAAGCAAACGGTATGGCATCTGATGCATCATCAGACCCAGCTACTGTAGGATTGGGAGATGACTGAAGCTTGGTACAAGTGGACTGCAACTCTAATTTTCTCTGATCTTTGGAAGATTTATTCTCCAACCATGCTGTTGAATACTTTAGAAGGGGCCAGCTTTGGAGGGCCCTGACAATCGCACACAGCTCCAACACATTTATAGGTAACCTTGCCTCCTGAGTTAACCAAGGTCCCTGCACTCTCCTTGGTCCCTACACTGTGCCCCATCCTGAAAGGCTGGCATCTGTTTGTATTATTGTCTAGTATGGATGAAGAAAGGATGCCCCTGGAGAGATGGACTGGTAGTTTATTTGCCAACAAAGAGAAAGACTTGTGGTAGGATCCAATAGAATCCTTTGAGAAAGTTGACCATAATAATTGCACTATTGATTCAACATGCAAAGTTGAAGATGTCTCATGTGAAACAAGCAAACGGTATGGCATCTGATGCATCATCAGACCCAGCTACTGTAGGATTGGGAGATGACTGAAGCTTGGTACAAGTGGACTGCAACTCTAATTTTCTCTGATCTTTGGAAGATTTATTCTCCAACCATGCTGTTGAAGAAATGACAGAAGCTTGTATGTAGAAGCTTTGGATGAGAAATTGCAAATGGTAAAGATGGAGCCTGAAGTAAAATATTGTCTAGGTACAGAGCTACTAAAAACATGACATGATGATGAATAAAAGGGTTCCCAGAAGCTTTGTGAAAATTCTGGGAGCAGTAGCAAGACCAAGCACAATAGCAATTGAAAATGTTTTTCCAGAATATGATCTTTGTGAATTGGAATATGAAGGTAGGCATCCTTCAAATCCATTGTATTCATAAACTGTCATTGTTGAACAAGAGGAAGAATTGTTTGAATCATTTCCATTTTGAAGGTAGGGACTCTGAGGAACTTGTTGTTTAAGGTCTATATATACAGAATATGTCTGAAAGTTTTTTTTGTTTTTTTTTTAAACAATTAACAGATTGGAGTAAACCCTTGTTCTCGTTTCTCCAAAGGAACAGGACGGATCACGCCCAGGAGTTCTAGATCTTGAATACATAGAAAAAAGACTTGAGCCTTTACAGCATTCTTTGGAATGTGGGACAGAAAGAAACTAATATTCAGCCCCCATGGGTCTCAAATGGACTGAGCCCAGACCTTCTGTAAGATGCCCCTTACCAGAAGAGACTGCGGATAGGGGGTTGTACCTTCATGCTGATTTAGTAGAAGTTGAGGGCTTCTTTGATTGTTTAAAATTATTCCAACTGGAAGAGGACCTCCAGGAGGTACTGGAAGATTCATTCCTTTGAGAAGAACTGCCAAAAGGAACAAAAATAATTAGAAGCCTTACCTTTGTCAGCTGACCAATATTTCAGCTAGAACAGCAAGAGCTATATTCTTTTGCAATAATTCTGATAATGTCCACAATTTCTTTAATAGACCTAATCAGATCCAAAGAATGATGAGAATTTTCATCCAAGGATTTGCCCGAAATTTGATTAAACAGATTTTTGAATCATAGAGTAGCGGCTGCAGCAACACAGGTGATACTAATAGCTTGTCTGAATAAAAGCCCCACTTGCTGAAATACTTTTCTGACATAAGACTCGGTCCACTGGATGTCTAAAAAGAGGTACTGTCCTCCAACGGAATTGTTGTACGCTTTCCTAAGATAAAAATTGTACTGTCTAACTAAGTAATAGTCTCCCAAAGTTCCAAATTAGAAGATGGTAAAGGAAAAATCTTGAATCTAGAAGCTAGGTTATTAGGAATACCAGACCTAGCCCATTCTCTGATAATTATCTCGGTAATGGCAAGCGGAAAAACTCAGGAGCCTTAAGTATAGGCTTAAAAATGAGATCTAATTGCATAACAGATTTTTCCCCAGCCAATTAGGCATCCTGAATTCCTAGTGTACATAATACTTCTTTAAGTAATGTAAGAAGATGATCCAATTTAAACATGAAGGAGGATAAATCTGTTCAGCAACGCACCCATGATCATCAGAATTATATTCACCATCAGAAGATAATTCTGAGTATTCTGAATCTGAGTCATTTAAAAAATCCTTAGGAGATCTAGTGTTCAAAGATCCAGAATGGGAAGAGAATTCCATAGTAGGATGATAGTTAAATCTTTTACGATTACTTGGTGGTGGCATAGCCGCCAATATCTCCAAGATCTCAATTCTGATTAACTCCCATGTAAAGGGCCATTAAAGGGCCATTTGTTTATCGTTTTTGATGAATGTAACAAATATGGAGAACACTGCCAATTTTACATTTGGCCAAAAATTAATGCATATGTCTACTTATCAATTTATTGTATAAGTAAAGTGGTATGTAGGGATGGGTGAATGTGGTAAAAATGCAATTCACTTGGTAGAACGAATAGTCCAGTGGATGTGGACATTTGTTTTGGACAATTTAATGTTGATAAGAACAAAAATCCATTAAAATTCAGCAATCAACTATTATTTACGGTTTTCGAATAATCATAATTAGATTAAATATCCACATTCATAATTTTGAACGTAAACATTCGATTTAACAAATACTATTCAGAAGTTCAATAGTTCATGTGGTAGGGAATTAATAAACTGATACATAATACATTCTATTATATGAATTAGAATTTTTTTCTATTTTGAATATTGCATAATTTTAATTTTACATGTATAGAGTATTAGAAATATTATTATAAATATGTAGATTCTAATTTTTTTAATTTGAATATTGCATAAATCAATTTGAATTATGCGATATTTGATTTAGAAAAATTCAAATCGAATATTACATTTAAAGATATGATTAGAAATACTTTTACATTAATGAATGTTAGAATTTTGTACAAACATCCAAAATTCTAAATAGATGAACGATGTGTTAAAATTCGTATAATTTTTCAAATGTTTACAAAACCCCTAGTGGTATGGTTAAAATAAATGAGAATGGAGAGATTGGACACTGCTTTCTGCCTTTTTACCTCAGAGAGGTGAGCTTCAGCTTCCTTTTTCTCTAGGCAGTTTATCTAGATATTTTTTTCACAGTAACCTAACTAAATAAAGTTGTTGTTACTCTGCTAAGCTGGTGTCCTGTATTTATGGTTCCTGACACAGACAGGACCCTGGATGAGAGGGCCCCATAGTGCCGGCGTACAGTGTCTACATAAAGCTAATGGAGGCAAATTGTGCTGGTACAGCAGTGAGAGAGTTAACCCCTGTGTAAAGAAGCAGGTGTCATGTTGTAAGTTGTTACATAAATCACTGGTGAGGTTAACCATGCATGTTGTCAGTGTAAGAGGAACAGACTTAATTACTAGGGGATCATATCTCAGAACTGACTGGTCACTTCTTTATTGCGAGGTAAAAGCAAGCAGTTGATTTCTGAGACACGATTGAGTAAAGTTATATTTACTGGAAAGAATTCTTGAAACTAATTCTGAGAATAAATAAGACTGTTAAAAACAGTATTTTACCAGGAAAAACATTAGAGTGTCACAAAATGAAATTTCTCACACAAAATGTAAAGGAGTAAATAAAAAGCAATTTAAAGTCAGTTTTTTTTTTACAAATATTAAAGCACATAAAAATGATCCATCTAGCTATACATGCCAGCAACTGTCCAGCTGTTTCTACTTCCTGCAGCCAAATGGCCACTGTTCCTGGTGACCAAGAGGGGAGAGAGACTTTCCAAGCAGACAAACGTTCAGGAGAGTGTAGCAGAAGGTGACGTGATCTGATATCCATCACACGTCTGTTGAGCCCCACTGTGGTTTGTTAAACTCCCTATAATAAAAAATGTGAAATTATTAGATCTTCACATGTTAACCCTACCCTAATTATCCCCTAATGCAATTATTACCAATGTATTAATATCCCTCTACTGCTATAGTACTCCTAATAAAAATGATTACCCCTTCGATAATTATGATCTGCCTTAATAGCAATCTTATTAAATTAATGCATCTAAAAAAATAACCACCTGTCTTAATTACTCATAATAAAAGTCTATTATTTAATTACCCACTCCTCCAATAGCACCCTTCCCTCATTACAATAAACTTGCTTCACAAACATCCTCATTATTAGGTTCCCCCACTCATGGGACCGCCATATATTAACAACCTACAATCAATGGGACTCACTGTTAACTTCTCCAACACATATTTCATTCCACCAATGGGACTCCACACAATATTCAACTGTCAAGAGCAAAAACCCTGTAACCCCAAAGTTGTATCTTACCTTAATCCATAATACAGCATGGTACCATTATTTATTCAGTCTCGGTTGAGACCATGGAGCCTCCTCTTTACCCAAAAAAAACAAACATGAGGCTCTGCTATCTACATGGATTTTGGTCAGGTTACTCCCCATACTACTTTCTTAGAGACTAACAACCCTTGTAGACGACTGTAAGCAATTATCCAATCATAACAAAAAGGGGAAGTGCTAAATATCAGACAAATAAAACATTTAATGTAACTGTCTATACACCATGACAAAAAGAGAGTGGAGCTGTCTTGTTTTGAATGTGAGTTTATAATTCATGTGCAGTGCAGTTCAGCATGCATCCTTGTGTCTTACATGTGGGGGTCTTAATAAATAAAAAAAACGATGGTTTTGGGCAGGAATTAAAGCTATATATAATTATAAAATTATTATCTGTAAACAAAAATAATTTTATGAAAATACACAATCTTCTTTAAAAATAGGCTTTTTTGAAATGCAGAGATCTTTTAGCACTTTCATATTCTGATTGCCGATCTCAGAGTGCATGGTACATGGAGCATACCTTCCAGTCGAATATTGGCGCCTAGTGTATGTACAGCGTGTTGTTCCCAGTGTTCAAATAAATAAATAAAGCAGTTAAACACAAAACATATGGCACCACAGTGATGTAATATCATCAAAAGGTGACATATCACCAATATTACTAATATTGACTAATTATTAGTAAAGGTTAAACGGGGCAAATGTTTAGCTGTATACCCTGGATGCTTTGTTTGAGTATGTCTCACTTAGTTTGTTTATTAAGTGTTTGTTTGAGTATGTCTCACAATGTGTTTGTTTATTTGAGTACATTTGTAAACTAAAGAAGGATCTGAATGTTCTGCTGAAGTACAAGACAAGCTTTAACATTGTGTTCTTCTATTTTCTATTTGTATGCAGCCAATTGAATAGCCCCTTGGCAGTAATTATATTCAATAGGAAAGGTTATGCTTTCAAGGGAATGAGAGGCACAAATTGTACTTGCAAATAGCAAATTAACTCAGGTTTCCCCTTGTTGATAGCAGCTCTACAGTTTAAAAGAATATTCAGAATTACATTTGTATAATATTATAATCCTAACCAAAACCCTCTATAGCAGCTACCCCTCTCTATAAACAAACAGGGGAAACTGGATCTCCTTATTTTAATATTCACATAATACAATGCAGAAGCTGATGAGAAAGATTGAAGAACATAATGGGGCCTATCTATCAAGCTCCGAAACGAGCTTGACGGACCGTGTTTCTGGCGGGTCTTCACAAAGACCGCTGTTCCATAACCCTGTCCGCCTGCTCTGAGCAGGTGGACAGGAATCGCAACAATTCAACCCGATCGAGTATGATCGGGTTGATTGACACCCCCCTGCTGGCGGCCGATTGGCCGCGAGTCAGCAGGGGGCGGTGTTGCACCAGCAGCTCTTATGAGCTGCTGGTGCAATGTTAAATGCGGAGAGTGTATTGCTCTCCGCATTCAGCGATGTCTTGTGGACCTGATCCGCACTGTCGGATCAGGTCCGCAAGACTTTTCTTAAATATGCCTCATCATCACTGATACCAAAAAACATATGGCTGGTCCGGAAACTTAAAGGGACAGTATGTGCAGAATTATATAACGTTAGCCATACCTGTGAAAAAGAAAGTAACTAAGAGAATTAAAATAACTTAACTTACCTGCATTGCCATCCTCTGCTCTGCTGTTTTTATTAAATACATATCACAGCTCACTGTCTAATCACAGTGTACCGTTAAAGAGGTTGAACTAAAGGAAAACCAAATGAAAGAGTTTATAATCCCAATTGATAGGGGTAAAAACATTTCTTTATTCCATCAGATTAAAAGCAGCAAATGTTCAAAAGATATATCAGAGTTGAACAAAGGAAGCATGCTCCTTGCTAGATAATGCAGTCAGCTGCTTTAATTCCTAATTCATTTCTATGTTTACTGTCCCTTTAATATTATCCTCATACAAGACGCCCCTAAACATAACAAATGGCTTATGTCTGAAAATATCTCATAAAGTCAACTTTTCTTTATTCCATCTTACAAAGTGTATTTTCAAAGTATTACAGTTCTTTTAAAGGGACACTAAGATCAAAATTAAAATTTAATGATTCAGATAGAGCATGCACATTTAAAACAAGACTAATTTACTTACATTATCAAAATGTGCACAGTTTTTTTATATTCTCAATTTCTGAGGCATCAACTCCCACTGAGCATGTGCAAGAGTTCACTGCTCATGGCTGTCACATGATACAGGGAGATGGAAAATGGAAGTAATGTTGCAATTTGTCTGAATGAAAATCTACTAGTCGTTTGAAATTCAGACTAAAGGCCCAATTGTCAAAAATGCTCTGGCTTTTAGAGAAATATTAGTTTAGACTTAACAGGCTGAACACATTCAATTCTCTAAGAAAAAGGGCAGAACCTAGAAGTCCCAAAGAGATGAGAGCTGGCTCCCATAATAAGGCTATATGGGATAGAGAATCTCACAGGGGAGAGTGAGGCTAACATGGGAGCACCTAGCACTGATATAAATTCTCAGTTTGCAGTAAACTAATTAAGCTGAAATTTTTTTTTCTCCAGTTAATTTGCATTTGCTTCTAGTTCAGTATACATTACTTTTTTTCAGTTAAATAAGTATATTGTGAATTTTGAGCCAACCTGAATGCAATTAGTGAGATAAATCAGAGTTGTGAGAGATAGTCTGACATACCCTGGGACATCCCTGTCCCTCACTCTTTCTAAAATTGTCAGGTTTATTTTACATAGAAAAAAATACAAAATGCAAGGTCATTTGTAAAAGAAGCATGGAAATATACACATTATAATCCAGATTTGTTAAAGTAATACAGAAACTTTTAAAGCATATTCATATTTTGTAAAATCCCAATCCTAAATACACTGCTGTATACCAAATCTAAATGCATTAAAATACAAAATAGAAAGTGCAAAGCTTAAATGTAATAAAACTTAAAGAAAAAAAATCTAAAGTAAATTAAAATACAAAGCAGAAAGTGTAAATGTAACAAACATCTCATGTCATGCAGTGATATATTGCACTGGTCTTGTCTCCACATCCAGAAATGAAGGGAATGCCCCTTAAAGTAAATACAATAGATTTGCAGAATCAACAAACACATGATAAAAAGGCAATACAATAAAACTTCAAATGAGTAGTATATTTTATTCTGGCAAATTTCAAAGTTATGTCAATTTCCACTCCTCTTGTAATCATGTGACAGCCACCAGACAATCACACATGCATATCTGTATATTCTGTGAATTGTTGCACTTGTTTAGAAGGAGCTGGTGACTCAAAAAGTGTAAATATAAAAAGACTGTGCACATTTTATTAATGGGAGTAAATTGTAAAGTTATTTAAAATTGCATGCTCTATCTAAATCATGAAAGTTTAATTTTGACTTGAGTGTCCCTTTAAATAATGAAAACAAAATTTGTCTAAAATCTAGTAATGGATCTCGCGGTGCTGGTGGATCGTTTTAGATAATCTCATCTAAACTTTAGATCATTGGGCCTAAGTATTATTGCATTGTCTTTTATTACACGTTTATTGATTATGTAGTTATACTTATTTAATGCTAATTTTAATAGCTTTTGCAGTTCTAAATAAAACTACTTTTTGCTTGTCCACCAATAGAACTGTGAGAGTTGTTCTTATCAGCAGTGGGCAATCACTAGAAATTAGCCACAAACTCTTACTTTTATTATTTAATTTAAATCTCTTAACATTCTAAAGGAAAGAAAGAATAAGCCCTGATATGACTACAATTGGTTTGCAATCCTCTTGCATCTAAGGGGTTAAACAAATGTGAATGTCATTATAAAATCATTTCTGACCTTTGCTTATAAAACACATTACACATACTGGATATCAATATTTGCCTTTGGAGCTTGTGCATTGTGTTTGCCTACTTAGATCTGGCATGTGTTTGGGTTGCTCCTTAAAGGGACACTGTACCCAATTTTTTTCTGTTGTAATTCAGAAAGAGCATGCAATTTTAAGCAACTTTCTAATTTACTCCTATTATCAATTTTTCTTTGTTCTCTTGCTATCATTATTTGAAAAAGAAGTCATCTATGCTTTTTTGGTTTCAGTACTCTGGACAGCACTTTTTTATTGGTGGATGAATTTATCTACCAATCAGCATGGACAACCCAGGTTGTTCACCAAAAATGGGCCGGCATCTAAACTTACATTCTTGCATTTCAAATAAAGATACAAAGAGAATGAAGAAAATTTGATAATAGGAGTAAATTAGAAAGTTGCTTAAAATGTCATGCTCAATCTGAATCACGAAAGAAAATTTTTGGGTACAGTGTCCCTTTAAGGCAAACACAGGAAATCTGAAAGAATAACAAGGGAGAAAAGTGGGTGTTAGCTGCACAGGAGTTTTTTTATTGGCTAATCTAGAGGATAATGTGTTTGCTTTATCTCTTCTTTTAAACAAATTGTGTCAGAAACATTTACTTTAAAACACACTCAGATCTGGTCTTCCTTGCGTAACATACAAATGTGGTCTTCTCATAGTCATAATCCTATCATGTTTACCGTACACTGAAACAAGAGAAGGATTAGGCTTCGGGAACAATGGTGTTAGCTGACACTCTTTGCAGATTTCCTAGATTACGAGTGGAACGCAAAATTGAGCTTTCGCAAGCATGATATTTGCGCTGGTATTACAAGTAAAGTGCTCATTAGAACGCGCTTCCATAGGCTCCAATGGGAGCCTCATTCTGATGCCGATAGACATGGCAAAGAACCTAGCACAGAGCAAGTTGCGCAGCGTTGGGCAGCATGTTTAATATAATTAATAATAAAAGTCAGTCAAAAGATCTGAGATAAGGAGGCAGTCTGCAGAGGCTTAGATACAAGGTAATCACACAGGTAATATGTATATTAATATAACAGTGTTGGTTATGCAAAACTTGGGAATATGTAATAAACGGATTATCTATCTTTTTAAACTATAACTTTTTGGGTGTTTACTGTCCCTTTAAATATATACTTCTATGTATATCTGATCATGTTCATGTAAAATACATATCTATACCTTTATATCTATAGGAATAGATATACAGGTAAATGTGTATATATATATATATGCAGCCAAAAGAAAATGCACTCTCAGGACTTTCATAAACAAGTTACTTTTATTTCTGTAACGTTTTCGGAGGTCTTGCCTCCTTCATCAGCATGAATAAAGTGAAAGCAAACAAACTCTTAAATAGTGACATACTCACTCAAAATCATTTCAAACCACTACCTGTGCTGCACTACCACTACCTGGGATGCAATAATTAATTTGAGCTCTCATGTTCTGACAAACGGTGAAATACAACTGCTCAATAAGGGATTATCATTTGTTCCCAGCACAACAATCAATGAGTACGAGCAGAAACTTGATATTCACAAATTTTGCAGAACCTTAAAGCTTAAAGAGTTTTTCCAGAACACTGTAGCAGATAACACCAAAACTGCAATTGAACGCCAATGTCATATACCAAGCTCATTTGAACCTATTAATTGTAGCGCCAGCACCAAGATCTTTATTCGTATGGTCTCTTAAGACCTAGATAAGGACAGAGAGCATTCTATATGGAAACACAACCTCACACAAATAGAAAGAAAAGCTATCAAAACGCTACAGGATGACACCTCCCTTACCATTAGACCAGCGGATAAGGGAGGGGCCATAGTCCTTCTGAACTATGACTACTATAAAAGTGATATTGTACATCAACTCTCAGATACATCTACGTACATGGCTCTGAAGGGTGATCCAACAGGTACATACAAAAAACAATTGGATGATTTAATTCAGATGGGTTGCGAACAGGGTTTCATCTCTGAACACATCAAAAAATATTGCACCACACTACACCCAAGGATACCCATACTATATACAATACCGAAGGTGCATAAAGATGCAAAGGCACCTCCGGGTCGTCCTATCGTGTCGGCAGTGGATTCCTTATGCCAACCGGTGTCACAGTACATTGACCTACTGTTACAGCCAGTTGTCAGAGGAACACAATCCTTTTTGCTGGATACCAGCGAATTCATTAGACTGTTGGGGGCTGTTCACGTCCAGCCTGGTGATATTTTGGTCACTATGGACGTGAACAGCCTATATACTATCATTCCCCACGGGGAGGGTTTAGAAGCAGTTAGGGCACACCTCACGAATAACCCCCTCTATGAGGGACCCCCCATTGAATACCTACTATCTCTCATTGAATTTTGTTTACACAAGAATTATTTCAGATTCGAAAACAAATTCTTTCTTCAGATAGCGGGCACGGCCATGGGGTCATCCATGGCCCCCTCCTATGCTAACATCTTCATGTCACATTTCGAGAATATATACCTATGGGGAAAATGTGATTCATCTATCATTTTCTACCATAGGTATATCGACGATATCTTTTTGATTTGGAGAGGTCGCATGGATGACCTCCATGAGTGGTTTGAAACTTTCAACAATACACAGACCACTGTTAGATTTAAAATCGTGAGCGATACAGAGTCTGTTAATTTTCTTGACCTCAAAATATACAAAACCACACAGGGATTAGGATGTACACTATTCAGTAAACCTACGGATAGGAACTCCCTACTGAGGTCAGATAGCTGTCACCCCCCAGCATTATTAAAGGGTATACTGAAATCGCAGCTTATCAGAACAGTTAGAAATAATTCTGACCCTATATTAGGAGCCACCCAGTTGTCCGAAATGGGTGCAAAATTTGCAGAGAGGGGCTACAAGGCCCAACATATCAGCCAGACGATGAAGGAAGTGTCGCAAGTAACACAAGCACAACTACTGGCCCAAGAACCTAGACAAACCAGGGATGACAAAATCATACTGGCAACTACATTTTCTCCTAGTACCAGAAATGCTGGACTTTCTTTAAGGACACATTGGCCTATCGTTTCCACTGATCCAAAATTACAGTTTAGTAAACATCTTACGCCTATGGTCGGTTACAGGAGGGGCACAAACCTGCGAGACTTATTAGTCAAAACTGACTCTAAGGCAAGTTACAATCCTAGGACACATACCAACATCAGAGGATCTTATCAATGCCTAGGATGTACTACCTGTAATGGACTTATAAGCACCAGAATATTTAACCATCCCCATACCAACAGGCAGTTCCATATACGACATTCGATTACCTGTACAACCACGTTTGTCATCTACTTATTGGTATGCCCATGCTCTTGGCATTATGTCGGTAAAACAACAGGTACCCTGAGAGAAAGATGGCCAATCATCGGCATGCCATAAGGTCGGCTCACAAGTCCGGGGAATCGGAACAACCGGTAGCGAGACACTGTGCAGAACACAGGCATTCGGTGGCATCAATAAGATACACACTTATTGATCATGTACCCCCACTAGATAGAGGGGGAGACAGAGGCAAAATACTTCTGCAACGGGAGGCAAAATGGATGTACCGACTGGGTACCATTTACCCAGGGGGACTCAACACCACCCCTGACTTTAAGGCTTTAATGTAATGTGGCTATATAGTGTGATACAAGTGCAGGGTACGGCACCTAGACTATCATGACTCTGTGGGCCATATGGTCGGCTTGCCTCGCTCTAGGGGTGCTCCTAAACCACGTTGGCATACAGCACCAGGGGTAGGAGTCTTTGGTATTTCTAATACCTGTGTGGAAGTCGGATAGTGGTGCCTTGGAGTTACCAGGTTTTTTACACACATAGCACTACACATAGTCAAAGCCTGACACTTGATCCTTAAGCATCCTAGGAAGAAGAAACAACAACATGGAGAATCATTTGATAACAGAATAAACAGAATAACATAATGCATATTAAGCATTCGATCCTAAAGGCCACGGTAACCTAGAAGACTAGGGTGCAATAGAAGGCACCGAAGATTGCACAGCAATAAATACAGAGAGGGTCATTATATATAAATTCAGAAGTGAAGGACCAGGCGCTCTTTATTCTGCATACATGAAAATTATGGACTTTTGGAGCTAAATCAATCCCGAATGGGATATTGTTTAAGCCATTGGAAAGACCGTTATATCAATTGTTTTTATTTTTACTTTATTTTAATTTTATTTTTACTTCCATTTTTTTATTCATCTTTATTTGTATTTGTGTTATATGATTAGAGTGTTTAGATAGTGAGTATATGGGGGCATTGCTAGCCACAAGATGGAAGTGGAATATGCATATATGACCCTCACAGCTCTAATAATGAGATTTAATATGGTGTAAATATATAACCTCATCACTTAATAGGAATTAGTTGAGCTGTACAAATTCCAAAAAAATTTTTTCATGTTCTAAGTAAATAAGGTGTTTTGACAGAGGGTATGAATAGCATACATGACAATAGCTCATGACAGTGGGAAGATCGCAGATAAAGGATAATTTAATATGCTATTCGTTTACAAATCGAAGGCTATATATCGGAGGTATACATCTCCATATGAGACTCCTTTTATGAATATTGGGTAGACTGACTAAATATCTACAATATAAGGCAACACAACAACACGTATATAGCACAAAATGCCAGCTGGCGTGTCTCATAATTAGATTTGTTTATATTTTTTCAATACGTACACCTTCTTTAAACACACATATTGTAGTCAAACAGCATGCTTGCTTTAACACACTTTGATATACCTTGAAACACAATTCCTGTTAGTCTGTTCCTGTACAGGATTACATTCTAGCATTGTTTAGGTTGTCATGGCAACAAGCGGCTGCTACACCTACTATCACTATTTAATGTAATAGCACAATCGTTTGCACGCTAATAGTTTGATTTATGTTTTTAAGATAATATGCCACAATGGTTTTATGATTATGGCATTTACACTGATTAAACCGATTTTTACGGCTACATAATTTTGATAACCGGAAGTAGTTTGGCGCACCACTTCCGCTACATAGCACACTTGGAACGCACTATGCGGTCCAACACCGGTAATTTTGGCGCCAGCACAGGTAGTGGTTTGAAATGATTTTGAGTGAGTATGTCACTATTTAAGAGTTTGTTTGCTTTCACTTTATTCATGCTGATGAAGGAGGCAAGACCTCCGAAAACGTTACAGAAATAAAAGTAACTTGTTTATGAAAGTCCTGAGAATGCATTTTCTTTTGGCTGCATATCTTCTACAAATTTGCACCCAGGCAGTTTTCCTCTGTGGGCGAGTTCTGGTGTTTTGGATACCTATATATATATATATATATATATATATATATATATATATATATATATATATATATATATATATATATATATATATATATATATATATATATATATATATATATATATATATATATATATATATATATAGGAAGCCAGGTTCCGTAAGGAGAAAAGGAGTACCGGAGACTTGGAGGCTTGAAAAAGTGGTGTTTATTCAACAGCAGTTGCCGGATACATAGGTGAGTAACACAACGATCACCTGACGCGTTTCGCGCATGCGCACATGTGCTTCATCAGAGGCTAAGGATCACAGGTAATACTATGCCCTATATACAAATAGCCAGCCAATGGGCTCATAGTAAAATCCCACATTACAGGCCAATTAGGTTAGCTGATAGTAAACAGCACCAGTAGTACTGATCATAAATATATTTGTACAGGGCAAAGGATTATACAAGTTTATCATACATAACAGACAAAGGGAAAAAGACGAACTCCTATGTCATGAGAAAATTGATTAACATTATATAGAAATGAAAAAGTAAAAATAGTAAAAATAGAGGACTTTCCCTAGTAGAAAAATATATAATGAATAAATGAAAAAATATATATAAAAAAATTATAAAAGATAAAAAAATAATAACTTATATGATACAAAGTATGTATAATCATTAACATTAATAAGGAGAACAAAACAAAAACTAAATGAATAATGATACTATACTACTTTAAGCTTTTGACTTGTTACTAGAACATGGTTATTAATCAGAATGCTAGAATATTATAACCATTAATTATATGGTATTATTCTACAAATAAATCTGCATCCATTCTTTTATTAATACCCTCAGGTACCCTTGTATGCAATTTAATTATCCAAAAAATCTCCTTCCTTCGAAGGTTTTTTCTCTATCGCCCCCTCTAGAATGCAATTTGATTTTATCAATCCCTATCCAAGAAAAATACTTAGAGCCTAAACCATGTAGTCTAAAATGTTTTGCTTCAAGAGTTTTAGGTTCTTTGTCGTCAAGGGACCGTAAGTGTTCGCAAATTCTATCTTTTAAGGGACGAGTTGTGATCCCAACATACTGCTTGGAGCAGTAGAGACAATTGACCAAATAGATGACAAATTGAGAAGTGCAATCAATTCTATCCCTTATGTTGAAAGATTGATGTGTGACGCTGGAAGAAAATGTGTCTGTAACTGTAATACACGTACATGCTTTACAAGGAACATGGCCACACTTAAAACATCCCAATTTGGGACTAAGCCAATTTGATTGTGTTACCTGGAGTGTAGGTTTGCCTGCTAAATTTTTTCTGGTTAAATCTCCTATAGTAGGGGCTTTTCTGGCTATGCATTTTACTCCCTTTGTTATCACTTCAAGTAGGGCATCATCTCCCTTTAATATAGTCAAGTTTTTCCTGACTACATTGCAGATCTGCTGATATTGTCTGCTAAACTGTGTTATAAATAGGGTAGATTGGCTATGAGGGTCTGTGTTACCCTTATTGCGAAAGACTGTATTCTTTTTTATAGGTGTAAAAAGTTCCTGTCTATCCATTTGGGCAACCTGCAATTCTAATTTTTTAAGGGTAGCTCTATGGTAGCCTCTTTGCACTAATCTACTGGTCAATTCTTGAGCTTGGAGGTTAAATTTAATAACATCTGAGCAATTCCTGCGTAACCTTAAGTATTGTGCTTTCGGAATCCCTCTTTTTAAGTGGGAGATGTGACATGAATCTGCTCGTAATATGGTGTTGCGGGCTAGTAGTTTGCGATAAGTAGAAGTGAGGATTTTGTCTTGATCCACTTTAATTAGTAGATCCAGAAAGTTTGTCCCAATGGGGCTACTCTGGGCCGTAAAGGACAAATTGTATTGGTTATCATTCATAAAGTTGATAAAGGTGTCAACAGTATTATTGTCCTGAGAATCCCAGATGACGATTATATCGTCAATGAAGCGCCCGTATAGAATAACATTCTTAGAAAAGGGGAAACTATCTGCAAAGATGCGGTTGAGCTCTAACCAGCCCATGTAGATGTTGGCATAGGCCGGGGCGAATTTTGCCCCCATTGCTGTACCGCATCTCTGCAGATAGTACTCCCCTTGAAACATAAAGAAATTATGTTTTAGTAGGAATTCTGTGACTTGGACAATGAAGTAGATAAATTGGTCACTATAGTTGGAATGTCGATGTAGCATAACGTTGATAGCTTCCAATCCCAACGTGTGGGGAATGTTGGAATACAACGCCATCACATCTATAGTGACCCAATTGTATGTATCTTTCCAAACAATGTCCTTTAATTGGGTTATGAAATGTGTACTGTCCCTAATGTAGCCTGGTAGAGATAGCCTAGTGGGTTGTAATATATGATCCAGCCAGCTACCTAATTTCTCGCATAGTGACCCATTACTGGCCAGAATGGGTCGTCCCGGGGGTTTAGTTAACTGTTTATGTATTTTGGGCACTATGCGAAAATAAGGAGTGCTAGGCTCTGAGACAAAAATATAGGATGGTAGATCTTTATCCATAAAATTGTCTTCTACCGCTGAATCAAGGAGGTGGGAAAGTTTGTTCTTAAGGGAGAGCGTAGGGTTGAAGGTAAGTTTGGTGTAAAGGGAACTGTCACTTAACTGTGAATTAATCTCAGTGATATAATCACTCTTATTTAACACAACGACTGCCCCTCCCTTATCAGCTTGGGTAATAACAATTTTATCATTCTTCTGTAATCTGGCTAATGCTAGTCTTTGTGAATGTGTCATGTTATCATGTGGTCTCAAGGGAAAGTTTCTTTCAATTGTTCTAAAAATGTCAGTAAGTTCTTTCTCAACTACTCTCTGATATAAATCCAGTAGATAATGTCTCGAGTGTATTGGATAGAAATAAGTGGTGTTTTTATAAGAGAATGAGGTGTTGGTGTTTAGAAGTGATTGGGTTTGTCTAATTGATTCTTGTTCAAGTGAAATTAAGTTGGTGAGTTGTGTTAGGTCAGTGTATTTCAAACCGACCGATTGGCAAGTGGGGGGAGGTATGTCCTCAATTGGTGTGTCCACATCGTTGTGCAAAAAGTGTTTTTTCAGAACTAACTTCCGAACAAATTTATTAACATCAATTAGTGTACTAATTAAATCAAAATTGTGAGCTGGTGCATATGTCAAACCTTTCTACTTTGGATAATATAACATCAGAGAGGTTGATAACAGCTATTTCTTTGTGGTTTTCCTGACCCTGCTGGGGTACCGAAAGGTACCTTCAGTTTTTTTAGGGGTGCTGGTTTGTGTAGGTTGTTTTACTAATGTCTTTAGTTCTTTCCTACTAGTGCTGGGTTCCAATCCCCCCTGTTGTGGCTCAGATATCTCTATGATAGGGTCATCCTCTATATTAGAACCATTTGAGTCCTGTTGGTCTGTGTCTATACTGGAAAATGTAACATGTCTACCAGTACTATTCTTACTTTTGTCACCTTTTTTGTTGTTTTTACTTTTATTAGTAGTCTTAAAATTGGTCTTGTTAGTGGACCAATTACGTTTATATATATATATATATATACATATATATATATATATATATATATATATATATATATATATATATATATATATATGTGTGTGTGTATTTACAATAAAAAGCACATTGTTCTGTATGTGAGGAACATTGGAATGGGAAATATTCATAATTCATGTTGGGTTTAGCACCCTTAAATAAACATGGTCAGGTTAGCACACGAGTATGGGTGTTAGTTTTTTTTTCTTCAACGTTGCGTACTCCATTGAACTCTAGGGGAGAATACATTAATGTGGTCGCAATATTAATAAAAGTCTCACTCTTTGCGTATGTTGGGTTTTCGATCACAAGCAAACTTTTTACTTTCTACTTTTAATACGAGTGCAACCCTGCATGTGCAAAAAGCCTCTGTCTAGCAATGTTAAATAGTGATCCACTCATAGGGGCCCATTTATCAAGCTCCGTATGGAGCTTGAAGGGCCGTGTTTCTGGTGAGCCTTCAGACTCGCCAGAAACACCAGTTATGAAGCACCGGTCTAAAAACTGCTGCTCCATAACCTGTCCGCCTGCTCTAAGGAGGCGGACAGAGATTGCGTGAAATCAACCCGATCAAATATGATCGGGTTGATTGACACCCTCTGCTAGCGGCCGATTGGCCGCAAATCTGCAGGGGGCGGTGTTGCACCAGCAGTTCACAAGAGCTGCTGGTACAATGCTGAATGCGGAGAGCGTATTGTACTCCGCATTCAGCAATGTCTGTCGGACATGATCCACTGATCGGATCATGTCGGACAGACATTTCATAAATAGGCCCCATAACCTAGCCCAAATTTTGAGAGGCTTGGATGGCTTTGTCAATGTGCACATAGTCCATTACTTTCACATGGTGTATGAGGAGCATGTGCGTGCTTATGACCAGACCTACAGCCATAAAGTTATGGCAGGTGAAGTTTTGCAATGATCCTTTAAACTATGTCTGTACTATAATGCAATTAAAATTCATCTATGTTTATATCTTGGTAGAAAAAGTTAAGGGAATTGTTTTTTTGGTTATTAGATGTATTGCCTAGAAGTGTTACAGATGTTTGAAAACATGAGGAGCCAGATTAATTATAGCTAAACCTATTCTATTTGCTTCATGAGCCTGCTGTGCTGAAACTTCTAATGGACTCATTGCCCTCAGCAGATAAAATAAGTTGTTATTTGGTTAGCAATTTAAAAAAACATGTTTTCTTGACACAAAAGGAAATTGGCAGAGAACTGACACTATTTTATTGCCTAGTAGAACTGAGTACACGTTTAATCCACCAGTTCATTGTGTATTTATCATAATGTTTGTTGAATATGCAGTGACCGAGAAGTCTCCTTTACTACACAACTACAAACATAACAACACATTTTATCAGCACATTAGGTCATTGTGTAAAACATAATTCATTTGACCCAAACACTTTTAGATATACTCATTTGGGAGTATTATGCTGTAGCTAGCAACAAGTTTATTAATTTAAAGATTTTCCTTTATATTCCCCCTTCACAGGACTTCCTCATCAGGGTAATTCCCCCTTCACAGGACTTCCTCATCAGGGTAACTCAGAAGATTAGAAAGGTCTTCAACCAAGCAAAAGTCAAGTACCTGGGTAATACAGACATAGTTTAAAAGACAATAACTTTATTTAAAAATATAGGGACATTTGATACAAATTGCAGCCTTATATCTGAAACATTTTTCAATACATAATGTGACTTTATTTTTAAGTGTTTGCCTGTTTTCACTGATTTTCCTGTGCTGCTGGACAAAAAGAAAGACCATTGCATAAAGCTCCATAAAGACCGCTGCTCTATAACTTGTCCACCTGCTCTGAGGCGGCGGGCAGAAATCAACCCAAACGAATACGATCAGGTTGATTGACACCCCCCTGCTAGCGGCAGATTGGTCGTGAATCTGCAGGGGGCGGCATTGCACCAGCAGTTCACAAGAACTGCTGGTACAATGATAAATGCCGACAGCGTATGCAGCATTTATCGATGTGCAGCGGACATGATCTGCTATATCAGATCATGTCTGCTTGCACAATCATAAATATGCCCCTAAGTGTACTTTTTACACTCATCAGGGAACAGTTTTTGCTTACAAGCTAACCCAGTGTGCGTACATAGTACATACGTGCAACAACGTATTCCCTCATATAAGTCAATGGCGCAGGAAAAGTAAAAAATAACACCCTACTTGCTAACCCGACATGAAAATATGAATATTTCACATTCCAATGTTTTTCACATACAATAACATGTTCTATTTATTCATAAATACATATTTCTACATATGTATGTTTTTTTGCACAAATATACATCTACATCTACAGTATATATATAGATGATTATATATAGGTTTAGATATATACAGATATATATCTATATATATACATATATACCTATATATAATAATCTCCAAGTTTCCCTCATTTCATGTAACTTGCCAAGAGTTTATTTCCAAATGGAACCAAGTATTAACAACATGCTCACAGAGTTTGATGGACTTATTTATTGATTACAAGAGAAAACAGACAGCTAGATGACAAGTTTGGCGTTATGACTTAAATATCATTGTTATGGGCCATAACACTTAATTTTCCCTAATTCTGCAATTACAAGTTTCCGTAGCGCCACAAATATCACCATCTACGCTCAAATACATAACGCTCACCCAGACAAAGTAGTTAATGATATACCGATAACAAAAACATCCACAAATCACTTCAAAAAACATTACACAAAGTACACTTACACTCATACAAACACTCTACAATATTTTATTTTTAAATTAAAATTTTTCAAGTCAAAATATAATGGATCAAAGTTACGAGATCTCGGGTGTTTGGAAAACAATGCACACAAACCCATTATACATTGACTTACATAGACATACATGAACATACACTCATCTAGCTAAATCTAACTACAAATATTATCACATATATACACAAATCGATGCATACAAACAATAAACAGCACATTACCTACACAAAACATTAGTTTATTATGAAATTAACATGATTTAGCTACTTTTTCACAGAAGAACATGACGTCACTCACTTTACGCTCAACACAAGTGTTGGATTTTATTTCTCTTGAAATTTCTCTCCTCCATTGAGTTCTATGGGGAATACATACTCGTGCACGCGACCGGCAGATTTACCTAACGCACGTGACATTTTTAGACTTTAAAACTCGCAATACAAGCATTAGAATTGTGGCGCTAATTCATTCATTCTTGTGTTAGTCCCACTATGACAAATAGATCAAGAAATAGACTATTTCACACTGGAGTTATGGCTTTTACTTGTGTGAAATTCACTACAACATCAAATTAGAAATCACCATCAATTCTATCATCACCAATACGAAATCGGTTTAAAAAATTAAATCATTTTTAAACGGACAGAAAATTATTTTTAACATTTCATTATTCAAAAACAGTAGCCAATTTATATTATAGTCTATTATAGCATTTCATTTATTCAACTCATATATTTGGATGAACAGCATATCTACATAGGCTCACCAGATAATGATTGATGGATGCACATACATGCATTTTGGCATTGACTCATACATGTGCATTGACATTCATTCAAAAAAACAGATATAAAAATGAACACATTTACATCATACAACTACATTGGAAGGTTGGTTAACATTGGATTTTCTCTCGGAATCATGAAACAGAAATTATGGATTTAGTGTCCCTTTAACATTACGAATCATGAAACAGAAATTATGGATTTAGTTTCCCATTAACATCACGATTCATTAATAATATACCATTAGGAATTACGTACACTAATAACATATTATTAGAAAATATTAGAGCTGTCGCTTTTTTGGAAGGAACAACAATGCTATACTGCTTTATATATAGATGAACAGATGTGGGAGAGAATCACAATACATACATAGATGTACATAACACACATCACACAACAACAAAGCACACATTTATCTTTTTAATCAGCACACAATAAGAATGTTGCAAAATACAAGAGAATGAAGATTTGCAAACTAGACAGGCAGGTTGCTAATATGATGCCCATTCTAAGCTTCAACCATACAGATTACAGCATTAGGACTGTACCGCCCCTTACAGCAGTTTCTCACTCAATACTACATATATACATAAACAAGAGGGTTGGAAGATCTTTATTATTATTGCTATTTCAAAGGGACACGTAAAATATTAACATCTCGCCAATCACTTATATATAGAATATTACAGATGTCAGCCGGAAGATCTTCATTATTATTGCGATTTCAATGGGACACGTAAAATATTGAAATCTCGCCAATCACTTATATATAGAATATTACAGATGTCAGCCGTTACTTTATCGTTTGGCAACAATATTGCAGCAACATTGATCGATCAAATTATATGTGTCAGGGTTTTTTCTCTGTTGTTTGCCATGTGCTGCTGGCAGCCATTTTACTCACCTCTCTTCCTGACTATGGTGCATTGTGGGGGATGCTGCTCATTTCCTACACTTCCTTTTATGGCCAGACTGGTGTGCATCATCCATGTGAGACAGGATGCAGTCTCAGAATTGTGATGTCATCACTTATTATTTAAAGGGCCTCTGTTCAGTATGCTTTGCCTTTGCGTTGTCTCAGACCTTTTTGTGAGAGTTCCTGTGTATTACCTGGCTGCCTGACGTCCTTCCTGGTTCCTGATCTCTGGCTTGTTCCTGACTCTGCTGTTTTCCCTTGTTCCTGATTCCGGCTCGTCTGACTATTCGATTCGGCTCCTGACTCAGCTCGTCTGACTACCAACTCTGGTTTTGACTCCTGGCTTGTTATTTGACTTGTGGACTTTTTATTATTTTTTGCTATGAATAAAGGTGTGATTATTTTTGCACTTCTCGTCTCAGTCTGATTCCTGGCACCCTGACATTATGCAAAGGCCATGAATCCTGATGGTGCTAATACTCCACCTTTACCTGCCATCATTTCCAGGATGGATGAACAGGATCACCGCTTGGATCAATTTGCACTAGCCCTGCAAATCCTGCTGACTCGCACTGCACATTTGGACCAAAGTGTCCTGCAAGTTATGGCTGCTCCTGTTTCTGCTGCTGCACCTATGCCTACCAGGAGCATGTCTGGTTCTGCACCTCTAACTCAGCGATATGGAGGCGATCCTATTCAGTGCAGAGGGTTTTTGAACCAGGTGGGCATTTACTTTGACATTTTACCTCAGGCGTTTCCCTCTGACAGAGCTAAGGTGGGATTTCTCATCTCGTTACTCTCTGACACAGCTCTTGCCTGGGCTAATCCCTTGTGGGAGACTAATAAACCTGTGATTTCAAATTACCCTGAATTTGATGTTCCGGCTCGCTCCTCCTCTGCTGCTAAACGACTCATGTCCATTCAGCAAGGTACAAGATCTGTTGCTCAGTATGCTATTGAGTTCTGCACGCTTGCCGCAGAGGTAGTTTGGAACAATGAAGCCCTTGTTGCCGCCTTCTTTCATGGGCTCTCTGATGCGATTAAAGACGAAGTTGCTGCCAGAGATTTACCAGAGGATCTCGAGGCATTGGTGTCTTTTTTGATCCTAATTGACATCAGACTCAGAGAGAGGCCCTCTTTCAAGGAGTTCTTGCGGAAGCCTCCTGTTCCGTTGTCTCCTACGTATTCGTTCCCACCCATGCCTCCCTCTCCTCCCATGCCTCCTGGTCCCAAGTCTAGGAGGAGAACTAAATGCTTAGGTATGAGTACCGAGCGCTAAAGTTTTAAAAGCCTTAAGCTTACTAACAGACTAGCCTCCTAGCAGGCTAAATAGTAGATATCAGAATATGGGGCGATAGTAAGCGCTAAATAGCTTAAAAGGCTGGAAACTAAATTCTGGCGAAAGGAATTTTATTCCATATACATTCAAATTAAAATCACAGATAAAATGTTAGAACACAATGTTCATATAAAAATACAGTAAAATTCTATTCATGGATCCAAGAAATATTCCAGGAGTTGTGTAACTGACTAGTTTAGTTATACAAAACCTTGAATGTAACTCACCCCAAAGTTCATATGTATGTTTGGGATGGATGTGTAAGTCAGTTGCCTGACTTTGAGGTCAGATAGTGCATACAATTGGACAACTTTCAGCAAATGGAAACAACGTGTGGACTGTGGTTCAAATCGAAACAATGTGATGTGTAACAATAAACAACAAGTCAACTTTCAATGGGACAGTAAAAATCTCAGCACATAATGGTGTAAAAACATTCGTTCAAACTTCAGTACAAAATTCACAAAATAATGCAATCAAAGGTGTGTGAGATCCGTTACCGGACCAAGTGAAGGAGGGGCTGTGAGAAAACGTGACGTTGATGCAAAAGTAGGTGTCTCACCCCACAGGAATGTGAATCCACACTAGCGCTAGTGAAAAAATACAAAAAGAAATCTAAAAAATATATAGTTCAATGTAGATCAATCTTGATATCTTCCAAATTTTGTGTAGGTGTAACCATATGTTCTGGTGGTATAAAAATCGACACCAAAATGTTACTTTTAGATAAATGTTAAATCCAGTGTTAAAACAACGATATGTGAAAAAATGGTAGACAAATGAAAAAAATGAAAAAATGTGAGACGAATGAAAAAAATATATGTGTATCCTCAAAAATAGATGAATAATCCCTTAAAGATTAGAACAAAAATTATGTATCCACAATCCAAAAGTATATAAGTAGGTATAAAAAGGTAAAAATCTTGATGGGCAAAGGATTATGGTGGACAGAAATTCTATATGGGTGCTCCTAAATGTAGAGCCGCTTCAGCACCCTAGGTGCCAGATCCGGAGGTGGTGGTTACCAACTGTTAAGTGATATTGTTAGTGTCTATGATGGAAGTCCATATATATATAAAATACTGTTCATAAAATCAATATCACAAAAATATAAAAAATATATAAAAAAGAAAAACCTGAAAGAGAAAAAAGAAACAATAGTGCAACACTGTATATAAAGGACAATATTGGTATTAGAATCAAGCTCACCAGTATGTCTGTCAACGCGTTTCGGCCACGATTTGGCCTTTCTCAAGACTATACTGAATTTGTGTGGACTGGGAGCTTATAAAGCCTAAATGTGGGATTGTTTGTGGGCGGTTTTGGCGCCAAAATCTGAGAGGAAATTCCCCTTCCTGTTTGCCTCAAAGCATCTCTGGGAGGGAATTCCCCTTCCTGTTTGCCTCAAAGCATCTCTGGGAAATGTACATGTGATTGACGTACCGATGATAACCGAGTTTTGCGAGAATAGATATATTCTAGAAAATATCATCAGGAAACATTGGGCGATACTAAAAAAAGACGACATAATTGGGGAGAAGCTAGTTCCCAACCCCAAATTTATTTACAGAAAAACGAAAAATCTAAAATGTATGATAGCACCCAGTATACCAAGAAAAGGGAACACCAACTCCACTACTGATCATCTTGGCAAAAACATCAGAGGATTCTTCCCATGCCCGAGCTGTAAGGCATGTAAGAATGGGCAAAAAACTGAGACGTTTTCTTCACATCATAGAAATGAGAAATACAAGATCAGAGACCTAATCAGATGCAGCGACAAGAACGTCATATATCTAATCTCTTGCTCCTGTGGTCTTCAATACATAGGGCAAACATCAAGAGCCCTTAAGGATAGGATGAGGGAGCACATCCTCTGTATAGAAAAAGGAAGAATCGATACCCCACTATATAAACATTTTGCGACTATCCACAAGGGGAATATGAAGGATTTTTGCTTCTTTGGAATACAGAAAGTCAGAAAAAACTGGTGGGTAGGGAACCACGAACAGAAATTGTTATATAATGAATCCAAATGGATATTTATGCTGGATTGCCTTTTCCCCAAAGGTCTCAATCACAAGGAAGACCTTGCTCATCTTCTTACTCTGCACTAACCAGGATCCTTAGGTAGATCCAAACAACAGAGAGTTCCCATCTAAAATTAACTGCCACTAATTCAGACAGTAGGTCCATCTTCTAAACTAAAAGTATCCCTCAAATGAGTCACCAAGTACTAAAAGCCAGATAGCCTTTCCATCTAGAGATTTAGCATCGAAAGCAAGTGAGGCTTTGACCACCCGAATGATAACAGATCCATACATATAGCTCATAATCCAAAAATGGGATTATGAAATAACATGAAATGAAATAAAATAATACCAATCGTGATGACACATTTAGAGAATATATCCAAATTATTCCCCATAGATTGAAATTTTATAAACATAAGGACCTTTTTGTTGATGTATGTACGTGTAGGTTCATATATGTTTTCAGACACACGTCCCAGGTATACAGTTCAAGTATACCTAAAAGAATCATCTTGAATATGAGAATCATCCATCCTGAACACAGTATCAGCCCCTTGTTAAGTACAAATTATAGAAGCTAATATACACACTTATAGTTGGGATTATACTCGGACATATATCATGATCGTTGAGTGGTCACAAGATCGGACTGATCACATACACCACGACCATTAATCAATGCAACAAGCCATAAAGTAAAATCTAAGGTACATCTCAATAAAGTCAATAGAGACTTCATCCACTAGAAACGTAGCTGTCGAAACTATCATTTGACTAATGTTGTACACAGAGACCCAAACTGGACATATTATAGACCTTAACACAACTACGTAGACATTTATTCAAAAAACACTATCCTCTTAATTCCGGACTAGTGACATTGATATGACCAAGTCAACAACGAGCCCACATATAGTGAAGGAACCATATAGGCACATCCGAATTTTCAGAAAGATTCTCTCACTTACGAATTAACACACAAACATAAGAAGATACTCAATTATGAATATAAATATACCAATTGATTTTTTATGTCGACATAGGAGAGTATATTCACTCACTATTTATAATATTTGTGAACAACACAAGGAAGCAATATCAATGGAGCAATAGGTAAAACCAGAAATATATGTTAGACGATATATACCAGATAGCAATATGGGAGCCGACACTTCCGGTTCCGAAAAAATCCCCTCCCTTTTTACAATAATGAACTATGTTATCGAAATCCAAGTGTCAGCCACTACATCCCCCCATAAGAAAGTAGATCTATTAATTATTTACAACTACCGTAAGCCACACATAGTAGTAGCAGCAACAGAACAACAAACCGGAAGCTCATGATAGAACTACAGATACCAGATAGCAACACGGGAGCCGTCACATCCGGTTCGGATATGTTTACTCTCTTCCAATAAAAACAAATTAAGCGATCGAAATCCAAAAACTAGCTCCCTTATTCCTTATTCCGAATAAAGGCACACACTTTAAGATGCAATACACTGGATAAAGATTTATACTTTATAATACGATAGAAGGTTAACTCAGAGTCCTAATGGTATAACGTATATTATAGATCCGGGAAATGAAAGACTTGTAAAATACAAATGAGAATTAGCACTATATCATATAATCAAACTGATATAAGAAGATAGGAAACGATGATGAAAATTAGACTAAGTTAACACTTGTACATTTCCCAGAGATGCTTTGAGGCAAACAGGAAGGGGAATTCCCTCCCAGAGATGCTTTGAGGCAAACAGGAAGGGGAATTTCCTCTCAGATTTTGGCGCCAAAACCGCCCACAAACAATCCCACATTTAGGCTTTATAAGCTCCCAGTCCACACAAATTCAGTATAGTCTTGAGAAAGGCCAAATCGTGGCCGAAACGGGTTGACAGACATACTGGTGAGCTTGATTCTAATACCAATATTGTCCTTTATATACAGTGTTGCACTATTGTTTCTTTTTTCTCTTTCAGGTTTTTTCTTTTTTATATATTTTTTATATTTTTGTGATATTGATTTTATGAACAGTATTTTATATATATATATGGACTTCCATCATAGACACTAACAATATCACTTAACAGTTGGTAACCACCACCTCCGGATCTGGCACCTAGGGTGCTGAAGCGGCTCTACATTTAGGAGCACCCATATAGAATTTCTGTCCACCATAATCCTTTGCCCATCAAGATTTTTACCTTTTTATACCTACTTATATACTTTTGGATTGTGGATACATAATTTTTGTTCTAATCTTTAAGGGATTATTCATCTATTTTTGAGGATACACATATATTTTTTTCATTCGTCTCACATTTTTTCATTTTTTTCATTTGTCTCCCATTTTTTCACATATCGTTGTTTTAACACTGGATTTAACATTTATCTAAAAGTAACATTTTGGTGTCGATTTTTATACCACCAGAACATATGGTTACACCTACACAAAATTTGGAAGATATCAAGATTGATCTACATTGAACTATATATTTTTTAGATTTCTTTTTGTATTTTTTCACTAGCGCTAGTGTGGATTCACATTCCTGTGGGGTGAGATACCTACTTTTGCATCAACGTCACGTTTTCTCACAGCCCCTCCTTCACTTGGTCCGGTAACGGATCTCACACACCTTTGATTGCATTATTTTGTGAATTTTGTACTGAAGTTTGAACGAATGTTTTTACACCATTATGTGCTGAGATTTTTATTGTCCCATTGAAAGTTGACTTGTTGTTTATTGTTACACATCACATTGTTTCGATTTGAACCACAGTCCACACGTTGTTTCCATTTGCTGAAAGTTGTCCAATTGTATGCACTATCTGACCTCAAAGTCAGGCAACCGACTTACACATCCATCCCAAACATACATATGAACTTTGGGGTGAGTTACATTCAAGGTTTTGTATAACTAAACTAGTCAGTTACACAACTCCTGGAATATTTCATGGATCCATGAATAGAATTTTACTGTATTTTTATATGAACATTGTGTTCTAACATTTTATCTGTGATTTTAATTTGAATGTATATGGAATAAAATTCCTTGCGCCAGAATTTAGTTTCCAGCCTTTTAAGCTATTTAGCGCTTACTATCGCCCCATATCCTGGTCCCAAGTCACCAGGTACTGCTGTGCCAATGCAGTTGGGATTCACGCGTCTCTCTGCGGTGGAGAGGGCCTTTAGGAGGAGGGAGGCGCTCTGCCTCTATTGTGGGTTACAGGGCCACCTTTTGAAGTCTTGTCCTACATGGCCGGGAAACGCTCACACCTAAGGTCCTGTCGGGGGCAGACCTTGGGTGGTTTATCCTCATCCCCGGAACCGCTAAAGGAGAAACCTTTGGTCATGGTTGTCCTTTCCTGGTTGGACTCCTCTATAGTCACTTAGGCTCTTGTTGACTCCGGTGCTGCAGGCTATTTCATTGACAGTGCTTTTTTATCAAACCACTCCATTCCTGTTTTGCCTTGGTCCATTCCGCTTGCTATTGAGGCCATTGATGGCAGGCCCCTTCAGCCCACACTCGTTACTCACAAAACTGCTCCGTTGTCCATGGCTGTTGGGGTTCTCCATTTTGAAACCCTCCAGTTCCAGGTGATAAACTCTCCACATTTTCCAGTTGTTCTGGGTTATCCCTGGCTCCAAGAGCACAATCCCAGTCTCGACTGGCGCAGGTCCGAAACTTTGTCGTGCTCCCGCAATGTATTTCCACTTGTCTTAGGAAACCAGTTAAAATCTTGTGCACTTCTTCGGTATCTCAATTGCCAGAGGAGCACCGAGAGTTCCTAGACGTGTTTGACAAGGTGCGTGCCGGTACGTTGCCTCCTCACTGGTCTTACGATTGTGCCATAGACATGCAACCCGGAGCCATTCCTCCTCGGGGCCAGGCATACCCTCTGTCTGTTGCAGAGAATTTTGCTCTGGAGGAGTATGTTGCCGATGCTCTGTCTCGGGGAACCATCCACAAATCCTGCTCTCCTGCAGGGTCTGGCTTCTTCTTTGTGAAAAAAAAGGGTGGCGAGTTAAGACCATGTATTGATTATAGGGGTCTTAATCATCTTACCATTAAGAATGCTTACCCTATTCCGCTCATTACGGAACTCTTTGACCACCTCAAGGGAGCTACGGTCTTTACTAAACTTGATTTGAGAGGAGCGTACAATCTCGTTAGGATTAAGGAGGGTCACGAATGGAAAACAGCATTTAACACCAGGAGCGGGCATTATGAGTATCTTGTAATGCCCTTTGGCCTATGTAATGCTCCTGCTGTTTTTCAGGAATTTATAAATGATGTCCTACGAGATATGTTGCAACAGTGTATTGTGGTGTACTTAGACGACATCCTCATACACTCACCCACACTTGAGGCTCATCGTTCTGATTTTACACAGGTTCTTCAGAGACTACGTGAGAATGGCCTGTTTTGTAAACTCGAGAAATTTGAGTTCCATCAGACTCAAGTAACCTTCCTAGGTTATGTTATCTCTGTTGCAGGGTTCTCCATGGATCCTGACAAGTTATCTGCAGTTCTGCAGTTGCCTCGCCCAGTTGGTCTTAGGTCTATTCAAAGTTTTTTGGGGTTCGCCAATTACTATAGAAAGTTTATTAAAAACTTTTCTTCCTTGGTCAAACCTATCACAGACATGACCCGTAAAGAGAATGATACACTCCATTGGTCACCTACTGCCATTAAGGCCTTTGATAGTCTTAAGACTGCCTTTGCTGCCGCTCCAGTTCTGGCTCATCCTAACCCTGTCCTGCCTTTCGTTCTGGAGGTCGATGCGTCTGAGACTGGAGTAGGTGCCCTCTTGTCTCAACGTCCTATGCCTGACGGTTCCTGGCATCTGTGTGGTTTCTTCTCTAAGAAATTGTCTCCAGCGGAGTGCAATTATGAAATTGGCGACAGGGAATTACTGGCCATAATTTTGGCACTCAAGGAATGGAGGCATCTTCTCGAGGGTACTAGCGTGCCAGTGCTCATTCTTACTGACCACAAGAATTTTACTTATCTATCTGAAGCAAAACGTTTGTCGCCCTGACAGGCCAGATGGGCGCTATTTTTGTCTCGGTTTAATTATGTGGTCTCCTACCTGCCTGGTAGTAGGAATGTTAAGGCTGATGCCCTCTCTCGACAATTTTCGCCTCTGTCCAAGGAGGAGTCTGTACCTACTCCTGTTATACCTCCTGACCATATTTTGGCTACCATACGTACTAATTTGACTTCTCCCTTGGGGGAGGAGATCCTGGCTGCACAAACCAATGCACCTCCTGAGAAACCTGGTGGTGTTTTGTTCCTGAGAATCTTCAAACTAAACTTTTGCACACTTACCACTATCCTAAAGCCGCAGGTCACCCAGGCAAGAACCAAATGCTTGGATCTGTCACTCGACAATTCTGGTGGCCAGGTGTTCGTTCTGATATTGCTGCGTATGTTGCCTCCTGCTCAGTTTGTGCACAGAATAAGACTCCTCGACGTCTTCCTGTGGGTCTTCTTCAACCTATTGCTAATGGTGAGCATCCTTGGACACATATTTCCATGGACTTCATTGTTGAGCTCCCTGTTTCCAATGGCAATACTGTTATCCTTATGGTGGTTGACCGTTTTTCTAAAATGTCACATTGCATTCCCTTGATGAAGCTGCCTACCGCTCAGGAGCTTGCTTCATTTTTTGCCTGGGAGGTCTTCCATTTATATGGGTTACCCAAGGAGATAGTGTCAGACCGGGGTAGCCAGTTTGTCTCCAGATTTTGGCATTCCTTTTGTGCTCAAATGGGGATCCAGCTTTCCTTCTCCTCGGCATATCACCCTCAATCCAATGGGGCTGAGAACGGTCTAATCAAGCTCTGGAACAGTTCCTCCATTGCTATGTCTCAGATCACCGCAATAATTGGTCTGAACTGTTACCTTGGGCAGAGTTTGCTCGTAATAGTGCTATTAATGCTTCCTCCAAGTTATCCCCGTTCATGGCAAATTATGGGTTTCAACCATCCTTGTTGCCCGATTCATTCATGTCTCAGGGTATTCCGGCTTTGGAGGAGCATCTCCGGCAACTCCGTTCCACGTGGGTGCAGATTCAGGATTGCCTTCATTGTTCTATGCAGCGCCAAAAGTTCCAGGCTGATCGTAGGCGTCTGCCCACACCTTCCTACCAGGTTGGTGAGAGAGTTTGGCTGTCCTCCCACAACTTAAGCCTTCATGTGTCTTCCAATAAATTGGCTCCCCGTTATGTTGGTCCTTTTAGAATACTCCGACGTGTTAATCCTGTGGCCTACGCTCTTGACCTTCCTCCTGCTATGCACATCTCCAATGTTTTTCATGTCTCCCTCTTGAAACCATTGGTTTGTAATTGGTTTACCACTGTGTTGCCTCGTCCCCATCCTATCTTTGTTGACAACCATGAGGAGAATGAGGTCAGCAGCATTATTGACTCTCGTATGTCCAGGGGCCATGTACAGTATTTGGTTCACTGGAGGGGCTACGATCCGGAGGAGCATTCTTGGGTTCCCTCCTCTGATGTTCATGCTCCCACCCACCTCTGTGCCTTCCATGCCCGTGTCCCCAATAAGCCTTTTGCCCTCCCGTGGGGGAGGGGTCATTGAGGGGAGGGTACTGTCAGGGCTTTTTCCCTGTTGTTTGCCATGTGCTGCTGGCAGCCATTTTACTCACCTCTCTTCCTGACTATGGTGCATTGTGGTGGATGCTGCTCATTTCCTACACTTCCTTTTATGGCCAGACTGGTATGCATCATCCATGTGAGACAGGATACAGTCTCAGAATTGGGATGTCATCACTTATTATTTAAAGAGCCTCTGTTCAGTATGCTTTGCCTTTGCGTTGTCTCAGACCTGTTTGTGAGAGTTCCTGTGTATTACCTGGCTGCCTGATGTCCTTCCTGGTTCCTGATCCCTGGCTTGTTCCTGACTCTGCTGTTTTCCCTTGTTCCTGATTCCGGCTCGTCTAACTATTCGCTTTGGCTCTTGACTCGGCTCGTCTGACTACCAACTCTGGTTTTGACTCCTGGCTTGTTATTTGACTTGTGGACTTTTTATTATTTTTTGCTATGAATAAAGGTGTTATTATTTTTGCACTTCTTGTCTCTGTCTGATTCCTGGCACCCTGACAATATGCCATGTCTATGCACATTATACACAAGTATGCACTTTCATTCATGTTAGCGTGGACTTGTGGTTTTTACTATAATATCGTGTTTAATAAGTATTTGTTACGCATATGAACAAACATCATGAAGGTGCATTGTATATGTTAGATTTTACACTTTCACATTACGATTCATTGGGGGGAAAATAAATTTCATCAAACACAAGAAAATACGCCCACTTTGAAAGCATTTGCGCCACTCACATACAATCAAGTGTATACAATCAGCAATCATTATGAACTCGCTACCATTGGACATATTGCACTATAAATCCCCCAAACAACATGGCCAAAGCGTCCCTTGTGATCGACATTGTATCAAATCACTTTTGTGTTTTTGCATACCTTGTTACTCCTTGTGTGTTTGCTCTGCTGTTTAGCTTTGTGCTGCTTAGCTTGGCAAATATGGATGATCCCCAGTTAGTTGGTGCTGGCGCTGTTGCACAAATTGTGTACAACAGAATTCGGCGTCTCCAAGAGAGGCGTAGGGCTTGTCTGATCAGAAGTCCTCGTGTTGAAAGGGTGAGGCACATCTTGGATAACATGAGTGACTTTGAGGTTTATGACAAGTATAGGCTCAATCGAGAGCAACTCATGGGCCTTTACAAAGTACTTAAACCTCATCTGGAGCCACGTAAACGTATGCAGACTGCAATCCCTGGCATGACCAAGATGCTAAGTTGCATACACGTCCTGGCCTCTGGAAGTTTTCACTCAGGAGAGGGGTACATGCATGGGTTGTCACAGGGTACATTCTCTGTGGTTTTTGACAATTTTCTGGATGCCATGGTACGAGTTTGTAAGCTTTACATAGGATTCCCTCAAAATGATGATTGGAGGAGCATGAAGAGGGAATTCTATGCAATAGCTCGAATGCCCAATGTGTTGGGAGCAATAGATTGCTGTCAGGGTTCCTGCCTTCTTCCTCCTGTTAGTTACAGCCCTTTCTTCCTGATTGGCTGCAAGTCCTTTAAGACAGGTGTTCACCAATTACCCTGTGCTTAGTATTGTTGTTCATTTCTTGAGTCAGCATAGCAAGCTCATTCGCAAGCTGCTTTCAACTCTCTTAAGATACTTTCTACAATCAAGGTTGCCAAATCTACTCAGCAAGCAATTTCCCTCCAGCAACTTGAATCTTTTGCTTCACCTAATTCCACTCATTCTCACTGGGGTAAAGTACTACGTTTTGTTACAGCACCTGGGAATCTTACCGTTTGTTGCAGCTCCTCTCTCTCCAGCTATTGCAAGCTGCCTGTCAGTTTCACACAGCTCCGCTGCTCCGTGACGTCACTTCCAGTCTCTCCGGCTTCAGCCCCACACATCACACCGGAGCTCTGGAACAAGACGCCTAGTACAGTCCCTCTGTGTCTCAGGTACCACCGCTTAACAAAGCACTTGTGTGACATTACTGACCTGTATGTTTGAACTGTCTAAAAATATTTAAACCTGCTTCTCATTATTTTGAAGCGTTATAGTCTCTGGACTTTTTACTTTGCTACATCGTTTTTGTGTTTTGGTGTTGTGTGTTTGCTTTGCAGGAGACTTTGGCCTTGATCTATTTCCACCTGGCATTATCTCCTTCCTTCACAATAACCTTAACTCTCTACAGCTCATACTGTGTGAGATTGCCATGTAATCTGTAAACCCTAATTATAATCATTTGGTTGCATGAATCCTTTCCAGTAATAAAGGCTTTCAAGCAATCAGGTGTGACATATCAATATTTTCTCTAGGATCTGCAGTTGTGTTCCAAAGCCAAAGCTTGTCGATTCGTTATAATTGCACCCACATTGCTCTGCATGCTCCAGCAAATGACCAGCCCTTTCGAAATCGCAAACACTTTCATAATCTCAACATGCAGTTCAACATGCGACTCACGGATGCGGATTATGAATGTGTGCACAAATTTCCGCAGGGCTTGTTATGATGCCCGTATCCTCAGGCATTCGTCACTGTGGCGGCAGTTTGAGGACAGACAGTTTCCCGATGGGTGGCTCGTTGGTGAGTATTTGTGCACAGCGTGGTTCAGAATTTAGACAATTGCCACTGTAATGTTCAAAAACAGTTTGTGTAATGTGCAAAATGTGCAGCTATAGGATGCAATTTAACCATTTATTTTTCTCTTTCTGCAAATGTCTAGTTTTAGTTTCCAACAGATATGTAGCAGGTCTTAGCTTAAATATGCAGATATAGGATGCAATTTAACCATTTATTTCTATTTCAGCAATATGTCTAGTTTTAGCTCCAAACAGATATGTAGCATGTCCTAGCTTAAATGTGCAGATATAGGCCTCTAGTTATCAAGCCGTCAACCGCAAATACACTGGAATTCCGCAGCGTATTTGTGGTGAGGCTGATTCGCTGTAGTTATCAAGCCCTACAGCCCGGCAAAAGTAGAATATAGTGACGTAACATACGATCCGCCGGACTCAGTCCAACACAGATCGATGGTTACGTCACTACAGATGTTCCGAACGCAAGTTCGGCACAATCTGACTACTTTTGCTAGTTATCAAAGAACTAGCAGGTACGCTCGCCACTGTTCCGGGCCAGCGTACCTGGTTTTCAATCCGCCGCCCTGGAGGCGGCGGATCCCATAGGAATCAATGGGAGTCTGACAGCAACGAGAGCTCATGTTCGCTGCTGCCCGATATCCCATTGAGTCCTATGGGAATTGTCTGCACCTAACACCCTAACATGTACCCCGAGTCTAAACACCCCTAATCTGTACCCCCTACACCGCCGCCGCCTACTTTATACTTATTAACCCCTAAAACGCTGCTCCCGGACCCCACGCCACTATAATAAATATATGAACCCCTATCCTGCCGATCCCGGACCCCGCCGCAAATAAATTAATTGTTTAACCCCTAAACCGCCACACCCGGAGCCCTCCGCCACCTATATTACATTTATTAACCCCTATCCTGCCCCCCCTACACATCCGCCACTATATTAAATGAATTAACCCCTAAACCTAAGTCTAACCCTAACCCTAACACCCCCCTAACAAATATTATTTAAATTAATCTAAATAAATATTCCTATAATTAAATAAATTAATCATATTTAAAACTAAATACTTACCTATAAAATAAACCCTAAGATAGCTACAATATAATTAATAATTACATTATAGCTATTTTAGGGTTTATTTTTATTTTACAGGCAACTTTGTATTTATTTTAACTAGGTACAATAGCTTTTAAATAGTTATTAACTATTTAATAGCTACCTAGCTAAAATAACTACAAATATACCTGTAAAATAAATCCTAACCTAAGTTACAATTACACCTAACACTACACTATCATTAACTAAATTAAATTAATTAACTACAATTACCTAACATTAAATAAAATTAACTAAAAATAACTAAAGTACAAAAACAAAAAAAAACCCTCTAAATTACAGAAAATAAAAAAATTACAAGAATTTTAAACTAATTACACTTAATCTAAGCCCCCTAATAAAATAAAAAAGCCCCCAAAATAATAAAAATTCCCTACCCTAAACTAAATTACAAATAGCCCTTAAAAGGGCCTTTTGCGGGGCATTGCCCCAAAGTAATCAGCTCTTTTACCTGTAAAAAAAAGAAATACAACCCCCCCAACATTAAAACCCACCACCCACACACCCCTATTCTAAAACCCACCCGATCCCCCCTTAAAAAAACCTAACACTACCCCCTTGAAGATCACCCTACCTTGAGCCGTCTTCACCCAGCCGGGCACAAGGGGTCATCTGATCCATCCAGAAGTCTTCATCGAATCTGGGCAGAAGAGGTCCTCCAAGCGGCAGATGTCTTCATCCAAGCGGCATCTTCTATCTTCAATCAACCGGAGCGGAGCCATCTTGAATCCAGCCGATGCGGAGCCATCCTCTTCTTCCGATGTCCTAACACTGAATGAAGGTTCCTTTAAATGACGTCATCCAAGAAGTTCAATCCGATTGGCTGATTGGATCAGCCAATAGAATGAGAGGTCAATTCTATTGGCTGATCCAATCAGCCAATCAGATTGAACTTCAATCCGATTGGCTGATTACATCAGCCAATCAGATTTTTCCTACCTTAATTCCGATTGGCTGATAGAATCCTATCAGCCAATCGGAATTCGAGGGACGACATCTTGGATGATGTCATTTAAAGGAACCTTCATTCAGTGTTAGGACATCGGAAGAAGAGGATGGCTCCGCGTCGGCTGGATTCAAGATGGCTCCGCTCAGGTTGATTGAAGATAGAAGATGCCGCTTGGATGAAGACATCTGCCGCTTGGAGGATCTCTTCTGCCCGGATTCGATGAAGACTTCTGGACAGATCGGATGATGGCTTGTGCACGGCTGGGTGAAGACAGCTCAAGGTAGGGTGATCTTCAAGGGGGTAGTGTTAGGTTTTTTTATGGGGGGATCGGGTGGGTTTTAGAGTAGGGGTGTGTGGGTGGAGGGTTTTAATGTTGGGGGGGTTGGATTTCCTTTATTTACAGGTAAAAGAGCTGATTACTTTGGGGCAATGCTCTGCAAAAGGCCCTTTTAAGGGCTATCTGTAATTTAGTTATTTATTTTGGGGGGCTTTTTTATTTTATTAGGGGGCTTAGATTAGGTGTAATTAGTTTAAAATTCTTGTAAATTTTTTTATTTTCTGTAATTTAGATTTTTTTGTACTTTAGTTATTTTTAGTTAATTTTATTTAATGTTAGGTAATTGTAGTTAATTAATTTAATTTATTTAATGATAGTGTAGTGTTAGGTGTAATTGTAAGGTTAGGATTTATTTTACAGGTAACTTTGTAGTTATTTTAGCTAGGTAGCTATTAAATAGTTAATAACTATTTAATAGCTATTGTACCTAGTTAAAATAAATACAAAGTTGCCTGTAAAATAAAAAATAAACCCTAAAATAGCTACAATGTAATTATTAATTATATTGTAGCTATCTTAGGGTTTATTTTACAGGTAAGTATTTAGTTTTAAATAGGAATAATGTAGTTAATTATAGGAATATTTATTTAGATTAATTTAAATAATATTTAAGTTAGGGGGGTTTTAGGGTTAGACTTAGGTTTAGGGGTTAATTCATTTAATATAGTGGCGGCGGGGTAGGGGGGCTAGATTAGGGGTTAATCAATGTACTGTAGGTAGCGGCGGTGTAGGGGGGGCAGGATAGGGGTTAAACATTTAATTTATTTGCGGCGGGGTCCGGGATTGGCAGGATAAGGGTTAATAACTGTATGTATGTGGCGGCGGTATAGGGGGTGGCAGATTAGGGGTTAATAGGTATAATGTAGGTGGCGGTGGGGTCCGGGAGCGGCGGTTTAGGGGTTCATATATTTATTATAGTGGCGGCGGGGTCCGGGAGCGATAGTTTAGGGGTTAATATATTTATTATAGTTACGGAGGGGTCCAGGAGTGGCGGTTTAGGGGTTAATACGTTTATTTAGTTGTGGCGGGGTCCGTGAGCTGCGGTTTAGGGGGTAAAACAGTATAGTATAGTGTGGGTGCTTAGTGACAGGGTAGCAAGAAAGCTGCTCCGTACTTGGTGCGCAGCTTCTTGACAGCTTTCTTGATAACTTTGGTGAACATATTCAGGTCCGCGGCAGCGATGTTAGGGGAGCTTAGGCAAGCGTATTGGGCCGGCGAATGCAGGTAAATACGGAGCTTCATAACTAGAGGCCATAGGATGCGATTTAACCATTTCTTTCTCTTTCATCAAATGTCTAGTTTATGCTAAAAACGCATATGTGGCATGTCCTAGCTTAAATGTGCAGCTATAGGATGCAATTTAACCATTTATTTGTCTCTTTCTGCAAATGTCTAGTTTTAGCTCCAAACAGATATGTAGCATGTCCTAGCTTAAATGTGCAGCTATAGGATGTGATTTAACCATTTCTTTCTCTTTCAGCAAATGTCTAGTTTATGGGAAAAATGCATATGTAGCATGTCCTAGCTTAAATGTGCAGATATAGGAAGCGATTTAACCATTTATTTGTCTTTCTGCAAATGTCTAGTTTTAGCTCCAAACAGATATGTAGCATGTCCTAGCTTAAATGTGCAGCTATAGGATGCGATTTAACCATTTCTTTCTCTTTCAGCAAATGTCTAGTTTATGCGAAAAACGCATATGTAGCATGTCCTAGCTTAAATGTGCAGATATAAGATGCGATTTAACCATCTATTTGTCTTTCTGCAAATGTCTAGTTTTAGCTCCAAACAGATATGTAGCATGTCCTATCTTAAATGTGCAGCTATAGGATGCGATTTACCCATTTCTTTCTCTTTCCGCAAATGTCTAGTTTATGCGAATAAATGCATATGTATCATGTCCTAGCTTAAATGTCTAGATATAAGATGCGATTTAACCATTTATTTGTCTTTCTGCAAATGCCTAGTTTTAGCTCCAAACAGATATGTAGCATGTCCTAGCTTAAATGTGCAGCTATAGGATGCAATTTAACTATTTCTTTCCCTTTCAGCAAATGTCTAGTTTATGCGATTTTTTGTGTACACAATTGCATTGTATCTTATTGAAATGTATTTTAATATAATAATTTTTAAGATATTTGTAATATTCGACATTTTGTTATGTTCATTATTTATAGGTGATTTGGGTTACATGAGCTGGCCTTGACTCATTACGCCATTGCGTAACCCCGCAGACGATGCCAGGAGCACTACAATCGGGTGCACAAGCGGACTAGGGCTTTAGTGGAGCGGATGTTTGGGCTCCTCAAAATGCGCTTAAGATGCCTGGACAGGTCTGGAGGAGCCCTTCAATACAGCCCTAGGAAGGTGGGAAAGATCGTTATAGCCTGCAGCGTCCTGCATAACATAGCTCAGCGGGCTGGTATGCTTCAGGCCTTCCAGGTGCCCCGAAACCTCCTCCAAGATGAGGAGGACAACCCAGTTCTAGAGGGGCAAGTCCGGGATGAGGGGCTCAATGTCAGAGACAACATCATCAACCGGAACTTCAGATGGTAAATACTAGAAGTTATATAGGAGCATTGTTAATATGTGTGAATGTTAGGGAAATGAAAAGTAGAGAATTGTGCAAACATGTTAGGATTGTTCAACAAATGATTAGATCCAAATATAATTTTATATTTTTCTTATCCTAGGTAATTTATACATCAGATGATTCTGGCATTGGCTCCTGTAATGACTTTGCCACCTGATTTTCAAAGACAACATCAGATGGTAAGTATACACAATTTATGGACTGTGGGGCGGAGGGGGGGGGGGATTTTGCACAATGATCCATCATATGACATACAATTTTAAATGTATTATTTAGTTTACACATTACTAGATTTTTAGATAGTCAGAAATGGATACTCTAGCAATACTATGTGCTTCAAAGTCATATATCAGAGTTTAGGTCTGCACAATGTATATGGCTCAGCTTCAAACTTGATTGATAGAACATAACACAAAAGATGCTACATACGCTTAGTAAGCTATTGATTTAAATCATTTCGGAAATGGGAGGGGTGCAGAACCAAGTCACACATTTTTATTAATGATTTTATTTACACTTTATTTTCCATTAGGGAGATGACTACATCTACAGACTGAAAGGGAAGAATCCCAGACTGAAAGTGAAGAATCCCAATGTGATCATGTCTGTGGCATTGTCTTTCAACTGTGCTGACTTTGAAAAACATACAAAGACACATTCACATGGTAAGTGGCCACAATTCTCTGGAACAAGACTGGGGATGCAGGATGCATCCTATGCGAGACACTTATGGTTCATAATGTTATTTTTTATTTTTAGATGGTATTTCACAATCCTCTATTTTGAAAATGATGAATAGGACACTATTCAGGATAATGAAGATAAACTGATATTTTGAATAGAATTGCCTTTCAAAGACCGTACATCCAGGTTAGTTTGCACAATGCATGCTATTTAAGCATCATAGGAGGAATAATGTTCAAAGAATTCATAATATATACATGTACTATTTTAGAATAGTTTTATTTTATATACATTACCCCTATTTTGTGCTAAAGAGGACTCAGATTCTGAGCAATCAGACAGATAAAGGGATACATTTTATAGTTGACATTTAGGTATATTATTATTTGAAGGGACATGAAATATTACATTCAATTATGTCCCTCATACAATAGAATAATTAGTTTTTTCTTCAAAATGTGATATTATGCATTATTTTGTCTAATTTAAAATGCTAATATGTGTAATTCAACTATTGATTAGACAATTTAATGTGATTAATTTCAAATTATGTATAGATGGATAGATATAGATCTCCATTCTGAACCTGTCTTTAATATCAAGACAAACAATACATGTTAGAGCATAGACAGAAGATGAATTTACAATTATATTTAATGACTATTTTGTTAGTCATGTGTTCATTAAATAACCTAATTGACTAATGTTTTTAAAATTTCTTTTCTAGATTTTCATTTTTAATGAATTCCAAAACTAATATTCATTATCTTTTTTTAAATAAATTTCTTTACATACTATATTTTTATATTTTATTTATTGAAATGCATATTTGATACATATCTCTATCTCAGTAAGATAAGAAGAAATACATCCAACTAATATTCTGGCACGTAAACAAAATATTAGTCCCATGACTGTTAAAGTATCTATTTTACAAGAACATGCCTGATATCAAATATACTAATTTTGATTAATTTATTGAATGTAAAAAATATCAACACAGCTTAACCAGATAATGTTAAAGTCAAGTATCTTACAAAAGTTAAAGGGACACTGAACCCAATTTTTTCTTTCTTTTGTGATTCAGATAGAGCATGCAATTTTAAGCATCTTTCTAATTTACTGTGCTATACCTTTAAGGTATATCCCTCCCACTCCTTTATTTCCTTTATAAGGAGGTTCTCAGCTCTCACTCAGTGCCTGATTATTAAAGTCATACAGCCTCTGCCTGAGGTTGTGTTACCTGAGACACCAGGTCTTATTAGCTTTAAGTGGTTTATTCCGCTATTTCTCACCAAACCTAACATTGTTACTCTTCAAGTTACAGCATTACCTACTTGATACTCTTTTTTGGCACTCACCTCTCTACACTGAACTTCAGCCGAGCCATTCTAAGAATAACGATGAGAAACGCTGAAGGAGACGCTGCCGTGCAGGACCGGAAGTAAGTCACACACTCTCTCACTGAAGCCGCAGCACACAGCGTTCCGGACCCGCTCCTCTCTGAGGTAAATCTAAAGCATACCTATCCGTTGTAAATACCGCTACATCAAAGTCTTTTGTGGGCACAATTCTTGATTACAAAAGGATCACTCACGTAATTGTTTATTATTTGGAACTACACTAAACATTGTTCTTTGACCTGAACTCAACGTGTACTTCTGACATAATGTATCTAAACTGAGGAATGACTGCTCTGTATATATTTTATTGTGAGTGAGTGTGTGTGAAGTTACCAAGCTGCCGCTGAAGGATTACAAATATCTCTGTATAACCTTTATGTGTCTATCAGCAACTCTGATATTAGGTTACAAATACAGGGAGTTTCATAAATCATTCTGTGATTCTCACAGTATTACACCTTACTGTGCATTAAAAGCGCTCACTGTGTCTCAACCTTCATTACAGCTTATTGAAGGGTGTGTTCACAAAAGAGCAACAAACAAAAATTTATTAAACAGCCTGATACTATTGTGGATTCATTACAGAATAATCAGGCCATATTGCAGTATCTCTTTAACTATCTAAGTTAAATATGAATCCTGCAGAAATAAAAAATGAATTCACCAACATATACCAGAAGCTAGAATTTTTAGCCCGTGCTTTACAAGAGGTTCAATCAGAAAATGCAACCATTAAAACTTTATTAAAAGATTGTATTTCTTCTAAGCAACAGGAAATTCCTGAACCACAAGTACAAACACCACAGCCTTTCTCAGGAAAACGCTCAGATTTCCGTGACTTTAAAAACGCCTGTAATCTGATGTTTTCCCTCAGACCACGCACATATCACTCAGAGCGCATTAAAGTTTGCACTACGATATCATACCTGATTGGAGAACCACGCACATGGGCAAACAGGTTCTTTGAAACTAATAATCCGATATTAGATTCTCTAACAGATTTCTTTACAGCCATGTCCAGTCTTTATGAAGATACCAACACCCAGCTTTGTGCTGAGACTAAGTTACGCGCCCTTAAACAGGGAAAAAGGACTGTGGAGGAATACACCACTGAGTTTCAGATGTGGGCTCCTGATTCTCAGTGGAACGAGATCAGTCTTAAGAATCAGTTCTGCCTAGGGCTCTCAGAGGCTTTGAAAGATGAACTTTCTCGTTTAGAAATCCCAGAGACACTATCGGCATTGATTAAATTAAGCACCACGTTGGACAGGAGATTAAGGGAAAGGAAAGCAGAAAAAGGTTTATGTGATAACCTTACAAAACGGCCATACTCAGCACCTTTTGGACCTGAAAGAAGCTCCAGTCACTCCACCCCCATGGAGATAGGAGTACTAAAAGGACCTCTGACACAGGATGAGAAAACCAGAAGGAGACTCGCTAACCTCTGTCTATACTGTGCACATAAAGAGCACTCTGTCGCAAGCTGTCCCTTACTGGCAAAACAAAAGAAGGGTAAGCCTCCTGACATCATATATGTTTGTAATCTCTCCAATCCTTCACAACTCACACTATCTCTCTCATTACAGTGGGACCAACAACATATCCAGAGTGGCGCTCTTATTGATTCTGGAGCATCAGGCATTTATGTAGATGTACAATATGTAAAAGATAATAAAATTCCCACTGAGTGTAAAAAGCAACCCGTTTTTGTTTGATTGATTGATGGATCCTTGATAGAAAAGGGACCGATTACTCACCACACAATTCCTCTACTCACTTCTATTGGGGGTCACACTGAATACTTAACCTATGATATCATACCTATAGAAAAACATCCAGTAGTATTGGGGTACACCTGGTTAGCCACACACAACCCAAACATTGATTGGTCAAATAACAAACTTCAGTTCACATCCCCGTATTGCCTCACTACTTCTTACCCACATTGTACTATAGCAAACATTGAGAGTGGTGTTCCATCGGTGTATTCGGATTTGGCTGATGTTTTCGATCTCAAGGAAGCAGAGTGTTTACCTCCCCACCGGCCATTTGATTGTCCAATAGAAATCATTCCAGGTTCTCAAATTCCCTATGGGAAGATATATCCATTGTCACAAAACGAATTGACACATTTAAGAACTTACTTAGATGAAAATTTAAGGAAAGGCTTCATATCACATTCCACTTCCCCAGCCGCAGCTGGGATATTCTTTGTGAAAAATAAGGATATGTCGTTACGTCCTATCATTGACTATAGAGCCCTTAACGCCATAACTGTCAAGAATAGGTATCCACTACCCTTGATACCAGAACTCCTGGAAAGGCTGACTGATGCCACTATTTATATTAAACTGGACTTAAAGGGTGCGTATAATTTAATACGTATTAAGGAAGGAGATGAATGGAAGACTGCCTTCCGTACAAGATATGGGTTGTATCAATACAACGTAATGCCTTTCGGGCTAAGCAACGCCCCTGCGACCTTCCAACACTTTATCAATGAGATATTCAAAGATCTCACTGATGTTTGCGTCATCATATATCTGGATGACATCCTTATCTATTCGAAGAATATCCAAGAACATGAAAAACATGTGAGATGGGTTCTCACCCGTCTAAGAGAACACAGATTATTCGCCAAAATGGAAAAATGTAGTTTCCATGTTCAACAAATTAAGTTTTTGGGTTATATCATTACTCCAAACCAGATCCAGATGGATCCAGAGAAAACTACCAAGATTCAGGAATGGCCTAGACCTAGGACAATACGAGCACTCCAAAGGTTTTTGGGGTTCTCTAACTTTTACAGGAAGTTCATTAAAGATTTTTCGTCTTTAGTCCGTCCATTAACCCAACTAACAAGAAAAAAATTGTAAATTTAACTGGTCTGAAGAAGCTCAGAATGCATTCACAGCCTTAAAGGATAGGTTCTCTACAGCCCCTGTACTCATGTTACCTGATTACAAATCTCAATTCATAGTAGAGGTAGATGCCTCTAACTCGGGTATAGGAGCTGTTCTATCCCAACTAAATAAACAGACACAGGAAATACATCCAACAGCTTTTTATTCAAGAACTCTCTTACCAGCTGAATCAAACTACAGCATAGGAGATAAAGAACTCTTGGCTATTAAAAGTGCACTTGAGCATTGGAGACATCTCCTGGAAGGATCCCATGAACCATTTTTGATATACACGGACCATAAGAACCTTGAGTACTTAAAAAAGAGTAAGACCTTGTCTTCTCGTCAAGTCAGATGGTTGCTGTTCTTGGATAGGTTTAATTTTTTCATTACCTATCGACCTGGACATGCCAACATTAAAGCAGATGCACTATCAAGAATTTTCGATTTAACTAATACTACTGTACCTTTAAACCCAATCATATCCCAGGACAAGTTCATCGGGACACTTTCAACTTTGGAAAAAGAAATCCTTGAAGAACTTCGATCAGCCACACAACTGTGTAACAGATCCAAAGACGGGACTATTACGTTACAATAACAATTTGTACGTACCTAAACGTATCAGACCCACAATATTAAAGTATCACCACGATAATGTACTATCAGGACATAAAGGGATACAAAAAACCACTGACCTAATTAAACGATATTTCTGGTGGCCTTCCATGGAACAAACAATCAATCAATATGTTACAACCTGCGAAGTCTGTATTAGAAATAAATCAGATCATAGAAAACCAATTGGTTATTTAACTTCACTTCCAATTCCGAGTATGCCATGGTCCACCGTCTCAATGGATTTTATCGTAGACCTGCCAATCTCTCACCAATACAAAACCAATATTAGTAGTAGTAGATCACTTAACAAAACTTGGTCATTTCATACCTCTCAAAAGATTACCCACTGCCATGCTAACAGCCAAGGTTTATTTGGACAACATAGTCAAATTACATGGGATACCTGAAATAATAGTCACTGACCGTGGCACACAGTTTACCTCAGCATTCTGGAAATCGTTGTGTAAACTTCTCCAAATAGATTCAAGGTATTCTACTGCATATCACCCTCAGACAAACGGGTTGACTGAGCGGTTAAATCAAACACTCGAGCAGTACCTAAGATGTTATCTCACACATCTTCAAGATGACTGGGTTGATTACCTTCCTATGGCGGAATACTCTTACAATAATTCCATCTCCTCATCTACTAAACTGTCACCATTCTACGTCACTTATGGTTATCATCCTTCTAACATTGCTATTTCCCAAACAGTGGTCAATTGCCCTGCAACCTCAACATTTGCTTCTGAACTGCAAGACAGGCTTAAACTTCTTAAGTCACATTTGCTAGAAGCTAAAGCCACTCAGAAGAAATATCATGACTCACATCATACTCCTAGTCCTGAATATAAGAAGGGGGATATGGTTCTTCTCTCAACCAAATATTTGAAGCTTCAAGTACCAAGTAAAAAACTAGCAAGCCAGTTTATAGGCCCTTTTCCTATCGAAACTGTTATCAATGAGAACGCAGTACGGTTAACCTTGCCTAGAACGTATGCTATACATCCATCATTCCACGTCTCATTGATAAAACCGTATAAAGGTGTTCCCCGTGCTGTTTCTTCTCCACCTCCACCAGTTCTTCTTTATGATCACTTGGAATATGAGATTGATCGGATTCTTGACTCACGTATCCGAAGGGGTCGTTTGCAGTATTTGATTAAATGGAAGGGTTACAGTTCTGAAGATAACTCTTGGGAGCTACAGGAAGACTTGCATGCACCTGACCTTTTGGCCGCCTTCCATCGTCGCTATCCTGGTAAACCGGGTTAGCTTGTTGGGCGGTATGTTTTTTTGTTTTTTTTTGGGGGGGGGGATGTGATATACCTTTAAGGTATATCCCTTCCACTCCTTTATTTCCTTTATAAGGAGGTTCTCAGCTCTCACTCAGTGCCTGATTATTAAAGTCATACAGCCTCTGCCTGAGGTTGTGTTACCTGAGACACCAGGTCTTATTAGCTTTAAGTGGTTTATTCCGCTATTTCTCACCAAACCTAACTTTGTTACTCTTCAAGTTACAGCATTACCTAATTGATACTCTTTTTTGGCACTCACCTCTCTACACTGAACTTCAGCCGAGCCATTCTAAGAATAACGATGAGAAACGCTGAAGGAGACGCTGCCGTGCAGGACCGGAAGTAAATCACACACTCTCTCACTGAAGCCGCAGCAAACAGGGTTCCAGACCCGCTCCTCTCTGAGGTAAATCTAAAGCATACCTATCCGTTGTAAATACCGCTACATCAAAGTCTTTTGTGGGCACAATTCTTGATTACAAAAGGATCACTCACGTAATTGTTTATTATTTGGAACTGCACTAAACATTGTTCTTTGACCTGAACTCAACGTGTACTTCTGACATAATGTATCTAAACTGAGGAATGACTGCTTTGTATATATTTTATTGTGAGTGAGTGTGTGTGAAGTTACCAAGCTGCCGCTGAAGGATTACAAATATCTCTGTATAACCTTTATGTGTCTATCAGCAACTCTGATATTAGGTTACAAATACAGGGAGTTTCATAAATCACTCTGTGATTCTCACAGTATTACACCTTACTGTGCATTAAAAGCGCTCACTGTGTCTCAACCTTCATTACAGCTTATTGAAGGCTGTGTTCACAAAAGAGCAACAAACAAAATTTTATTAAACAGCCTGATACTATTGTGGATTCATTACATTTACTCCTATTATCAATTTATCTTCGTTCTTTTGCTATCTTTATTTGAAAAAGAAGGCATCTAAGCAATTTTTTAGCTCAGAACCCTGGATAGCACTTGTTTATTGGTCGGTTAAATTAATCCACCAATCAGCAAGAACAACCCAGGTTGTTCACCAAAAATGGGCTGGCATCTAAACTTACATTGTTGCATTTCAAATAAAGATACCAAGAGAATGAAGAAAATTTGATAATAGGAGTAAATTAGAAAGTTGCTTAAAATTGCATGTTCTATCTAAATCATGAAATAAAAAAATTGGGTTCAGTGTCCCTTTAAGGTGGAGTTAGATACAGCCATCTATGATTTGGTTGTGTGATTTAGAGATGTCAAAATCATAAAATGTTTATGACGACGATATGCAGTATAAATTATACATAACAACTTTGCTCATTTCACTTTTAAGAAATGAAAGTGTTTAACTTGTTAGATTAAAGTGACAGTGTAGTTTAATGTTATATTTACATTCTAATATCTATAATCTTTCTTAGGTAACTAAAAACATTCTTAAAATAAATAAAGGTTATTTATTATGCTTTCATTATTTGAAAGGTAATCTAGTTTAAATTATCTTTAAAAAAAAACGTAAGTTAATTTCACATTTATACCAAGCTAGTTATTGTATGCCATATTGATGAATTATCACTCTAGTGGAGTCATTTGAAGGGTCAGTTAACTATAGATATATCAAAATATAATTTCTCACAATTATACTCTTTACCTGTTGGAGTGTATGAAATTTCTTTAAGTATTTCTGTTACCCTTGATTTTAATTTAGTTTATTTCTCCAATGTTATCTCCACCTATTCCTAATGGTTTTGTCCTTAAAGGGACATTAAACACAAAATTTAATTCCATGATTCAGACAGAGAATACAAATTTAAACAACATTCAAATTTACTTCTATTATCTAATTTGCTTCATTCTTTAGATATCCTTTGTTAAAGAAATAGCAATGCACATGGGTTAGCCAATTACACAAGGCATCTATGTGCAGCCACCAATCAGCAGCAACTGAGCCTATCTATATATGCTTTTCAGGAAAGAATATCAAGAGATAAAAGCAAATGAGATAATAGACGTAAATTTGAAAGTTGTTTAACATTGTATTCTCCATCTAAATCAGGAAAGAAAAAAATTGGGTTTAATGTCCTTTTAAGGCAAAGCTGTATGAATACAGTCATTGTAAGATATTTCACTCACAGTGGGGCATACAATACATAAGGTAATACAAATTAAAAATGTTTTATGTTGATTGTTTGGCAGATATAAGAAGTATGTATATGTCTAAAAAAGGAATAAAGTTAGGAGATCAGACTATCTATCCAAGCTAATACACATATTTTTGGTTTTTGGTTTTCGATTACCAATAATAATTCATAGACCAACATGAACCATTTAATTTAATGCATTATATACTGTCCCTTTAAGAGTCTGCACTGAATCATTTAAAAGCTCCATCAAAGGATGGAAATAAGTGGACATTTTAAAAACAAGGTTCTCACACAGGTCAAACGTATATTCATATAACATGATTGAATATGCAATAATTAGTAGTGTAATAAAAGTAAATATCTTTTTTGGTTTACTGTCCCTTTTATATGTATATAAAATCATATATTTAAATTTATTTTTCAGATTCACACATGACTGCATATTTAAAAAATAAACTTAGTTTAGTTTAGAGCTTGTGATGGCTATTTCATTTTTATTGAAAGTGACATGACAAAAGAATCTAATCTTCCATGATTCAGACAGAGCAGATTTGAATCTAAAATAAAAATGGACTTTAATAATCACATATGGTTTATTCTCATTTTATCCTAAGTTTGCACAAACAAGATGCATAGGCTTATGATCAGTAAAGTATTACTGGGAAATATCTACTTATTTGTGGGTGGGCAACAATGCATATTTACAATGTTTAGACAGATGTCTTTATATACATTTAAATATTGCATATCAGCTCATTAAAGGGACATTAATCCAAAAATGTTTCTTTCCTGATTCCTATAGATTTTTTTTATTTTTTAAAGTCAAATGTATTTCTATTATCTAATTACCTTCATTCTTTTGATATACTTTCCTTTAAAACCATATTTAGATGCTCAGTAGCTGCAGATTGGTGGCCGCACAGAGATGCCTTGTGTGTTTGGCTCAACCATGTGCATTGCTATTTCTTCTGTAAATGATATCTAAAGAATTAAGCTAAATAGATAGAGTTACATTTTAATGTTGTTTAAAACTGTATTCTCTATCTGGATCATGAAAGAAAATATTTGGGTGTAATGTCCCTTTAAAAATAAAGACGCTGTTGCAAAAAAATATATATATATGAGCAGTTCAGACCAATACTAGCTCGATTTTAATTTACTAAAAATGAACAAACGTTGATATTAAAATTAAAAAACATTTTAATTCAAGTTACGTCCATTATAAATACAAATTACGGATTTCACCATTTTAGAAATATAGCTGGGTAAACATATCTTGCAACACGAGATTAGCATCTTTAAAAATTCTATTCTAATTTCACGCACTAGCACACAATAGATGTGCATTGTTGGGATTGTAAATACATTTAATAGAGCAATGTCAATTCTTCACAATGAGTCACAATATTTCTTTAATAAACAATGAATACATAAAATGTTTACTTTTTTGAATAAAATATATTTTTATTAAATAACCTGATCAATATTAAACATTGAAATGTGTAAAACATTTACTAATGTGACTGGATTATATTTACTATCGTTAGTAAAAATCAAATCGAGATCAAATGTAAACTTAATATATTAATATTTAACGGATCACGTATATTAAATCTGCATCACACATATACGCATAGCAGTCCCATAAATTACAAATAAGTCTATATGCCAAATGTAGTAACAGCACCCCCAGGAGGTATGTGTATGGAAGTTACAAAGATATGAATCCATGAAACATTAAGTAACGGCCAATCAGAGTTCATCACACAAACATAACTTGAGTCAGTATGGCCTCACAGACTGTCATGAACTCCTCAGTTCCACCTTAACTTATGTTACTACATCTCACATACCACCTTAAGAATCAATTATCTGGCTCTCTTTTCCTTTAAAAGCTTTCCATTTCCCATACACCTTTGCTGGTTTATTGAAGGTTGATACCCACTCACTCTCCAGCCTTTCTTGTTACTTGTCTAAAACAGAGTATCACTTGTTCTGTGATTAGCTCTGTCTCCTTCAACTGAAGCTACTTCTCATCTAAAGCAGAAGTCACCTGTTGCAACTGCAGCACGCACGCCGCTCTAACAACTTCCAGCTTAACAGACACAGGCCGCAATCTGCAGAGAGGATCAGAGAAGCTGCACGCACACAGCTGCTAGAGCCAGGTTCCGTATACAAGTGTTAGCATTGCCGTTAAGACTGTGAACTTATCTTTACCGTATGGTGTAATGTTTAACAGCACAGCAAGCTGATACAGTATTCTTAACACTGTTTACAAATCTTTACTGGAAGGTGTATTATTTAAAGGCCCAGCAAGCTGAAACAGTAAACTTAACACTGTGAACCTATCTTTACCACAAGGTGTATTATTTAAAGGGCCAGCAAGCTGAAACAGTAAACTTAACACTGTGAACTTATCTTTACCACAAGGTGTATTATTTAAAGGGCCAGCAAGCTGAAACATTATACTCCACACTGTGAATTTATCTTTACCGGAAGGTGTATTATTTAAAGGCACAGTATTACCTTAAAGGGGACCTCACTTATCTGTCACAAACCTATATAAACTGCTACTTATTATCTAAAAGTTTACATAGTACAAACTTATCTCTGGACCCAGATATAATTCACCTGATCTTACTACTTATAATTTTGAGGTGAATATTCCGGGCTACATTAATCCAGGTGATTAAGACTCTGTCTCCTTACTAGCAGACAGACTTAATCACATGATACATACAAACTATTTACCAGAGAATACTCATAATCAGACTAAAGAAACAGCAATCGAATTGCTGATCATTACATAATAAACCAGCCATAAAATCTATATTTGATAATGGAGCCCAGTGACCTGACATCACAAATCCATACCCTAAATCAGCGTTTGGATAGTCTGACACAGGCTTTTAGAGAGCTGCAGGTAGAAAACCAGAGTCTCAAAGCCTGTTTAAGGGAAGCATTGTCAAATAGGAACTCTGGAACTGATCATCAAGCAGAACCCCAAGTCTCCTACCCGGAGAAATTTTCTGGAGATCGTTCCACATTTAGGCAGTTTAGGAATGCATGCCTCTTGCTTTTTGACCTTCGTCCTAGGACATATGCAACTGATAGGTCCAAGGTTCTAACCATACTCTCCTATCTCAGGGGAGAACCCAGGGCCTGGGCCGACTCCTTTTATGAGACCCAGGACCCCATTCTAAATTCCCTGGATGCTTTCCTAAAGGCATTATCAGGCCTCTACGATGACCCCTACTGTCAAATAACTGCAGAAAGTAAACTCAGGAACTTAAAGCAGTCTAAAGCACCGGAAGAAGAGTACATTACCAGATTTAGAATCTGGGCTAGAGATTCCCTCTGGAATGAGGTATCTCTAAAAAACCAATACCGTCTCGGACTTGCAGAGGAGATCAAGGATGAGCTCGCCAGGATTGGTATACCGGATCGTCTTGACGACCTTTATGCCCTCACGATTACAATTGACAGACGCCTTAGAGAGAGGAAGCAGGAAAGAAGCCCATCTACAGCACCTGTTCGCAGGGTACTGCCAACTCCTCCAACCGTTGGTCCACCGTCCGACCAACCCATGGACATCAGTTTTATTAGGGGTCCACTTACCCCGCAGGAAAAGGCTAGACGCCGAACTGCGAATTTATGTATGTACTGCGCAGGTACTGGTCATGCAGTTAAGGAGTGCCCTCTATTACTAAAGCAGAAGATAGGTAAGATCCATAACATAAAACATTGTTTCCACACAAAAACCACTGCTACAGCTTACCTTACCATTCCCTTGCTTTTGCAGTGGGACCGACACAGGATAGAGTGTAACGCAATCATCGATACAGGCGCTTGCGCCAACTTTATTGATTTACGTTTGGTTGAATTAAATAAAATACCCTTTCAGTTTAAAAGCACACCTTTGCCTATAAAAGTCATTGATGGTTCGCATTTAGCATCTGGTCCAGTGTCTCAACAGACTATTCCTTTACTCGTTTCCTCTCCACCTGGTCACACTGAAACTATCTCCTTTGATATTATTTCTTCTCCCATTTACCCTATTGTTCTGGGAATCACTTGGCTTCAATTACACCAACCTGTGGTACATTGGGATACCCTCACCATTTCATTCTCCTCTCCCTACTGTGTCTCAACTTGTTTTCCAAACACTCACTTGTTCACTACTTCCTCATCTCCTATTCCTACACAATATCTTGACTTCTCTGCTGTCTTCAATAAAACAGAAGCCGAGTCGTTGCCCCCACATAGGCCTTAAGATTGCCCCATAGACTTACTTCCCGGGGCAACCATTCCCTATGGCCACATCTATCCTCTTTCTAGACCTGAATGGGCTCATTTAAAAACCTATATCACTGATAATCTAAAAAAAGGTTTTATTCGCCCTTCCACCTCCCCTGCCGGTGCTGGCATTTTTTTCGTGAAAAACAAGGATGGGTCTTTACGTCCGATAATAGATTATCGGGAATTAAACAAGCGTACTAAAAAGAACAGGTACCCTTTGCCTCTCATTCCCGAGTTAATTGAGAGGTTAAGAGGCGCCACTATTTTTACTAAACTTGATCTTAGGGGAGCCTACAACCTTGTAAGAATAAGGTCCGGAGACGAGTGGCTGACTGCATTTAGGACCAGGTATGGTCTTTTCAAATATACAGTTATGCCATTCGGGTTGTGTAATGCTCCGGCAACATTCCAGAATTTCATTAATGATATCTTTAGGGACATCCTCGACACTTTCCTGGTGGTCTATCTAGACGATATTCTTATCTATTCTTCCTCTTTCTCTGAACATGTCAAACACGTCAGGTTAGTGTTATCCAGATTACAGACACATAAGCTGTATGTCAAGTTAGAGAAGTGTCTCTTCCATGTAAATGAAGTATCATTTCTTGGCTATCGCATTAGCAATAGCAGGATATCTATGGAGGATAGTAAAATCTCTGCCATCACCACTTGGCCTATACCTTCCAACATAAAAGAAGTCCAGCGGTTCTTAGGCTTCGCCAATTTTTACAGGCGCTTTATCTGCAATTTTGCAGCCATTGCTAGGCCACTCACTAACCTGACTAGGACCTCTAAGCCATTCATCTGGACTCCAGAAACTCAAAAGGCATTTGAACTCCTTAAATCTCTATTTGTTACTTCCCCAGTACTGCACATTCCCAACAGCAAAGCACAATTCGTATTGGAAGTGGATGCGTCCGAATACGCCATCGGATCTATTCTATCCCAGAGACTCTTACCAAAAGATTCTTTGCACCCAGTGTGTTACTTCTCCAGACTCCTTACACCTGCTGAACTCAACTATCCAGTGGGGGAAAAGGAGCTTCTCGCAATTAAGACTTCATTTGACCAGTGGAGACATTTGCTGGAGGGCGCAGAACATCCAATAGTAATTTATACGGACCATAAAAACCTACAATATCTTCAAACAAGTCGTACTTTGTCAGCTCAGGTGGAGCTTGTACTTTTCACGATTCAATTTCACCATCACATATCGACCTGGTTCAAGAAACGGTAAGGCGGACGCTCTGTCTCGAAAAGATATTAAGCCTTCCACTGCTCATCCCAACTCAACAATAGTTCCTGTTACATCCATAATTGGTGTACTCTCACCTGATAGCACTGAATTAAAGAACCAACAACAACTGGATACAACAAAGGCTACTTACCCTCTCACCCCTGATCAAAACGGTATCCTCTGTAATAAGTCAAGATATTACATACCACCATCTCTCCGGACAAAAGTGTTATCTATAACTCATGATTCCTCCTTAGCTGGTCATTTGGGAATACATAAGACCTATGACCTTCTACAAAGGCACTTCTGGTGGCCTTCTATGAGACACTCAGTAAAACAATATATAAGTTCCTGTTCCACCTGTCAAACCTGTAAACCATCTCATCAACTCCCTCTGGGCCTATTGCAAAACATACCCTTACCAGACTATCCGTGGGCATACGTCTCTATGGATTTTATCGTTGATCTTCCAAGCTCCTGTGGCATGACTGTCATCTTTGTCGTAGTTGACCTGTTCTCTAGAATGGCCCACTTCATTCCTACAGCTTCACTTAATACAGCACAGCAGACTGCAGATCTATTTATCAAAGAGATTGTTTGACTGCATGGCCTTCCAGTATCTGTACTCAGTGACAGAGGGTCGCAATTTACATCCAAGTTTTGGAGATCCCTATGTCAATCTCTTGGCATTCAGCAACACCTGACTACATCGTACCACCCGCAAACAAATGGGCTATGTGAACGTACCAACCAATGGTTGGAGCAATACCTGAGATGTTTTTGCTCCCATAAACACGACTCTTGGGCTTCGCTCCTTCCCCAGGCTGAATTTTCTTTCAATAACACTACTAATTCATCCACAGGATTTTCACCCTTTTATGTCAACTCAGGAAGGCACCCTCGTTTTCACCCGCTACCTCCTGCAAACAGTCCCTGTCCACAAGTAAATGACTTGATCAACTCCATTAAACAGACCTATACTGTCATACAAGAGAACATCAAGCAAGCACAAGCCACCCAGAAACGATACTACGACCTACGCCATAGTCCCCAACCCGCCTACAAAGTGGGTGACTTAGTTTGGCTCGCCACCAAAAATCTTAAATTACCTACACCCTGTAGGAAATTCAATAAACTGTTTGTGGGACCCTTCCCGATAGTGGCTATAAGCAACCCTGTCACTGTTACCCTACAACTCCCAACAACTTACCGTATACATCCCACATTTCATGTGTCACTTGTCAAACCCTGTGATCCCTCTACCCATGTCTCTCCATCTCCTCCGGAATCTCCTACACCTGACTCCGAATACGAAGTACATTCTATAGTCGACTCCCGAAGGTATCACAGTGAACTCCAATACCTTGTCCGCTGGTCGGGGTATGACTCATCTGAGGATTCCTGAGAGCCGGCATCCAATCTATCGGCTCCCCGTCTGGTGTCTGTGTTCCACCGTAGGCATCCTGATCGTCCAGCGCCTTGAAACCTCCTTGAGGTTCTTTTGAGGGGGGGATGTGTCATGAACTCCTCAGTTCCACCTTAACTTATGTTACTACATCTCACATACCACCTTAAGAATCAATTATCTGGCTCTCTTTTCCTTTAAAAGCTTTCCATTTCCCATACACCTTTGCTGGTTTATTGAAGGTTGATACCCACTCACTCTCCAGCCTTTCTTGTTACTTGTCTAAAACAGAGTATCACTTGTTCTGTGATTAGCTCTGTCTCCTTCAACTGAAGCTACTTCTCATCTAAAGCAGAAGTCACCTGTTGCAACTGCAGCACGCACGCCGCTCTAACAACTTCCAGCTTAACAGACACAGGCCGCAATCTGCAGAGAGGATCAGAGAAGCTGCACGCACACAGCTGCTAGAGCCAGGTTCCGTATACAAGTGTTAGCATTGCCGTTAAGACTGTGAACTTATCTTTACCGTATGGTGTAATGTTTAACAGCACAGCAAGCTGATACAGTATTCTTAACACTGTTTACAAATCTTTACTGCAAGGTGTATTATTTAAAGGCCCAGCAAGCTGAAACAGTAAACTTAACACTGTGAACCTATCTTTACCACAAGGTGTATTATTTAAAGGGCCAGCAAGCTGAAACAGTAAACTTAACACTGTGAACTTATCTTTACCACAAGGTGTATTATTTAAAGGGCCAGCAAGCTGAAACATTATACTCCACACTGTGAACTTATCTTTACCGGAAGGTGTATTATTTAAAGGCACAGTATTACCTTAAAGGGGACCTCACTTATCTGTCACAAACCTATATAAACTGCTACTTATTATCTAAAAGTTTACATAGTACAAACTTATCTCTGGACCCAGATATAATTCACCTGATCTTACTACTTATAATTTTGAGGTGAATATTCCGGGCTACATTAATCCAGGTGATTAAGACTCTGTCTCCTTACTAGCAGACAGACTTAATCACATGATACATACAAACTATTTACCAGAGAATACTCATAATCAGACTAAAGAAACAGCAATCGAATTGCTGATCATTACACAGACATGATAACAAAATTTCAATATTTTATCCAATCAGATGTACAGATACCATGTCCCATGGTGCATAACATGTTTACTTCACCATATAAAAGTCCATTACACATTGCCATTTTTTTCAGTTCTCTAATGCCTGCTGGTATATTAATATAGTCATTATATTATATAGAGATATATACAACTCGGCAGGCATGACGTCTCCCAGGTTCACATGGGAGGAAAGTGCTGCACTGGTCAATGGGGTCAAGAAGTTTTATCCGCAGCTGATTGGGAACAAGAAGAAGTCGACGAAGCAGAGTATTAGGAAGGCCCTCTGGTTGTCTGTCATGCAAGCGGTTAATGCGGTGTGTGACATCCTGAGGACCCCGGATCAAATCATGTGGAGATTTGGGGATATAAGGTTGTGGCTTCGCAATAAAGACCGCCTCATAAGGGAGTGGGTAAAAGCCCATCGAAGGGATGGAAAGCAGGATCCACTCCCACGGAAACTATACCTGCAAACTTATGAGGAGACTTTATGCACCCTCCTCAATCTCCGTTTCCCCCGCAGATTTGCATCCGCATGCTCCTCAACTTCTTCTCAATCCCCAGCTGCTGGCTCTGACACTCAAGACCCGGAGCCCAGTGCAGCTGCTTCTCCAATCGGTGACGTGGGAGAAGGAAGTAGAGAGGCTGAACCAGGTAAATATCAGACTTCATATGATATATTGATATTTGAGTATATATTTAAGAAATGTGTATATAGTCATATATTCAACCTATATAGATCTCACAACACACACTACATATGATGTTTAGATATCTAAATTTAGATTTGTCACACATGAAATAGGAATGATGTTTCTTGTGCTCTCCAGAATATGTGTCACAGAGCTAAAATGAAATTGCGCATCCGTGAAATCACTATCATCCACCATTTCATACATTGAATATCGAATCATACAAAAGTTAGAAATATTAATTGGTATCATTCAATCTTTACAAATATCTGATTGGAATATCGTAATACACCCAATTGCATATATATTTGAATTTTTTAGAAATTATAATCATCACACTACTATATCCAAATCAATTCTGAATCACGGATGCGCAATTACGCTTTGAATAATTGCGCAATGATCACGAAAGATATAATTGCGCAAAGACGTGAACATGTTTTTGTAGTAACAGTGGCATTACTTTAGACATGTTGGTCAAATGTATACGTTAATTAGTATATATGTGAAGAATACAGTATCCTTATTTACAATCTTCTACATTAGAAAAGCTATACTAGCAATATCAAAATAAAAATTGAACAATGTCTAACAATTGATGACAATGAAAAAAGACAAAAAATGACTTAAAGCGACAGTCAACAACATAAAAGATTGTAAATAAGAATACATGATCTCATTATTTATAAATTAATTTTGAAAACAATGAACTCGCGTGATAACACATATAATTTTACTTTGTCAATTTTAAAAAAAATATCTGATTGTGTCCATGGCCTGATTTGTATTTATGATATCCAATCCTGATTGAATATTTTACTGATATGGATGTTGGTGCTGGAACCTCGAGCCCGTGTTCGTCAGAGTATAGTATGTCTCATTCTAATTTACCTTTGTCTTACAAACTTGGACATAACATTACCTAATCCATTCACATTTATCGATATTAAAATGGATACTCTAATTCAATTTTCTTGTTATTTTAAGATAAGAATCACGAATCAGAGTTGGGATTCCATTGTAATACAAATCTCAATTTATGAGTATTTGAAGATATTCCTTTGATTCTTGATATCTTCATGTTAATGTAAACTTAGGGTCATGGCCATTTTGTAGTCTGCCCATGGGTAGTGCTTGGCAGTTTTTGGCTACATTTAGACAACACTAACACATTTTTACATATGTGCAGATTATATTAATATACATCTCATATGCTTTGATATTTTCTTCTTATCATTAAAGGGACATGAAACCCAATGACTCATTCATATGTCATTGAAGGTGTCTTTTTCATAAATATTATGATCATGATTCTGATGAAGCATTCTATTTGAATAAAACTTATAATGTACTTGTTTGATGATATATATATATATATATATATATATATATATATATATATATATATATATATATATATATATATTAGTTTAATATTAAGATCTCAAAGCTTCTAAGTCTACACCTTTGTGCTTCAGAACATGGCTAGCACATGTTTATATTTAGTATAAATTTAAACAATCATCAAGTGATACACACATGAGAACTCTTAAATGTTCCATGTACTCAGCTTTTGTGAATATTTTCAAAATACAGACTCTAAAATATAATTATTACTCATCTATAATTATAAATCTTATTTAATTTGCATGCTCCATCAAAATTATGTAATTCCTAAGTTTGATTCAGTATCTCTTTAATGCAACTTTGATGTGTGTAATTCAGCACCAGTAACACAGTAAAATATTTGTTTTAACGTGTTAACATATTATGTTTTACAGAGATTGATGTAACATGTGAGATGGAGGAGGAAGTGGCTCCCTTGGAGTCTGATGGTACGTCAAATATTTATAACATGTATATAACGTAGGTTGACCATATTGCCACTTTAAAAAGGGACACATATGAAAAATATATAGGTCAGGGCTGTTTCAAGGCTGCTTCAAGAAATGTTTTGTATAAGAACCCTAACCTATGTATTTTTCATATGTGTTCATTTTTAAAGCGGGAATATGGTCACCCTAATGTAACGTCTATTGTTTCTAATTCATACTATTGACGAAAAATAAAGTCTACAGCTTTGTACCTTTCAAATATATTATTCAATTCTTTTAAATACACTACTGCCCCACTTTCTAGATCATGCAGCATGAACATGTTTTTATTTTTTAATAAATTTATGTATGATTTGTCATTAATGATGTTACATGCATATTCCATGCAAAACCCCAATAATCATCTTCTGATTGTACAGGCAGTCATTGCTATTCATCTGAGTGCCTAGATTCAGACCATATCATTATGTCATTATTGTTTTTAACTTCTAAGCCACTTCTAACTATACATAAAACATAATCATGTTGAAATTCCTTGATTTAATTTCATGATGTATGATATGTAAATGGATTTTTAAAAGATTTATGTGTAGACTGTCCATTTCAATCAAATAAACATTAATAGTCATCAAAACTAGAGCATGCATTTTGGAATGTGTCTATTAATATTGGGATAGCATACATTTAATCCTAATGTAAAAGATACATTTCACAAAAAATGTAATATCAAATAGATAAAATGATGTTCTTAATATTTAATATGAATGGTCGTATCTACTGTTTATATATTCTGAATAGTAATTGAATAAACCATAAAGCTTCAAATTATTCCATTTAAGATCACAAAGGCAATCACCAAAATACTGTATATATGTAAATCAGTGTTTACCTGGTTTCAAAGGCTAGGTGGAGTGGCCATTTAGATTTGATTATATTACACAGTCACATATTATTCAATTGTTGGATTTTAAAAAAATCAATCCACGGGCATGTGTCTAAAAGAATTCTATTGCATTTCAATCTCAAATGCATACATGCGTATGAAAATATTATCCAAAAGATAAATATATTATAAAATCATAAGGATTAGCACATAATGTTTACTTTGAAAAATATGATTTGTAATGTATTTATGAAATGTTACATGAAAAATAACAGATAACAGTCAGAGTTTAAAGGATCAATTAAATCTTCTTCTTAATTATATTTGATTCAAATCAATCAATAACTTAAAACATAGTCATTATTGTGACTTTCTCTAAATATTTTATGAGAACAAGAATCCAGATGTTAAATAATGTTGAATCTTGATTTCTTTCAAGATAATAATATATTTTTTTATCATATGTACTATTTATAGAATTATTTTATATATTCCACCCCCCCACCCCCAGCCAGAAGCGCCTCCCGCCCCTTCCCAGCCAGAATCCACTTCCGGCCCTTCCCAAACTGAACCCGCTCCAGGCCCTTCCCATTCTTACTCCTGTCCTGTCCCTCCAAAAAAATGATTCCTTGCCCCAATCACCGCTCTCCCTGTTTGGCCTGCCTTGCATCTCCGCCACATGCACAGCCACCAACTCCCCAGGCCCCTGTCTCCCCAGCTGTGCAGGCTCCACCGGAGTGGCAACCCAGTCCCCCACTTCACCCCACCCCTCCCCATCAACACCTTTACCCTAATCCCAATCCCCACCTGTCCTTCCCAGCCACCAATGTAAGTATCATTACAAATCAACATTAGAACATACTTTCTTAAAGGGACATTATACTGATCTAATTATACATAAATTAAATTTGATTTGAAAATGTTTTGGATAAACCTTTTCTTTATTTGATTAATGTAAATGTTTCCGATCTTCAGTTTTGGAAATCAACATCCACATTTTCCAATATATAAATGATATTGCCTAGATATCTATTATGTATTTATGAAAATATTTTGGATTTGGTATCACTGCCCTTTTAACAGTGTGTCATAAACCAAATAAATATTTTTTAAAAGATTAATAGGGTTTTGATTTGTCTTAATATATTAATAATTTATCTCTGAAGAACATATTTAATGTGTAAATCTGATATATAGCATATTTAATTATAATAATAATTCCTATTTTAATTAATACAATGTCTCTTTCCTCTCTTTTTATTATGTTCTGTAATTATTATTAATTTTTATTATTTATTTTTGTTTAGGTTGTGACTCAGCATGGTTAACGCTAGAGGCTCTAGCATGTATTGAGCAGACCATGCTGAGTAACAATCAGTTGCTGGGAAGGATGCCTGAGACCATGCGTATCCAGCTGCGGCTTCATCGTTTGACTCTATAACGCATAATGCAGTTAGAGGCAATGCATGAAGCCGCAGCTGAAGATGCACAGGACAATGAAGGTGATGCTGATGCTCCAATAGGTGGAAGATCCGGAGATGGCCCGAGGGAGAACGAATAAATCCTCCATCCACATGTTGTTATTTTTTTTTTGTTAATCTGTTGCCATTTGGCCTATTTTGTTTTTATTGTTGTGCCTGTTGCACTATTTCAACTTGTCACTCCCTCCAAGGACTGTGTTGCACTATGTCATTATCATTATGACTTTTTTTAAAGTTATCTTATTTCTTTATGTTTTATGACATTCCTATATCATATTCATCATAATAAAAATAAAGTCATTAATATGTTATTTTTCATCTTTATTTATTCATGTTATTTATTAAAAAAATATATTTATGTGGTCAATGCTTAAAGGGACATAAAACCAAAAAATGGTCTTTCATGATTCAGATATATAATACAATTTTAACAAAATGTCATATTTACATCTATTATTTAATTTGCTCCATTTTCTTGATATACGTTGCTGAAAGGTTTATCTTTGCCAGATCATGAATAGCAGAGAACCTAGGTTCTAGATGTTTATTGTTGGTTGCATATATATATTGGTTGTTATTGGCTCATCCATGTGTTCATTTAGAAACCATTAGTGAATTGATGCACCTTTAACAAATGATCCCAAGATTATTAAACTAATGAGATAATTGATGTAAATTATGAGTTTGATGGAAATAGTATCCTCTCTGTGAATCCTGAACTTAATTGTTTGTATTTTATGTCCCTTTAAGTGATGCTGACCACAATTCTTAATTTATGGATATGCATTTCTAATGTATTTATTTTCTTTTTACATCAACATACACATATAATATGTTTAAAACCGACTTTTAGTTGAATGTTGACAGCACATGTATTCCAATTTCACTTACATCTTATTGTAGTAGTATAACAAAAGAAATCACTGTGTGTAATGCACATATTTTACATGATTAATATCTTTCGATTATTATTGATTATCTTTATAGGACGGCTGACCATATTTCTGCTTGAATAAGTGACACATAAGATAAATACATCTGTCATTATTCTTATTCCAAAAAAATCTTTAAACAGCTCTGAAAACATCCCTGACATATGTATTTATCATGTGTCCCTTTTTAAAGCGGAAAGATGGTCACCAGAGCTATAGGTAACATAAAATGTATAACCAATCCATATTTTCATATTGTATCTCATAGCATTCTTTCTCAGTTAAAGGGACATGAAACCCAATAACGTATTTTATCATTTAGGTATAACATACTAATTTAAACAAATTTAAAATTTTCTTCAATTCTCAAATTTGATTCAAGAAGAAGCAGTAATGCACTACTGGTTTCTAACGGAACACATAGGTGAACCAATGACAATCGGTATATATATGCAGCCACCAATCAGCAGTTAGAACATAGGTTGTTTGCTGCTCTTGAGATTACCTCGAAACACATTTCATCAAAAGATAACAAGAGAAAGAATCAAATTGAAATAATAACAGTCAATATGAAAAGTACTTAAAATTGCAATCTCTTACATAATCGTGTAACATAAAATGTGGGTTTCATGTCCATTTCAAATCCTGCTACTTCCTAAATAGTTCTGAATCCTCCTAATCTAATAAAATATATACTTATTACCAACAATGGATTATATTTCATATATCACAGTATTACGTTATCTAGTGTGATATTATGTGAAGCTGTGCATCGCATGAAACAAACACGCTTCATAGATAACAATGTAGCACATACTAGTTTTTCAAATATAAATACGTTTCTTATTGACATGCAAAGCTGTAAAATGAGTCCTTTGACTGGATGACGTTTTTACGCGATCTCGGATGCGCCATGTTGCTTAAGACGTCACATGCAAAGGTGTAAAATCCATCCTTTGATTGGATGACGTTTTTACGCAATCTCGGATGTGCCTTTGATTGGATGACGTTTTTATGCGATCTTGGATGTGCCTTTGATTGGATGACATTTTTACGTGATCTCGGATGCGCCATGTTGCTTAAGATGTCACATGCAAAGTTGTAAAATCCGTCCTTTGATTGGATGATGTTTTTACATGATCTCGGATGCGCCTTTGATTGGATGACGTTTTTACGCGATCTCAGATGCGCCATGTTGCTTAAGACATCACATGCAAAGCTGTAAAATCCGTCCTTTGATTGGATGACATTTTTATGCGATTTAGGATGCGCCTTTAATTGGATAACATTTTTTACGCAATTTCGGATGCGCCATGTTGCTTAAGATGCCACATGCCAAGGTGTTATATCCGTCTGATTGGATTACGTTTTCCTGCAATATTTTTTTTTTTTTTTTTAATTAAAATCTTTTTATTGAGGGTGAAAGAGGTAACATTACATACATGCAATACTTCAAAGAGCATTAGTAACATTCTTAAAGAAAGAATACAATCAAAGATATTAATGCAAATATATAAACAAATTTGTTACATCACAAATTCATTTCTATAGACAGAAAAAAAAGACCTCACTTTTTTCTGTTAATATAGGGATAGAAACGTTCTCCACAAATCTTAGAGGCCTCCTTTGGACCTCAATTTGTTAATTATAATGAATTATATAATTAGGAGAACCCAACAAATAATATAAGAACATTATTAGGAGAGATGAATATATTAACATAATTATTCCATAATTAGGAAGTATATGGAAAAATATGCTCAACATAGATATAAGAACAAATAATTATATAGGTGATCTCAATTCCACATGTTCAACAAAGAATGAAATATAAGTATTCCTAGGCGGAATATTCACTCCGAGATGTCCTATGGTTATTCTAGATAGCGTATAAATATGTCATACTCTGCAAGGGAGCAGGTTCAGGAGTAAGGAGCTGTTGTGCAGAGGTGTCAGGTTTTGGGGTTAATGTTGTGTTTTGTCTGCATGAGTCTTTCCCTTTAGGCATAATTAAACAGGTACAACGTTTTAGGAAATAAAGGAGATGGTTTTATTTATAGGATAAAGCAATGTAGAGATATGCAATTAGATAAGACAAAGTCTATAGGTTGTAGTATAAGGCAGGAATGCAAAGCTTTGTAATAACAAACAGGATATTTGCATATGCTGTAGACTGGAACTGTGTAATAACACTCAGGAAAGCAGAGCTTTGTAATAACAAGCAGGAATGCAGCGCTTTGTAATAACAAACAGGATATTTGCATATGCTGTAGACTGGAACTGTGTAGAAACAAACAGGATATTTGCATAAGCTGCAATTTGGAACTTTGGAACTTTGTAGAAACAAACAGGATATTTGCATAAACTGCAATTGGAACTTTGTAGTATCAGGAAACAAGCAAGCAAAAGTACCTGAGTCAGTCCTTAGGAAAGAAAGATTTAGGCAAGCTCAATTGCCAGGAAATCAGTCCAAAAATGAAACACAGTGCCAAGGGATTATCCAGAAGAGTACTCAGTAATTGAAGCAGAAATCAGGAACCAGGAAATCCAACAAATCTGTATTTTCATACAGGATACAGGAGCAGAGAGTCTTTCAGAGTATCACTCTTAGGGCTCGATGATATATTGTTCGCCAGCTCAAACCTTCTTTTTCTCGCTGACACTCGCAGGGCTGCCCCGGTGCAATGATCGTAAAAAAGGGGCAGTCCCTGTGAGTTGCGAGATGGCTCCTATTAAAAGTAATGGAGCTCGCTGGATAGGGAAACTTCGCTCCTTAGTGCGAAGTTAGCAGAGAGCAGGGGGAGCACTTTAAAATTAAAATCCTGCAGCCAATATAACTCACATTACGCTGCTTTCTGCTTATAGCATCTTACATTCGCCTATATGTTCGTATGCATTAGTTTTTCTATTGGGGTTATAAGTGTTCGTATTGTTTTGGCAAAAGCTCGCCACCTTTTAGTTGGCGAGAAAAAACTGTGATATCTGCAGTGCGAAAATCTTTATAGAATTACGCTGGGATTGGTGAGACATTTTCATATACGCCCATGGAACGCCGATGTTCAGCCCATTTTACGAAAAAACAACAATTACGTTTTGCATTTTGTATTTATAAATTCAAATTTCTGTGTGATTTTTGCACATTCAGTGTACTACAATTACGATTTACGCTGTGAATATTTCATTTGATGTATTACTGTGTAAATTAGATACTAATTTTACGTTTTTGCTAACATACGATTTTTGGTGAAGAATTTTGTTACGATTTTTGATGCACCTTAACAATACAATTTTTCCCTGCTTCTTTTTGTGTGAATGATTCAAATATTTGTTTTGTATAATGTTTAAAATACGTATTTTGTTGTGCACATTTCATATGAAAATGCAGTATACGCCCATTAGCGAGACACCCTGTTTTCAGGGTAAAAATGGCTTTAGATCATTCCACAAGGGAAATAGAAGGACTGGCGAGCATTCTTTAATAATCTCGCCAGCCCAGAGAGCTTTCAATCATCGAGCCCTTAATGTGAAAGCACCCAATTGCAAACAAACCTCCCAGATAAAGCAGGCTGCTGATTAAATGATTTCTTTCAGCTGGCAAGCAGGTGGAGCCAGAGAGCCAAAGTTGCAGCAAATAGAAAAACACAATATTCCTTTCCTGTGATCAAGCCATCTGGTGGCATAGTAGTAAAACAACAGGCTGGGAAATAACAGCTGCCGAAATAGAGACAGGTCCCAGCCCAGGTTCAATTCCAGGCTGAACCCTGACAGTACCCCCTCCTCAAGGACGACCTCTGGGCGGACTTGGCATTCTCATATAACTCCAAAGTGCCATCAGAGGCATATGCACAATCAGAGGGTTTTTTCTTTTTTGAAGGGCTCTTCAGGAGAGGATTCTGGGGACTGGAATTAGTATAGAGGACCCCAACAGGACTGATCTTTGGTTTCAGTGCAGTTCTAGGCTTGTAGGTTCTGGAGAGGTGGGTCTGAGGTATAGGTGGTAAAGGACCTTTTTACCGCACAGCAGTTTAAAGTACTGTCCCTCCAGTGTCAGAATCAGTATCATCTTCAATGGTTGAATAGTTAGACATTTCCTCTGGAAAGCGCAAAGATAAGAATGTAGCTGGATCTGGTAGGAAAATCTCTGGATTCTGTGGATGACATGTTAGTACTTCACAGGAATCAGAGTCTTTGAAAGGTGCAGTCCTAGGCTGATCTATTGGGGATGTAAAATAGAACCCATGCATAGCTCATCTCCAGAGGAATCCGAAGTGGGATCACAGTTTGACTTCCTCTCTGTAGCCTGTCCATTTGATAACTCAGGATTTAGAGGTGGAGACCGCGGAACAGACTTCTTAGGGGTCTCACTGGACAATAGGATATTACATGCCCAGTAGCTCCACAATAGAAACATAAGCCATTATTTCTCCTTCTGGCCATGTCATCAGTGGTAAGAGGGGTTGAAATCCTCCTTTTGATTGATAAGGATACAGCCTTTGGGGTAGTGGGCACAGGAGTAGGCGTGCCAAACCCAAAAACATTTTTATTGAAAAAGTCTTTCAGGCTATCCTGTAAAGTATGGAATCCTGCAGTAAATCTTGGATAAGTGACTTCAATGCATCTGGAAGAGATTTTAGAAGTTGGTTAAGTTGTAGTAGATGAGAGTCCACAGACAAAATTCTCTCTGACACTTCAGTCAAAGAGTGAATCGCCTCTGCAAGCTCCAATTTATGGATTTCACATTTTGTCATATTCTGCAAGGGAGCAGGTTCAGGAGTAAGGAGCTGTTGTGCAGAGGTGTCAGGTTTTGGGGTTAATGTTGTGTTTTGTCAATTAAACAGGTACAACGTTTTAGGAAATAAAGGAGATGGTTTTATTTATAGGATAAAGCAATGTAGAGATATGCAATTAGATAAGACAAAGTCTATAGGTTGTAGTATAAGGCAGGAATACAGTTCTTTGTAATAACAGGCAGGAATGCAAAGCTTTGTAATAACAAACAGGATATTTGCATATGCTGTAGACTGGAACTGTGTAATAACACTCAGGAAAGCAGAGCTTTGTAATAACAAGCAGGAATGCAGCGCTTTGTAATAACAAACAGGATATTTGCATATGCTGTAGACTGGAACTGTGTAGAAACAAACAGGATATTTGCATAAACTGCAATTGGAACTTTGTAGTATCAGGAAACAAGCAAGCAAAAGTACCTGAGTCAGTCCTTAGGAAAGAAAGATTTAGGCAAGCTCAATTGCCAGGAAATCAGTCCAAAAATGAAACAGTGCCAAGGGATTATCCAGAAGAGTACTCAGTAATTGAAGCAGAAATCAGGAACCAGGAAATCCAACAAATCTGTATTTTCACACAGGATACAGGAGCAGAGAGTCTTTCAGAGTATCACTCTTAATATGAAAGCACCAAATTGCAAACAAACCTCCCAGATAAAGCAGGCTGCTGATTAAATGATTTCTTTCAGCTGGCAAGCAGGTGGAGCCAGAGAGCCAAAGTTGCATCAAACAGAAAAACACAATATTCCTTTCCTGTGATCAAGCCATATGGTGGCATAATGGTAAAACAACAGGCTAGGAAATAGCAGCTGCAGAAATAGAGACAGGTCCCAGGTTCAATTCCAGGCTGAACCCTGACAAAATAATACTAGTATCAATAGTTTTGTTTACAGAATTATACCATACCTGTACCTTTAAGGTAGACAAGAGAGAGATAATGATCTATTACTACACAACTACATTTAGGAAGTGTAAACTTATAATGATCTGAATAAATGGTATATTCAGAATCCTATGCCACCCAGATTTCTGATCTGTTCTTCCTTGTCAACTAAATTGCCAATGAGCTCTATCAAAAAAACTACAGGCCATGAAATTGAGTTGTATAACTGTGGGACTGGAATAAGAACTTTACTGTGAACATATATGCATAGCTTTGAGATGGATAAATACATTAATAGGTGTGGTGTGTGTCAAGGGAAACCGTAATATAGATCTCTGGTTAAAATCAAGAGAGGACCAGAGAATTATAATAAAAGGGGGGGGGGTGGAGGCTAGCCAATTCGCTATATAAGAAAACTTTTATAACTGTTGTAGGGCCCCTTTTATTTTTTCCTTCTTTTTTCTTTATATACAAGGCGGGAGATATTGGGCTTATTATAAGAAATCAATTAAGTTACTAGAGGATAGGAGGTTGCGGTGAGGGTGATCTCTAAAGTATTTAAGTAACTGCTCACATTCTAAAATTAAAAGAATTCCACGGTGACCAGGGCTTTATAGTATATTATTATTTATGGACTAACCATGACCCATGCTTGTGTTGGTTATTTACTCAAATAAAGGGTCTTGTAGTACTTCCAAGCCAACAAGAGCTAATACATACATCAATACATAAACTAGGGGGGGCTTAGGTAGGAATCTTATACAAAATATTCAATAACTAAAGGATTGATTAATGAATTAATTAATTTAAGCAACACGCAGGTGCCATAAAACTTACTACAGTAAGGATATTAGCAAGGTATAGGGGTACAGAGGATAATGAGCACAAAACATTGTAGTGAATAAGTTGTAATTAGACCATGACTCCCCTCTAGTGGTTGAAAGTGGCTACTGCATCTTTTTTCCAGAAATATTAACTTAAAGGGACGGTATACACTCATTTTCATATAACTGCATGTAATAGACACTACTATAAAGAATAAGATGCACAGATACTGATATAAAAATCCAGTATAAAACTGTTTAAAAACTTACTTAGAAGCTGTCAGTTTGGCTCTGTTGAAAAGGCAGCTGGAAATCCCACTGCAAGTGGCAAATAAGACACTCTCCCCCTCCCCCATCTTTTGCATATGAAAAGACCCTTTACACAAACAGCAGCAAGCTGGAGAAGGTATATGACGGTATTCACATAAAACTTTGGGGCTTGGTTAGGAGTCTGAAAATCGGAGCAATGTTATTTAAAAATAAGCAAAACTATACATTTATTTAAAAAAACAACTTTATGGGCTATATAAATAGATCATCTACAAAACATTTATGCAAAGAAAAAATGAGTGTATAATGTCCCTTTAAAGCCAAATTCTGCATTGTAACTTGATTTAGAATACATAACTTAAGCGATATAGTTCTGCAAAGCTTAATAAAAATCATATATAGAAACAGTTATTCCAAGTAACCTTAAAGAACCTCTAATACATGGTGTAACATAAAAACAGAATATAATAGCCACAAATGTAAACTGCTAGTTCAAACTAGAATAAGGCTGTGAAGAATAATTAGCTTTTGTTTATACATAGCCACACATAGAGAATAACCCCCTTTTTTTTCTTTCTTTTTTTCCCACTATTAGTAAACACCAATAGTGAAGGGTTAATCCACATTTACAAGCCCACAGAGGACTAAGAGAGTTTTGAGTGATACAGTCCACTTTATCGCAGTCCACCAAAAAAAGAGAGAAAAAAATAAAATAATAAAGTCTAAACGATAATGAGTTATGCTAACAGTTTAAGGTTAGTTAGTTTAAAAGAGACCCAATACCATTCTTCACTAATTGACCACATTAGCCTGCTTCAAAATAGGTCAAAGACAGCCCATGACCTAGCGATAATCTTTCACCCTGGCACCCCTGGTTTTCAAAGTCATCTGGGGCCAAAACGTTGCATCTACCACACAGCACATCTTCAGCCCATGCATATGTCGCCACCACATCAGGCCCAGCTCCGCCACCACAAAGCAGATGGAGAACTCCCCAGGCATGGCCGCCGCCTGCGGAAGCCACGCATTTCGTGCTTGAAGGTAGATTATGTAGCAAGGTTGGATTCCTCGGAAAACATAGCAGGTTTATATCCAACCTGGAAACAGAATTTGCGGCAGGGCAGCCCCTAGTTCCAGCGACCCATTTTAGCCAGTCACTGCGGTAATAGGAAAGAGCATCCCTCTGCCCTAGGGGAACAAGATAGTTGCACGAAATTTCGGAGGCCAGCACAGCAACACAGTCACTCTGGTAAATGTTAGGATCTCTAGGGATCAGAGTCAGGGCGACATGACGATCGGCTGACTGTGTAGTTTTGTCTTCTCCCTCCACTGTGTTATCGCACCACTCACGTAGAACCAGCTCTAGGCTAGCAAAATGCTCTTATAGGAGATGCGTCACAGCCAGCCTCCAGTTATCCAAGGCCTCCATCGCAACTTGACTTCTGGGCTCCTTACAGAGCAAGCAAAAACTTCCATCCAAGAGCTCCAAATATTTCTAGAAATGCTGAATATAAAAGGGACCCCTTTTGGTATTTCAAAGAATATTTTAGATGCCAATAATCATTAATTATAACATATGAGAGCCAGGAGCTCTTTGCACACTCATCTGGATCCTTTGCTAGTTGGCCCTCCTGCAATATTTGATTTTCCATGTAACCCACGTTTGCGAATGAGAACACAAGTTTAAAACCATGACATGTTTGGATTATGGATTGTGTCAATCATGTACATTGTTGAACCATAGTTGATATTAAGTACACAAAAATATCTTTTGATGGCTGTCTCGTTGAAGAAACAAATTAAGGCAATGTATGGCTTCCACATTGTTGATCTTTAAATATAGTACTGTGAGCATATATTTCTAATGTAACTCTTAAAAGGACATGAAACCAGAATTTTTTTATTTTATTTCACATACATTTTTAACCCAGCGTGCAATTATCTTCTATTCTCAAAGGTGCTTCAGTCTCTTGGTATTATACACTACTATATTTTAAGTAAACACATTTACTGCATTTACGGCATCCCTGATCTCAGTCCACCACTTCCTCTTATCCGAAGGGGTGGCCCTTGGTGCCTGCAGCTTCCTAGCCCTCTCCATATAAGCCTCTATAAGGGCCTCCTTCTCATCCATGGTATATCTCTCCTCCCTCTGCCTGGGCTTCCCATGCGATGTGAGCCTCTGTTCCCCGGACTGTGAAGCTCCCTGGCTACGTTGCACACCACTGGTCCCAACCACTTGTTCATCTTCAACAATGTGGCTAGGTCCACCCACCCCTTCCTCTCCCCCTTCCTGTCCCATTCCTCTCCCCCTTCCTTTCCCCCTCCCTATCTCCTGCCTAAACTCCTGCTTATCCTCCTCTACAAGCTCATCCCTGAACTCAGCCCTAGCCTCCTGCCTAATGAGCTCTAATAGCTGCGGGCTAATCTGCCCCCTATCCCCCCTCCCAACATACTCAAACAAAATGTGAAGGTGAACAAATGAAAGGGGGTCAAAATAATGAGCAAAAAGTAAAAAGTGTTGAAAGTGTGAATGGGATTAAAATAAAAGAGGGTAAGGGGTATTAAACAGACGAACGCATATGTGGAAAAAGACGAAAATGAGGATATTTAAACAATAAGTTTTTTAAGAAAACAAAAACCTATGGAATGAAAGGGAATGGGGTATGGGCTTAAAGGGAATGGGGTATGGGATGAAAGGGAATGGGGTATGGAGTGTAGTATGAGAGGGAATGGGGTATGGAGTGTATGTAGTGTTAGTGATAAGTGTATGTATGTATTGAATGTGTTTGCATGTAAATGTGTTTATATAATGAATGTAGGAACAAAACACTCGCACACTCACCGAAACAAACTCTTGCTCACTAACTCACTCTCTCACACTAACTAACTCTCACACTAACTCTCACACTAAATCACACTAACTAATTCTCACACTAACTCTCACTAAATCTCTCTACTCTCAAATCTCTCCAAACCCTCCAACGCCTAGACCTGCACCTAACTCGAAAAAGCAATACAGTCAAATAAGCCATGCTTATAGCGTGCTTATATACCCTATGTAAATGTTTAATGATGTACCGGTTTGCAAAGTAAAGGGGGTTCAGGTGTGCTTTCTTATTAATTAGAATGTGTGCAATGTATTAGTTGTTTGAATAAGCGAATGCTCATATTGAGTTTGTATTTGTGTAATGTGTATAATGCGATGATGTCATAGTGATCATTTTGCATAACATTCCCCAAAAGTAGTATCTGTAAATGTAAATGCTGATTTGTGATGGTCTCGTATTTGTCAAGTGCTGTAAATGTTTATTTATACTAATGTTACGTAATCTGCAATGCGAATGTTTTGTTTGTGTATCAGTGTGCAATTCTTTTTTCATGTTGTTTTTTTCCGTGTTGCAAGATCTGAACGTATTTAGCGATTCCTCGTTTAGTGTCAATGTTGTGCATTATTTTTTGCTTACGATTGTAAATGTTGAATGCATATGTGCTATGTTGCATGAGCGATTGTTGTTTGTACATTTGAGCTGTGTTTTTGTTGTGGATTATTTTGTATACGTAATATGACAGAGCAGTGTGTATTTCTCGCGAGATCAAGTGTTAGATGAAAAATCTGTGATTAGTTCATTTAGCATTGATCTCTATGGGAGAATCTTTAGCGCGCCGTAATTAGGCTTATTAAATAAACGCGGTAGTCGTGTTATCGCGACGCGTTATGATGTTGTATTTAGACTCGTAATACCTACGTTATAAAAGATACGCAATGTAAATAACGTACACGATATTAGCGAGCAGCCATAACACAAAACTCGTAATCTGGCTGAGAGACTTTTTTTAATACAACAGATGCAAGAACTACAGACGGACCTAAAAAAGTAACAACATGTGGTTGAGTTTACAGAATTTGATAAAGCATTTCAAAATAATATGCAATCTTTTAAAAAAGATCTTTGGTTGTTTAAAATGCAAAAAATGAATAGAGATAAAAATTATTATGATATGGATAGAGTGTATAGATGGACACATAACACTTCATTCTATACTCAGGCACCATTTAGGGGTCAGCGTAAATCTAAACAGACTAATTATTAATCTAGCAGAAACAGTAATGTATCCTTTAGGGAAACCGAATATGAGTATGACTCATCAGTGGGTGATGTTAACCCTGTTGACACAGATAATTCAAACACAGAGGAGACCATTTCTGCTTCTGAAAATGTAACCAAAATGGCTGCATCAACTAGTCAGGGTAATAAAATTAAAAAATAAAAGTAATGTCTCAAAAAACGAGGAGCTCATTCCGAAACCAATTCTAAAATGTCCCAACAAAGGAAATTACATAGGGGAAGACGAGGGGAGAAAAATAAGGCAAAATTGTTATCCACAAAGGAAGAAGTTTCAAAACAAACAGAACTAAATCTGAAAAATGTAGTTAACCTATCAAGCAGAATACTATCAGAGGCAGAGTACAACATATTTATAAAGGTTTGGGTTTTTCTCCTACTTTTGGTTTCAGCTAATTCTCTACTGTCCTGGACGTTAACAAATTTGTGAGGAATCTCGCATTGAAAAAAAACTTTTTTGGTATTGATGACACCCAGGACATCGGAGAAAGTACTCCTATGAACACACAGGGCGTTATTTTGGATTTTAGAGATTATACTGCTGTCTGTGATATGGAATCCTTAAACACTGAAAATGAGGGTAGTAATGCTGTTTGTAAAGGACCCACTAAAACTATGATTGATGTTTCTAATATTAAAGGTAAAAGTAACTTTTATCCAGTACATTCGAGAGGTAAATCTCTTGATATTTTTCAGTCAGTTGAAACTAAATTAAGACAACTGGATGACAAAAAACAAACCCTAAGTAAACATAAAGTTAGAGATAATCTTACATTAGATTAGAGGTTAGCCCTGAAATCCCTTCAGGGGGGCAGAAATATTGTTATAAGACAATCTGACAAAAGGAGAAAATATCGTTGTGTTAGACAGGGCTGATTATATTTTAGAAGATATGAGGCAACTGTCTGATAAAGATGTTTATGAGCAACTTTCTTTTGATCCCACAGTTAAATATCAATCCATATTAAAAGATCTTTTAGATACATTCATCCACAGAGGAGTATTATCTGCAGCCTTGGGAGAGTCTATCCTAGTAGAGAAGCCGGTCATTCCAATCTTTGATTATTTACCTAAATTACATAAGGATGAGGTTAAACCTCCTGAAAGACTGATCATCACTGGGATAGACTCTCTCAATGAAAAACTGTCAGAAATGGTTGATCTATACTTGCAGCTTATAGTAAGGGGTCTTTTTGTAAATATTCAAGATTCTACCTCAGTAATCAAACTAGTTGAAAATCTGGAATGGAAAGAGGATTATAGACTGGTTACTACTGATGTTTCATCTTTATATATCCTTATTCCACACCACTTAGGCATCAATGCAACAAGTTTTTTTGTATAATTTTTCGGAATATGATAAGGTTTTAAAGTTATTTATTATTTAATCTATTTAATATCTTCTTACTCATATTTTTTATGTTTACGGGAGCGTTACTATCTACAGAGACGTGGAACAGCTATGGGGTGAAATTTGCGCCCTCATATGCGAACCTCTTTATGGGGTTCTGGGAATTGTTCCATGTCTTTGGGGATAGGAACCCCCTCAAAGAAAATATTATATTTTTTGGTAGATATATTGATGACCTGATAGTGGTGTGGAGTGGAGGAGAACAGAGTGTAAAGAGTTTTCATGAATATATAGATTGTAATAATATGAATCTAAAATTTACTTTGGAACAGGAATGCTGTAGAATTAATTTTTTGTAGATATACTTACAGGTGAATAGTTACAAAAATGTCTGGAATTTGAGCTCTTTAGAAAAGCATCATCAGGTAACACCATTTTGAGATTGATTCTTGTCATCCGAAACATTTACTGAAATCAATTCCTAAAGGGCAGTTTATACGTGTTAAGAGGAATTGTACGCAGGAAGATAATTGTACTAAACATCTTAATGAGACATGTAACAGGTTAAAAGATAGAGGTTATACCCAACAGATACTGGAGCAAAATCTGAGTAACGTTGACAGTCTCCCTAGAAATTCCCTTCTTAACTACAAAAAGAAAAATGGTAACAAAAATGGAAGCAAAAACTTTAAGGGTAGAGATAAACCCTGTTTTGTAACTGGCTACAGTACGGATTATCATAAAGTTTGTGGAATAATAAATCAGTGTTTACCAATTTTACATAAGGATCCCATTCTTAAACAATTGCCACAGGGAAGGTGTACAAAATTAAGCATTGTATTAATTGTAACACTACTCACGTTGTTTATCTTCTTACATGTAAAGCATGTGGCAAACAGTATACAGGACGCACTAAAAGTTCTATGAAGGACCATTTTTTACAACATTTGGGACCATCATGGTTCTGACACTGATTTACTTTATATTCAGGGCATTGATTTCATACCAAGGCCCATAAGAGGAGGAGATAGAGAAAGATTGCTTGATCAGAGTGAGTTTTATTGGATTTTTAATTTAAACACTAGAATCCCATTGGGTCTTAATTCCCATATGGATACCAATATTTTCTATTAATTTTCATATATAAGTTAACTGTTAATGATTTGGTTGACATTGCTGTAATAAGGTACATTTGTGGTAAAATGCATTTATGTATTATGCTTTGTATATTTTTTCCTTACATTTTGCTTTCATATTAATATCATCATATGTGCAAATTATCAGTCCTATGTTTATATTATTATTATATATATTATTTGAGAACATTTCATGTATTATAAATTGATAGTGTGTATATAGTATTTAGAACCATAAGTAAGTATAGGTTTTCACAAGTACATTTCGCACGTGTATTTTTTTCTATGTGGTTTTTGAGACTGAGCAGTTAAGGGTTAACGGAACTGGTATACCTTTATAAAGGTGCTCACTTGAGACATTAGCATACAGCTGGTGAGCAAGGGCTGGGAGAAGCCCGAAACACATACAGCAGGTTGCTACAAGTTGTGATTTTACTTGTATTTTTTGTATTTTTTGTGTACAAATACATTTTTGAGTTTTATGCTACAAGGTCTGGATATACTTGATTACTGAGTGCGGAGTCAATTCACTTTCTTCTATATATAATCATGTATATATACTGTATATATAGGAATAAATAAATATTTGTGCAAAATAAATCAGATATATGTAGAAATATGTATTTATGAATAGATAGAACATATTCTGCTATGTGAAGAACATTGGAATGTGAAATATTCATATTTTCATGTCAGGTTAGTGCACATGAGAATATGCAATCAGGTTTGCATGTGAGTTGGGTTTTTTCCCACTTGTTTGCTCTATTAACACATTTACACGTTATATTTTATTTATATTTTAAACTTCAAATTTTAACATTTAAATTTATATTACATTTAAGCTTTGTACTGTCTTCATATTTTAATGCATTTAGATGTATACATCAGTGTATTTATGATTGTGATTTTAAAAATTATGATTATGCTTTGGAGATTTCTGTGTAACTTTAACAAAATAGGATCATACTTTATATAGTTCTGAGTATATTTTACAAATGACATTATACTTTTGTATTTGTTCTATGTAAAATAAAACTGTCAGTTTCAGATAGTGGGAGGAACAAGGGAGTTTCCTGGATATGTCTGAATCTATCTCACAATTCACTCACAAGTCCTTATTTAGAGCCCTTAGGATGTTTTGTACCCTATTGGAAGATCCAGTGGACTTTTCTCTGTTCTAACATCCTTTCTCTATTTCTTTCTCTTATTTGCTCTACCCCTTGGAATTCTAATTTTTTAATCCAACAATTATTTTAAAATCAAAAATCTAGTTGTATGAGCTACATATTGATGTTTACATAATTTATGAGTTATTAAATGTATAATACACTTGATGCTTGTTTTAACATGAAGGAATACAGTTTGAAGTTTTGAACACCCTGGCCAAAGCAATCTGTCCGTATGGATGTGGTCTGGATGTTAGTAAGAGAGGTAAAGTATTTCAGACTTGCTTGTACATAAATTGCTGTTGCACAGACTCTAAGTAATAGGTCATAAACCAAATATTTCAGTGTAGAGCAAACCAGGTACCATATAATCACAATAGCAGGTCACAAAACAGAAGGTCTAAATTAAAATAAGAGGGTGCAAAGCACATGCTTGATTGTAGGGGAAACTAGACTCATAGTAGAAGGTCACAAAGTACAAGTTAATTTCAGAGGAATCCAGAGAAGACAGATTCACAGTAAGATAAAACAAAGTACTTGCAGCTTCCCTGAAGGCCCAGAGAATACCTAGGTAGTTTATGAGATTTAGGAGCAGCAACGCACTGCTAGGTGTTAGCTGGTGATTGGTGGTTGTACATATATGCCTTTTGCCATTGGCTCACCAGGAATGTTTAGCTAGCTCCCAGTAGTGCTGAACCTACTCTTTAAAAAATGATACCAAGGGAACAATACACATTTAGCAATAAAAGTATATTTCAAAATTGTTAAACTTCTGGACACAACTTCAACCAAATGGATCACTACTACAATAATTATTATTAACTCTTGTGTCTTCAGCTCTCTTCAGAGCTGTTATCTTATTTTAACCCTTTACAGGTGGTAGTTCATAAAGCTCCACATCATACTGGGTGCAGCAATACTGAAGCTTGTGCATTCTTGCACTCTGTAGGGTTTGGGAGCATTCACAGTTCAGTGATGTTGCTGGCTTTTTCATATCTGTACAATGTGCTTCAGGGTAACGCACACAATACAAAGATACAGAGCATGAGGTTTACATTTTAGCAGTTTTCATTCAAAGTTTAAAAAGTTACATTATATATGTATGTGTTTTTAGATAGATAGATAAATAGATAAATAGATAGATAGATAAATAGATAGATAGATAGATAGATAGCTTAGAGAAATATGGCTGCACCTCACTGATGAGGCCCATAGGAGGCCAAAACGATTATATGGGGTTGTTCCTTGTTCAAAGGAGAGATGCCTGGTATTTCTGGGCTGGACTGACCTTACTTGGCAGGATCAGACTGATATGCTTCAGGAAAGTTTGTGTTTGTGAAAAGCAGAACTGAGTTAAAAGAGGCTGCTCTTAGGTGGTGATTGGCCATTGAAAAAGCTATTGAGCTGTTGTTCATTCCTGGTAGAGCGTTTCTCTCTTTGTATGCATTTGTATATATATATATATATATATATATATATATATATATATATATATATATATATACACACATACTGTAAATATATATATATGTCACATGTATAAAATAGAGCAATGTAGAAACTGCAGAAATGTTGAGCTCCCACTCGGATCACACACAATAACCTAAGGCACTAGCCCATAAATCAAAAAGCCGCATTGTCACTTATCTACAAATGTGTATTGCTTCTGTCACAGAGTGCAAGAACAGCTAAGCTCCAAAATGCCAAAATGGCAGCACAGGGGTGGACTGGGTCAGGGAGGTAATTGCCCCCAGGTCGCTCTTGGAGATTAAATCAGGGCTATTGCATGCCATAGAAGGGGGCACATGATAACCAAGGACACTACCATGTTAAAATAGTATTTGAAAGGGGTGGTTTGATATAACTAGGCCACTTGGTAGCACTTGCCCCCCGGGCCAAAAGTTGCCAGCACTTACTATAAAGATGTAGATCTTGACCAAATGGCACTAGTACAAGGTTAAAATAAGAGAGATGCAGGAACAGGAGAAAAATAATAGCATGGTGACTAATAACCATGCTACTGTAAGAGTGGCCAGCAGTTTAATGTCCCTTTAACCCCTTAACGACCAGTACCGTATCTTGTACAGAGCTGTAGCCATTAAGGACCAGCTTTGTGCCCTGTAAGGTGACTGTGTCCTGGGCTGTTAGCCCAACTCTTTTGCTCCTGTTGGCACGCCCACACTATTTCTGCATATCTCAGGAGTATGACAGTGCAGAAATAGCGAAATAGAGGACACCCCATACTAGTGATAGCAGGGACAGGCTATCCCTGTGATCCCAGTCAGTAGGGTGCCTCTGTTCACTAGATATACACTGTGATCAGTATGTATTTTATGCCATTGCTGGAAGCCTGCATGTGAGGCCAGCCAACCTGGAACTAATGTTTAATTATAAGTTTCAGGCACTTTCATGCAAGCACTCATAAGAATAAATCACTTAAAAGTCAATAAGTGCAACATGACTTCAGTCAATGCTGTAAAACGTATGTAGTTTAATTTCATTGTTAATTATTAGTTTTATTTTTCCAGTAGTTAATAGGGATTTTAACCATCATCAACATTCTGTTCATATCTCATATAATTAAAACGAATAGTCCACTACAATTAAAGGGACAGTCTACATCTCAGTCATCTTAAAGTCTTACGTTAGATTAAGCTGCAAATAGCCTCCTGCACCTTTTCTAAATCATGCAGCATTAATGGTAAAAAAGTTATTTTAAAATTAATATTGTTTCCGGCCACTTTGAAATGGCTGTCAAGCTCCACCCACTGATGACATCACAATCTGGGCTGCATCTAGGCACTCTGCTGAGTAGCATTGGCAGTTTTTTTGAAACCAACTAGTGAGCATTTTGTGATTGGAAGCCATATGCAGTCCAGATTATGATTATGTCATCAGTGGGCAGAGCTTGGCAACCATTTCAAAGTGGCCAGAAACAATAGTCATTTTAAAATAACTTTTTTTTACCATTCCTGCTGCATGATATAGAAAGGGTGCAGGAGGCTATTTGCAGCTTAATCTAATGTAAGACTTTGAGATGACTAGGGTGCAGACTGTCCCTTTAAATAACATATAAATCACAACATTCATATTCAAAACACATATACAAACTACAACAATGGATGATATTGATCACATGAGAATTCGGACTCTTCTGGTGGCCTTAGCTAAGAAGGTAGATGACTCCTTTGATTGTCTCATATCTATAGTCAAAAACCGGCACCCAATAAAAGAGAACACAGATTATAAAATGGCAGACAGATCAAATTCTAATGTGCAGCGCGGGAACTTACACCCCATCCTGAAAGAAGCTGAGTCTGTCCAGAAAAGTACATCAACTTGAGAGGGCTTGCTCATGCAACCTTAGGAAAATATTGATGCCCACCAGAGTCATAAGTCTGCTAATTTTCAGATCACAGTCATAGATACTAAGCTTAGTGAGATAGCTGGAGAAGAACAACTGCTAGCGTGGGCGGATGAGGTTGGGCATCCGACGCTGCAAGGAGTTTTGTACAGCGACTTGGTGACAACTGGGAACCCAAAAATATCAAATATACTCCAACCAGCATGGCCAAAAGTGACTCAGAATACATATACCTACCCGCTTTTGATGGATCCGACACACTTCGAAGAATCTCTCCTACAGCACCCTCATCTCCATTGCTTTGATCGCTGTCCCTATTTTGTCGGCAGCCGGCTCACAGACACTCCTGCAGGGATCGGGTAGTAACATTTTGGTTCACAACCTGCAATCCACTCAAAGAGAGAGTATAGCTTGGTCTCATATCTGTGCATATAGTAATGATGACTTTATTGCCTGATACTTACATTCGCAAATATACTATACCTACCTTTCTATGAGACGTTTGCTTTTGATGATATGTGTTTCTTTGATTTTATAATATACTCAAACAGATGGTACAGCTCTGTTTTATATTAGCATGTATAATAGTGATATCTATATTGCCTAATGCTTTTATATAGAAAGGTACTGTTCCTATCAGCCTTTGAGAAGATAGCTCTTATCTGTATGTGTTTATTTGATATGATGTTTTGTTACACCTATAGATTATTAGCACTGTACCACCTTCAAGCTACCAGATTTGTTTTGGAGATCCTGGTTTTAAAATAATTTAGCTGACACCAGTTAACCTTTCATAGAAATGTTGGATGGGAACCTTTAAGGGTAAACTCATTTCAGATCTATGCCCCAAGTCTATGTGCCAACTAGACCCTGAATAATAGCAGAGTCATACTATTTCCCTATCTATGCCAAAGAAGGTAATTGGGAGAAATGCCATATCTGTACCCGCTAGTTAGGTTGCCTTAGCTACCCTGCTAAAGTATATATTTTGGTTGAGTGCTATGCTTACGTTTGCTTTCCCATTACTTATTCTCTGAGTGTCATAACAATGTTTGTTTCTAGATTACTGTTAAGATATAGCTAGATACATCTCCTCCCATAAGAAATTTATATCCTTTTTGTGTCATAACCACTTCAAGCCCTTTACACATTACCCTAACTATAGGTCTTGAGAGCAGATGACGCATTACATTCTTGAGGTCTCCCCCTCCATGCCGGCTTTCAATGTTGTGCTACTAGCTACTAGAGCATTATCTAATTCCCAATTCATATTATTTAATACACGCTTTCTGTTACCTTTCCACAGTTATTCAATGCCAGGCCCTACCTGTGTGTATGCTAGACTCAAGGGACTGCTGTATCATACTCCCATAGAGTATAAGAATCACAATTTTACTCCCCAGCTTTGCCATCTGCGATATCAGTTGCCTTCCTGCAGATCCTAATAAGCCTAGATTGAATCTAATATATACACTTTGTCACTACATACTATCTTACATGCTATTATTTATTGTTTGTCTGTATACCCTAACATTAATGCAAGGCCCTACAATTGCGCCTCATGCACGCTGAATCCATACCAGAGCCCATTACCTCGTTAGCGTGTGCTGCGTAAGGCACCTGTGGTAGCTCCTACCTAAATTTTTAGAATATGCAGTCAGTTTGCTCATAGAAATTAGGTTACCTATATATATTGTGTTTATATAACTATATGTCGTATATCAATGTACTTTATTTTCTTTAGAGTCCTGTTGCCCCTTCACAACACTGCCACACCTTCTAACATTTCACCTTAGCGGTAGACCTACTCCCAGCGCATAGCCTATACAAAGATATTATTGACTGAAGTCAATTTAAGTAGATAACCATAATATGTCCAGCCAATCCATACTTAGCTTGTTATATGAGATAACCCAAATATGACAACTTAACTGTTATGATCCTTTAGGGCTCCCATTCTAATAAGATATGTGCAACTTTACATTTTCCATATCTGTTGTATTTATTTATTTTAAACTGTCATGTCATTTTAGGTCTGGGGAGTCTAAAGCACACAGTTAATAATTTTTAATCCCCACTAAATAGCACTATCTCCTATCTAACCTTCAGAAGCCGTAACGTGTCTCAGAGGAGACACATTCACTCACAACTCGCTTCTAAGCCTCATGCCTATCCCTATACGAGATCACTGATGTAGCCAATACATATTGCACACCCATAGATGAGTTAGTCAAGTTTTATTTATATATGATCAAGCATCTCAAATATTTCTTGGAAGTAGGCCTCATAGCGGGTAGTGGGCTCTATAACATCATAAGATAGTCCTAAAATAAGCACCCTAACCTAAACATTTACAAACTAGTGGTATACTGCCATTAACTGGAACGTTAATAGGACAAACATTGAAGCCATGGTCCAGCTCACCTCCTATTATTATTATATAGTTTTTATTGTGTGAGAGATCAAAACATATCTCAGTTTTACACCTCCACACATAGCATAGACAGGAGATATCCTTAATTATTTTATACTCAAACGTTCAGAGTTCCAAAAGTATTTGCTAGTTTGACATCCTGATTGGCCCTGCCCCCCCATCTTTCCCTATCCCTCATTTAGAGCGGCTCTTGCCCCCTGAATCTCCCTTCCCCAAAAAGCCATAAAGCTAATCTCCTCTTGCCCTCATTTTCTATTAAATAGTTAACCTTATGTATATTAGCTACTGCATTGCGGGGAACATTTTATTTCCGCATATAATACAAAATCGAGGTTCCATTATACCTTATACAAAATCCTTACGGACATACTATTTCAATTTACTCCAGACTATCCCTTCCACTTTCTAGTTCCATATTGTGGTTTGCTATATTCTTTTTCAGACAGGTGGAATGGTAAATTATACGAATTACCCCATAGGCACAGTGTTTACATTGTTTCAAAGATTTTCAGAATGTATGCCCAGGAGTTTATATTGCTCTGCTTTTTCATTATTCCTATACATTAAGAATGTATGTCTTAGGGCTATGTTATCTTTGTTTATTGGTGATTTTCTTATGTAATATCTTATACAACCTCAATAAAAAATTTATAAAAAAACAAAAACAAACTACAATTATTATTATCATCATTAATCTGTAGAGCACCAACAGATTCTGCAGCGCTATAAACATAGGCGTGATATACAAGGTAACATTTATAGTGGGTAGAGGGCCCTGCGGAGAGTTGCACTGTCAGCTCTTATAAAGGTAATCTACAAACAGCTTGGCTCATAGGTTTATAAGCTAACACTAAACCACCTGTGAATACCTAATCCTAAAAAACAATCTATATGATTGAGGCCCTTATTCAAAATCAAATCAGGTCAAAATCTGATTGAAAAATGTTAGATGCATGGCTGATAGGAATGGCTTGTCAGCCAATGAATGAAGGAAAATAAACATTGTTCCATATTTCATATGCGGCATCCATATTGGCTTAGAATGCCTTTCAAAAAACAAGCAAGTTTACAAACACACTTGTATAGCTTCTGGTGAGCACTATTGTAAGCATTGGAGGTAATAGGGCCAGACATCTGTGCTGATAAATAGTATTTGTATATGCATAAAGCCTCATTTTATTTTTCATAAAATTAACGATTTCAGTTATTTTTTTGTCTTCAGGCACACACAGACTTCTTAGACTAATATATATATATATATATATATATATATATATATATATTTATATATACACATACACACACACATATATATCTATATCTATATATATATATATATATATATATATATATATATATATACAGTATATATATATATATATATATATATATATATATATATATATATATATATATATATATATATATATATATATATTATTGAAGTTTATAATGAAAGAAAAAACACTTAAAATACAAAATGCATAAATGAGCCCACCAATATAAAAACTCACCAACTTTTTGAAAACTCGCTGCCATTTTCCTGCGTGCTTATTGAATACGCGTGAAAATATGATGCAGATTTAAGAGAACATGTTTGAAAATATGTGGTGCATCATTCTTAAATAAGGACCTATATGTCAAAGACCATTTTTTTAACATACAGATTTTTTTAGAGGACTAACAATCAGTTAAGTTACAGGTATTGCTGTACTAACGCAGCTGTCTATGTCTGTTTATAGATGTCAATATGTAATCATACCAATGTTTATTCACTTTCATTTAATCTGTGCTACATGCTTTTCTAGGAAAAATGCTACACTATGCATATTGGTTATACCAGTTAGAAATGTACTTATTTGTATTTAGAAGTGAAATTAAAAGTGAAATTAAATGTGTTCTTTTTATATATATATATATATATATATATATATATATATATATATATATATATATATATACTGTATATATATATATACTGTGTATATATATATATATATATATATATATATATATATATATATATACAGTATATATATATATATATATATATATACAGTATATATATATATATATACTGTGTATATATATATATATACATATAAACAAGAAAACTCAGACCCTTATTTATCCAGCACCCAACCATGTCTGGAAAAATATATATAGTTTAAAGCAGGGAAAAATTAAGGAGTAAATGATACACATACATTAGAAAATGCGTTTTAAAAGGATTTATATATTAATTTCAGCATGACAATAAATCATAAGCATGACCCCCAAATGTTCATAAAGTTCAAAAGTCCACAACCCGGGTTGTTAAATAGGAGTAACTAAGTTGGTCCATTCATTTGACCAGTGTTGATTTGTTTCAATCAATGAATGGACCAACTTAGTTACTCCTATTTAACAACCCGGGTTGTGGACTTTTGAACTTTATGAACATTTGGGGGTCATGCTTATGATTTATTGTCATGCTGAAATTAATATATAAATCCTTTTAAAACGCATTTTCTAATGTATGTGTATCATTTACTCCTTAATTTTTCCCTGCTTTAAACTATATATATTTTTCCAGACATGGTTGGGTGCTGGATAAATAAGGGTCTGAGTTTTCTTGTTTATATGTATATTAATTAAATACCCTTATCCGTGCACTATACTGAGAAGTGAGGTCCTATATAGGACACACAATATTTTATCTCGGTATATTAACTGTGAAATTTATTAAGCTAGTGGTGCTGGCACAAAATATACAAATATATATATATATATATATATATATATATATATATATATATATATATATATATATATATATATATATATATAGTCCCAAATGGTACATTTTAATAATGTTGACCATAAATAGTAGAAACCCTCACATTTAAATAGACATTAAACTCCTCAAGATATTAATATAAATTGTTTCATTACATGTAGTAAAACAACTTTGCAATATACTTTTATTATTTAATTTGTTCTCCTTTCTTGTAATTGAATTCTGAATATTTAGGGCTTTCCAATTCATATTAAACATGGAAGTGCAGACACTGCTATATCCCACACAGTCATTGGTTGCACACTCTAGTAAGTCATTTATAACCATTTTTTAATTGGCCTCAGCAGAAAAGGTAACCTAAGTTACAATATGGCAGTGCTCACTGCTTTATGTACATTAACTTTACCGTTATTTCCTTCAATGTTTAAACAGCTATTATAGGGCTAACTTACAAGTGAGGCACAAAAGTTTTAATTGCTCTGATTGCGCTAGTTGTGGTTAACCGTTTTCCGAAGCAATATAGTGTCATAAAACACATCAAAAATACATTACAAGTACAGTTGCACTCATAATAACACCATCTAATAAAATTACTCAAAACAAATATTGCACAAAAAAGTTAGAAGGGCTCAAAGATATGAGATCTCGGGTGCTGGAAAAAAAAAAAAAACGCCAAAGTATTTTAACATAGAGATACATACAGATAAATTGCTAAATATGTATTTGTATGTATATAGATATGTTTAACTTTGTATTTACTTTAAATATTTCACATTTCAATATTCTGCACATAGAATATGTTCTAAGTATTTTTACATAGATATTCCTATATATACATATATATATATATATATTTATATATATATATATATAATCACCTATATATATAGGAATAAATATATATTTGTTAAAAAAAAACATCAGATATATGTAGAAATATTTATTTATAAATAAATAGAACATATTCCATTATGTTAAGCACATTGGAATATTAACTATTCATATTTTCATGTCGGGTTATCGTGTTTTTGTTCCACTTTTTTTCTCCATTGACTTCTATAGGGGAATACGAAAACGCAATCGCAATTTTTGAATTTCGACTTTAAGCACAATTTGGGTTACCTCTGGGGAAAAAGGTTTACTTTCAAAAATATAAATCCTACCGGAGTTTAATACTGCTTCACTTGTAATCTAGCCCATCATTTTTAAATGTACAAATTATTCTCAGGCTAATCTTTGTTCTGAATACACAATTCAAGCAATGATTTGTTTAGTGTTTAATGTCGCTTTAAATAGCTAATTTGGTATGTTTTATTTTCTAACGTCACAGAAGTAACATGATTATTAGGTTTATTGACTAAATTTAACTGGTCAAATGTCCTGATCAAATATAAATGTGTAGAACAGAGATAAGAATGTACACCCCCAAATTAGACTAGGACATAGTCACTCCTGCCCTTGAAATTCCATTAATATCTTTTTAGCACAGCTGTACAAAGTGAATAACTCACACAGGCAGCTTAGACTGGTGGTGCATTAATCACTAACAAGAGTTAGACTCTGGAGAGGTGACAAACTAACCTGAATGAATTCCTGTAACCTTGAGATTAAATCTTATTTTAATTTTGCATTGTTTAGTTTGATAATTCCCTGATATGGTTTTTTAATGTCCATAGGCAGATTAAATCCAACAAAAAAATACACATTGATGAAGTAGATTTCCCCATCATTCATATAGATATACATCTGATTAAATTTACTGAAGTATTCATTGTAGCTTGTCAATGAAGAGATTTGATTTGATTTCTAAATCAAGCAAGTATTACTCCACTCTTTCTCTGGTAATTGATATCTACTAGTTCCAGTACAATGACCACACATTTGGAGAATAAGTACTAAAAAGAATTTTAAAAAATACTAATTGCCATTTTAACCCCTTAATGACCACAGCACTTTTCCATTTTCTGTCCGTTTGGGACCAAGGCTATTTTTACATTTTTGTGGTGTTTGCGTTTAGCTGTAATTTTCCTCTTACTCGTTTACTGTACCCACACATATTATATACCGTTTTTCTCGCCATTAAATGGACTTTCAAAATATACCATTATTTTCATCATATCTTATAATTTACTATAAAAAATATTATAAAATATGAGGAAAAAATGGAAAAAAACACACTTTTTCTAACTTTGACCCCCAAAATCTGTTACACATCTACAACCACCAAAAAACACCCATGCTAAATAGTTTCTAAATTTTGTCCTGAGTTTAGAAATACCCAATGTTTACATGTTCTTTACTTTTTTTGCAAGTTATAGGGCTATAAGTACAAGTAGCACTTTGCCATTTCCAAACCACTTTTTTTCAAAATTAGCGCTAGTTACATTGGGACACTAATATCTTTCAGGAATCTCTGAATATCCATTGACATGTATATATTTTTTTTTAGAAGACATCCCAAAGTATTGATCTAGGCCCATTTTGGTATATTTCATGGCACCATTTCACCGCCGAATGCGATCAAATAAAAAAATTATTTTACTTTTTCACAAATTTTTTCACAAACTTTAGGTTTCTCACTGAAATTATTTACAAACAACTCATGAAATTATGGAATAAATGGTTGTAAATGCTTCTCTGGGATCCCCTTTGTTCATAAATAGCAGACATATATGGCTTTGGCTTTGCTTTTTGGTAATTAGAAGGCTGCTAAATGCCACTGCGCACCAACCGTGTATTATGCCCAGCAGTGAATGGGTTAATTAGGGAGCATGTAGGGAGCTTCTAGGGTTAATTTTAGCTCTAGTGTAGTGTAGTAGACAACCCCAAGTATTGATCTAGGCCCATTTTGGTATATTTCATGCCACCATTTCACCGCCAAAAGCAATCAAATAAAAAAAAATTGTTCACTTTTTCAAACTTTAGGTTTTTCACTAAAATTATTTACAAACAGCTTGTGCAATTATGGCACAAATGGTTTTAAATGCTTCTCTGGGATCCCCTTTGTTCATAAATAGCAGACATATATGGCTTTGGCGTTGCTTTTTGGTAATTATAAGGCCGATAAATGCTGCTGCGCATCACATGTGTATTATGGCCAGCAGTGAAGGGGTTAATTAGGTAGTTTGTAGGGAGCTTGCAGGGTTAATTTTAGCTTTAGTGTAGAGATCAGACTCCCACCTGACACATCCCACCCCCTGATCCCTCCCAAACAGCACTCTTCCCTCCCCCACCCCACAATTGTCCCCGCCATCTTAAGTACTGGCAGAAAGTCTGCCAGTACTAAAATAAAAGGTATAAAAAAAAAATATATATTTTTTTTTAAGCATATTTACATATGCTGCTATGTAGGGTCCCCCCTTAGCCCCCAACCTCCCTGATCCCCCCAAAATAGCTCCCTAACCCTCCCCCTCTGCCTTATTGGGGCCATCTTGGGTACTGGCAGCTGTCTGCCAGTACCCAGTTTTCAAATAAAAATGTTGTTTTTTTTATGTTTTACTATTTGTTTCTGTAGTGTAGCTTCCCCCCCACAGTCCAATACCCCACCAGCCAAACCGATCACTAAAAAAACCATATTAACCCCTTTGATCCCCACTTCTAACAAAAACATTTTCTGTAGCGTAGTGGTTCCCACCCGCTCCCTCCCCGTGCACGCGCCCGCCCGGCCTCCCCGTGCACGCGCGCGCGTCCGTGCGCGTCCCCCCGGTCGTCCCCGCCCCCGATCCCGCCCCCCTCCGCATCACAAAGGCCATCGATGGCCGCCACCCACCTCCCACACCGGCTCCCACCCACCAACGAAGGTAGCCGTTAATGTCCGGTGCAGAGAGGGCCACAGAGTGGCTCTCTCTGCACCGGATGGCTACAAATGGTTATTGCAGGATGCCTCGATATCGAGGCATCACTGCAATAACCGGAAAGCAGCTGGAAGCGAGCAGGATCGCTTCCAGCTGCTTTCCAAACCGAGGACGTGCAGGGTACGTTCTCAGGCATTAACTGCCTTTTTTTTGAGGACGTACCCTGCACGTCCTCGGTCATTAAGGGGTTAAGAATCTGAGAATCTTCTTTTATAATGCAATCAAAGAATAAAATTGAATATTGTTACTCTGACTTCTTGGTAACTACACTATCGACATGATTCCCGGGAGTCCTTTTGTAGTGTTTTTAACAACAGAGTTCATTAAAGGGATATTAAACCCAAATATATATATATATATATATATGTAGAGCCACCAATCAACTAAGGGTACTAAGAGAATGAAGCAAATTAGATAAAAGAAGTAAATTGAAAAGTTGTTTAAAATTATATTGGTTGTGTAAAATAGCTAATTTGGGTTTCATGTCCTATTCAATGCTTTGTATTAAGACGATAAAACTAGTTTGACAGCTTTTAAAATAGCTGAGCTACAAAAACTTCAAAGAAAGAGGTACTAATACTAAACTGGGAACAAGCATAGGTTATAATCTATGGGGATGGGCCGTGTGTATGTTTGTGTCTGTCAGATTATTTTTTAAATATAATATATCACCTTGTTTTCTACTAAATTCATTAAAGAACCATTACACTTGGCATTTTATTATTGAAAGTGAAACATTATTCCAATATTAATTTCTTATTTATTTTGCTTCCCTTTGCTGGTTTATATATATGAAAATTGTACTTGTTCCACTTTCTCCCAGGAAAGCTTGGGTTAATACTATTACCTAATTTATCAGGGAGGTTTTGTTTACGCTACTCCTACCTCAAATTCTCTGGACTTGTTTGCTTTTTTAAGGTGAATATCAGTTTTGCATCAACAATAATAATTGGAAAAGTAATTGCAATAGTATGGAGCATACAAGGTAGTTTAGGTGTTAATATTATTGTGTATATAAATATATATTTATATTTAGCTTTTAGATAAAGATTACAAATAAATATATGTCCGTTTATTTAAGTACATGTTAAATAAGCTAATCAGTGCTAAAGCACCTTAAGGGAATAGGAGCAGGCAGACTACCCTAGTTTTGCATAACCAACACAGGTATATTAATACACTTTTTACCTCTGTGTTTACCTTGTATCTAAGCATCTTCTGACAGCCCCATGATTACATGACTGTAACTATTTATTATCTATTGAGTTGCATTTAATACTGTGTTGTGCTAACTCTTAAATAATTCCCTGGGTGTGAAAACATTCGCCCCCCACATCGGAAACACTTTAATAAATATATTAACCCCTAATCTGCCGATCGGACATCGCTACCACTTAAATATATTAACCCCTAAACCGCCGCACTCCCGCCTCGCAAACACTAGTTAAATTTTATTAACCCCTAATCTGCCGTCCCTAACATCGCTGACACCTACTTACATTTATTAACCCCTAATCTGCCACCCCCAACGTCGCCGCTACTATATTAAAGGTATTAACCCCTAAACCTAAGTCTAACCCTAGCCCTAACCCCCCTAACTTAAATATAATTTAAATTAAACAAAATTAATTTAACATAATTAAATAAATTAATCCTATTTAAAACCAAATACTTACCTATAAAATAAACCCTAAGCTAGCTACAATATAACTAATAGTTACATTGTAGCTATTTTAGGATTTATATTTATTTTACAGGCAACTTTGTATTTATTTTAAGTAGGTACAATAGTTATTAAATAGTTATTAACTATTTAATAACTACCTAGCTAAAATAAGTACACAATTACCTGTAAAATCAATCCTAAAAAGGCCCTTTTAAGGGCTATTTGTAATTTAGTATAGGGTAGGGAATTTTATGATTTTGGGGGGCTTTTTTATTTTATTAGGGGGATTAGATTAGGTGTAATTAGTTTAAAATTCTTGTAATTGTTTTTTTTTTCTGTAATTTAGTGTTTTTTTTTCTCGTAATTTAGTTTTTTTAATTTAATTGTAATTAAATGTAGGTAGTTTAGTTAATTTATGATAGTGTAGTGTTAGGTGTAATTGTAACTTAGATTAGGATTTATTTTACAGGTAATTTTGTACTTATTTTAGCTAGGTAGTTATTAAATAGTTAATAACTATTTAATAACTATTGTACCTAGTTAAAATAAATACAAAGTTGCCTGTAAAATAAATATAAATCCTAAGATAGCTACAATGTAACTATTAGTTATATTGTAGCTAGCTTAGGGTTTATTTTTATAGGTAAGTATTTAGTTTTAAATAGGATCATTTAGTTAATGATAGTTATTTTATTTAGATTTATTTAAATTATATTTAAGTTAGGGGGGTGTTAGGGTTGGGGTTAGACTTAGATTAAGGGGTTAATACATTTAATATAGTGGCCGTGACTTTGGGGGCGGCAAATTAGGGGTTAATAAATATAATATAGGGTTTGTCGATGTTGGGGGCAGCAGATTAGGGGTTCATAAGTATAATGTAGGTGGCGGCGGTGTCCAGAGCGGCAGATTAGGGGTTAATAATATAATGCAGGTGTCGGTGATGTCGGGGGCGGCAGATTAGGGGTTAAAAAGGGTAAGATTAGGGGTGTTTAGACTCAGGGTTCATGTTAGGGTGTTAGGTGTAGACATAAAAAGTATTTCCCCATAGGAATCAATGGGGCTGTGTTAGGAGCTTTACGCTGCTTTTTTGCAGGTGTTAGTTTTTTTTTCAGCCGGCTCTCCCCCATTGATTCCTATGGGGAAATCGTGCATGAGCACGTTTTACCAGCTTACCACTAGCGTAAGCAGCGCTGGTATTGAGGTGAGATGTGGAGCTAAATTTTGCTCTACGCTCTCTTTTTTCCGGCTAACGCCGGGTTTCTAAACACCCGTAATACCAGCGTTACTGTAGGTGAGCGGTAAGGAAAAACTGCTCGTTAGCACCGCACAGCCTTACCGACAAAACTCGTAATCTAGGCGTATATTTTTGCAGGTTATAGATTTATCAAAAACATTAAATTCTATTTACTTATTCCAGTTATATGAATTTAGCTCTTTCTATCTGTGCACCACTTGTAATGTGTCAAAGTGAGAACTTTGGAAGCTGTTACTATAAAATTAGCATATAATTATAAAATAGTCACAGATTATAAGATATATTTAACGGAACATCTTGAAAATGTGAAAGAACGGCAACCTCTTGTCTGTGATTAGATAGTAGAATGGTTTTGGATAAACTGGAATTAACCTTTATTGAATAATCAGTTCAAATTGCACAATAATTTAGCTATTAATCTATCTAGATATCAAAGTATATTTACTTAACAAAAAAAATAAAAGACTCCAAAATAGCTCTTCCATATAAACTGCTGGCAAGTATTGATTTAATGCCACAAATGTGGGATTACACTTACTGGAAATCTGATTGTTCGGTTAACCTTTTCCAGGAAATAGTTAAACATTTATAATTATAATAAATTCACTAATCATTTCAGTGGTTAAACCACATGAGCCCTTACTTTCTTTAATAATATTTTTGAGTGGAAACTCTCAATATATGTGTTGTAAATAGGATGGCTTTGTCAGCCAATGAGAAAATTCAGAAGTAAATTATATGCAGAGTTAATGTTCGCTACCTAAAAATTAGTTTTTCTGAGTCAAGTGTAGAGGGTGGATTAACACAGCTGAAACATTTGTGTAGCAAAATAAATAATTTAAGAATCAGCTGGAAATGTATGGCTTTATATTCTCAGTCTCAGTTGTTAGTGAATAGACTGTTACATGGTGACAACCCTGTTGCTCTCAATTAAAGGGATACTAAACACACTCTTTTCTTTCATGTAATTGGCAAGAGTCCATGAGCTAGTGATGTATGGGATATACAATCCTACCAGGAGGGGCAAAGTTTCCCAAACCTCAAAATGCCTATAAATACACCCCTCACCACACCCACAATTCAGTTTTACAAACTTTGCCTCCTATGGAGGTGGTGAAGTAAGTTTGTGCTAAGATTTCTATGTTGATATTCGCTTCTCAGCATTGTTGAAGCCCGACTCCTCTCAGAGTACAGCGAATGTCAGAGGAACGTGAAAGGAGTATCACTTATTGAATACGATGATTTCCCTAACGGGGGTCTATTTCATAGGTTCTCTGTTATCGGTCGTAGAGATTCATCTCCTACCTCCCTTTTCAGATCGACGATATACTCTCAATTTACCATTACCTCTACTGATAACTGTTTTAGTACTGGTTTGGCTATCTGCTATATGTGGATGGGTGTCTTTTGGTAAGTATGTTTTTTATTACTTAAGACACCTCAGCTATGGTTTGGCACTTTATTTATTTATATAAAGTTCTAAATATATGTATTGTACTTATATTTGCCATGAGTCAGGTTCATGTATTTCCTTTTGCAGACTGTCAGTTTCATATTTGGGGAATATAAACATTTTTTTAAGAAATTTATTTCTTACCTGGGGTTTAGTCTTTTTTTCAATTGACTACTTCTTGCAAATTGCGGGCGGTATTAGGCCTGCGGGTGCGTCAAATGCTAAACTTTAGTGATGCGAGTGTGTCATTTCCAGTTATTTTTTGTGCCAAAAAAGTTTGTTACGTTGTGCGTCATACTTGGCGCCAAACTTTTTCCTTATGTCAATACCCCATTGATGTTTGCCTCTTGCTTTTTTCTCTATCAGAGGGCTATGCTATTTGCATTTTTTCCCATTCCTGAAACTGTCATATAAGGAAATAAGATAATTTTGCTTTATATGTTGTTTTTTCTCTTACATTTTGCAAGATGTCTCAATCTGATCCTGCCTCAGAAGTTTCTGCTGGAACATTGCTGCCTGACATCGGTTCTACCAAATCTAAGTGCATTTGTTGTAAAATTGTAGAAATTATTTCACTGAATGTCATTTGTAATAGTTGTCATGATAAACTCTTACATGCAGATAGTGTATCCATCAGTAATAGTACATTGCCAGTTGCAGTTCCTTCAACTTCTAATGTGCATGATATACCTGTGAATTTTAAAGAATTTGTTTCTGATTCTATACTGAAGGCTTTGTCTGCATTTCCACCTTCTAATAAACGTAAAAGGTCTTTTAAAACTTCTCATTTAGCTGATGAAATTTCAAATGACCAACAACATAATAATTTATCCTCTTCTGATGAGGATCTATCTGATACAGAAGATCCTTCCTCAGACATTAACACTGACAAATCTACTTATTTATTAAAAATAGAGAATATGTGTTCTTTATTAAAAGAAATGTTGATTACTTTGGATATTGAGGTAACCAGTTCTCTTGATGTTCAGTCTAATAAACGTTTAAATGCTGTTTTTAAACCTCCTGTGGTTTCTCCAGGGTTTTTTCCTATTCCTGAGGCTATTTCTGATATGATTTCTAAGGAATGGAATAAGCCAGGTACTTCTTTTATTCCTTCTTCAAGGTTTAAAAAATTGTATCCTTTACCAGCAAAATCTATAGAGTTTTGGGAAAAAATCCCAAAAGTTGATGGGGCTATTTCTACTCTTGCTAAACGTACCACTATTCCTATGGAAGATAGTACTTCCTTTAAGGATCCTTTAGATAGGAAGCTTGAATCTTATCTAAGGAAGGCCTATTTATATTCCGGTCATCTTCTCAGACCTGCAATTTCTTTGGCTGATGTTGCGGCTGCATCAACCTTCTGGTTGGAGAATTTAGCGCAACAAGAATTGGATTCTGACTTATCTAGCATTATTCGCTTACTGCAATATGGTAATCATTTTATTTGTAATGCCATTTTTTGATATTATCAAAATTGATGTTAGATCCATGTCTTTAGCTATTTTAGCTAGAAGAGCTTTGTGGCTTAAATCTTGGAATGCTGATATGACATCTAAATCTAGATTACTATCTCTTTCTTTCCAAGGTAATACTTTATTTGGTTCTCAGTTGGATTCTATTATTTCAACTGTCACTGAGGGAAAGGGAGTTTTTTTGCCTCAGGATAAAAAAACCTAAGGGTAAATCTAAGGCTTCTAACCGTTTTCGTTCCTTACATCAGAATAAGGAACAAAAACTCAATCCTCCCCCCAAGGAATCTGCTTCCAATCTGAAGCCTTCCTCAAATTGCAACAAATCAAAGCCATTTAGGAAACCTAAGTCAGCCCCTAAGTCCGCATGAAGGTGCAACCCTCATTCAGCTCAGCTGGTAGGGGGCAGATTAAGGTTTTTCAAGGATATTTGGATAAAATCTGTACAAAATCAATGGATTCAGAGCATTGTCTCAGCAAGTCCAGTAAAAGCTCAGGCTTTTCTGAAGTGTGTTTCAGACCTGGAGTCTTCAGAGGTAATCATGCCAGTTCCTTTTTAGGAACAAGGTTTGGGGTTTTATTGAAATCTATTCATTGTCCCAAAAAAGGAAAATTTATTCAGACCAGTTCTGGATCTGAAAATTTTGAATCGTTATGTAAGAGTACCAACTTTCAAGATGGTAACTATAAGGACTATTCTGCTTTTGTTCAGCGAGGACATTATATGTCCACAATAGACTTGCAGGATGCATACCTTCATATTCCGATTCATCCAGAACATTATCAGTTTCTGAGATTCTCTTTTCTAAACAAGCATTAACAATTTGTTGCTCTTCCATTTGGCCTAGCAACAGCTCCAAGAATCTTTTCAAAAGTTCTGGGTTCCCTACTCTCTGTAATCAGAGAACAGGGTATTGCGGTGTTTCCTTATTTGGATGATATCTTGGTACTAGCTCAGTCTTTACGTACTGCAGAATCTCACACGAATCAACTAGTGTTGTTTCTTCGGAAACATGGTTGGAGGATCAATTTACCAAAAAGTTTCTTGATTCCTTAGACAAGGGTCACCTTTTTAGGTTTCCAGATAGATTCAGTGTCCATGACTCTGTCTCTAACAGACAAGAGACGTTTAAAATTGGTTGCAGCCTGCCAGCACCTTCAGTCTCAGTCATTCCCTTCAGTGGCTATGTGCATGGAGGTTTTAGGTCTCATGACTGCAGCATCGGACGCGATCCCCTTTGCTCGTTTACACATGAGACCTCTACAGCTTTGTATGCTGAACCAATGGTGCAGGGATTATACAAAGATATCACAAGTAATATCCTTAAATCCCAATGTATGACACTCTCTGACATGGGGGATAGATCACCATCGTTTAGTTCAAGGGGCTTCTTTTGTTCGGCCAACCTGGACTGTGATCACAACAGATGCAAGTCTTTCAGGTTGGGGAGCTGTTTGGGGATCTCTGACAGCACAAGGGGTTTGGAAATCTCAAGAGGCGAGATTACCAATAAATATTTTAGAACTCCGTGCAATTCTCAGAGCTCTTCAGTTTTGGCCTCTGTTAAAGAGAAAACCGTTTTCAGACAGACAATATCACAACAGTGGCATATGTCAATCATCAGGGTGGGACTCACAGTACCCAAGCTATGAAAGAAGTATCTCGGATACTTGCTTGGGCAGAATCCAGCTCCTGTCTAATCTCTGCAGTGCATATCCCAGGTGTAGACAATTGGGAGGCAGATTATCTCAGCCACCAGACAACCAGGGGAGTGGTCTCTCCATCCAGATGTGTTTTCTCAGATTGTTCAAATGTGGGGTCTTCCAGAGATAGATCTCATGGCCTCTCATCTAAACAAGAAACTTCCCAGATACCTGTCCAGGTCCAGGAATGTTCAGGCGGAAGCAGTGGATGCGCTGACACTTCCTTGGTGTTATCATCCTGCTTACATTTTCCCGCCTCTAGTTCTCCTTCCAAGAGTGATCTCCAAAATCATCATGGAACAATCATTTGTGTTGCTGGTGGCTCCAGCATGGCCACACAGGTTTTGGTATGTGGATCTGGTTCGGATGTCCAGTTGCCCCGCCTTGGCCACTTCCGTTACGGCCAGACCTACTATCTCAAGGTCCATTTGTCCATCAGGATCTCAAATCATTAAATTTGAAGGTATGGAAATTGAACGCTTAGTACTAAGTCATAGAGGTTTCTCTGACTCAGTGATTAATACTATGTTACAAGCTCGTAAATCTGTCTCTAGAAAGATTTATTATAGAGTTTGGAAGATTTACATTTCATGGTGTTCTTCTCATAAATTCTCTTGGTATTCTTTTAGAATTCCTAGAATTTTACAGTTTCTTCAGGATGGTTTGGATAAAGGTTTGTCTGCAAGTTCCTTGAAAGGACAAATCTCCGCTCTTTCTTTTTTATTTCACAGAAAGATTGCTATACTTCCTGATATACACTGTTTTGTACAGGCTTTAGTTCGTATTAACCCTGTCATGGTTCTGAAGGCTTTACAGGCTCCTCCATTTGAACCTATGCATTATTTGGACATTAAACTACTTTCTTGGAAACTGTTGTTCCTTTTGGCCATCTCTTCTGCTAGAAGAGTTTCTGAGCTATCTTCTTTTTCTTGTGAGTCTCCTTTTCTGATTTTTCATCAGGATAAGGCAGTTTTGCGGACTTCTTTTCAATTTTTACCTAAGGTTGTGAGGTATTCTTTGGAAAGATCCTTACATTCTTTGGATGTGGTAAGAGCATTGAAATATTATGTGGAAGCTACTAAAGATTTCAGGAAGACTTCCAGTCTATTTGTTTTATTTTCTAGTCCTAAGAAAGGTCAGAAGGCTTCTGCTATTTCCTTGGCTTCTTGGTTGAAACTTTTGATTCATCAAGCTTATTTGGAGTCGGTCAGGCCCCGCCTCAGAGAATTACAGCTCATTCTACTAGATCAGTCACCACTTCGTGGGCTTTTAAGAATGAAGCTTCAGTTGATCAGATTTACAAAGCGGCAACTTGGTCCTCTTTGCATACATTTACTAAATTCTACTGTTTTGATGTATTTGTTTCTTCGGAAGCAGTTTTTGGTAGAAAAGTTTTTCAGGCAGCTGTCTCAGTTTGATTCTTCTGCTTTTGATTTAAGTTTTTTTTCTTTCAATTATGAAAATAAACTTATTTTTTGGGTTGTGGATTAATTTTTTTTTAGCGGAAAATGGCTGTTTTTATTTTATTCCCTCCCTCTCTAGTGACTCTTGAGTGGAGATCCACATCTTTGGTATTGCTATCCCATACGTCACTAGCTCATGGACTCTTGCCAATTACATGAAAGAAAACATAATTTATGTAAGAACTTACCTGATAAATTCATTTCTTTCATTTTGGCAAGAGTCCATAAGGCCCACCCTTTTTTTATGGTGGTTATGATTTTTTGTATAAAGCACAATTATTTCCAAATTTCTTTTGTTTATGCTTTCTATTCCTTTCTTTGTCATCCCACTGCTTGGCTATTCGTTAAACTGAATTGTGGGTGTGGTGAGGGGTGTATTTATAGGCATTTTGAGGTTTGGGAAACTTTGCCCCTCCTGGTAGGATTGTATATCCCATACGTCACTATCTCATGGACTCTTGTCAATATGAAAGAAATGAATTTATCAGGTAAGTTCTTACATAAATTATGTTTTTCTTTCATGATTCAGATAGAGCATGCAATTTTAAGTAACTTTCTAATTTACTCCTATTATCATTTATTCTTCGTTTTCTAGGTATCTTTATTTGAAAAAGCAAGAACGTAAGTTTAGAAGCTGGCCCATTTTTGGTTCAGCACCTGGGTAGCGATTGCTGATGTCTAAATGTAGCCACCAATCAGCAAGCACTACCCAGGTGCTAGACCAAAAATGGCCCGGCTTCTAACCTTATATTCTTGCTTTTTCAAATAAAGATACCTAGAGAACGATGAAAAATCGATAATAGGAGTAAATTAGAAAGTTGCTTAAAATTGCATGCTCTATCTGAATCATGAAAATGTAATTTTGACAAAATTATCCCTTTATGCAACTTTTTAATTTACTCCTATTATAATTTTTTTCTTATTCTCTTGCTATCTTTATTTGAAAAGCAAGAATGTAAGCTTAGGAGCCGGCCCATTTTTGGTTCAGAACCTGGGTTAGGCTTGCTTCTTGGTGGCTAAATGTAGCCACCAATAAGAAAGCACTGTCTACTTGTACTTTGTTTTTTTAGTAGTTAGTATTTTTTTTTTGTAAATTTAGGGTATTTTATTTGGGTCAAGCTAGGGGGTGTTAGGTTAGGGGTTTAGGTGTTATTTTATAACTTTGCGATGTGGGGGGATGGTGGTTAAGGGGTTAATAGTTTATTTAGATATTTTGCGATGTAGGGGGGTGGTTTAGGGGTTAATTTTTATATATAGGTAGTTTGTGATGTAGGAAGATGGCTGTTTAGGGTTTAATAGTTTTATTTAGTGTTTGCGATGTGGGGGCATGGCGGATTAGGGGTTATTAGGCTAGGGGCTTATGAAAGATAATTTTGGGGTTTCATGTCCCTTTAAACCCTTCACCCAAAAGGACGTATATATACGTCTTGCAGTACCTTGCCTATCACACTGCAAGATGTATATATATGTCTTCGCTTCAGGAAGCTTCAGCACTCTCAGCTGTTAAGTTACAGCCAAGAGCTGGAGCTCCTGAAGCTCAAGGCATCTGTCCCATATGGAGCTGGAGCGCAATGATTACAGGTGTGTGTAACGTCTGTAATGCTATTTTGTTGGTGCCGGCGGGAGGTGTGGGCGGTAGGTTTTTTAGGCGGCAGTGGAGGCAGGAGGGAGCAGGAGAAAGTGGGAGGGCCCTACGCTACAAAAAAAAAATAAAGGGACAGGGAGGGATAAAAAAAGGCAGTTTATAGGTAAGGGGGGAATCCTACACTGCAGAAAATATAAAAATTAATAACAAATATTTAATTTAAAAAAAAGCCCTCCTTCTACTCACACCAAACTTCACAGAAGCATTATGTCATTAGATCAGCAACAGCTTGCTAATCCCCTTGAACCTCTCCTCTCATCCTTCTCCTCCTTTCCCTGCCCTGACCAATCTATCTGCCACTAAAATTCCACCCTTACATTAGTCCTTGACAATCTGGCCCCTCTTACCATAGCTCGGAGATCATACACTCATCCTCAGCCCTGGCATACTCCCTGACACAGTACCTACGCAGATTTTCCGTACTGCTGAACGGCACTGGAGAAAATCTCAGAGTTCAGCTTTTTTTTTTTTCATTACAAATTCATCTTGTACTCCTATTCTGCCCTAAATCTCTTTAAGCAGCATTACTTCTCTACTCTTATCTCTACTCTTTCTTCAAATCCAAAACATCTGTTCTCCACTTTCAATACTCTTCACCGCCCACCTCCTAGTACAACTATCTACTTCTCTGCACCAGTCCTACCTCCTTCCTTGCTAACTTTCTTTCTCACATCTCTTCCTGGATGTCCTCTCACTACTTAAAGCTAAATATCTCCAAAACTGAGCTCCTTACTTTCCCCCTTCTTCCAAAATCTCCACCCCAAATCTCTCTATAACTGTCGAGAACTTCATCATTACCCCTACCCCGCATGCCCGATGTCTTGGGGTCACATTTGACTCAGATCTTTATTTCACTCCTCACATTCAGTCTTTGACTAAAGCCTGCCGCTTCCACCTTAAAAACATCTCTAACATTAGACATTTCTTTACACAAGACATAACTAAGATTTTAATCCACTCTCTCATCCTTTCCCGCCTTGATTACTGCAACTCCTTCCTCTCTGGTCTCCCCACCTGCCACCTATCTCCTTTACAATCCATAATGAATGCCTATGCCAGGCTCATCTTTCTTACACATCGCTCTTCATCTGCTGCACCTCTCTGACAATCCCTTCACTGGCTTCCTCTTGCCTCCAGGATTAAACACAAAATTCTCACTCTGACATACAAAGCCCTCAAATGCTCTGCTCCCCCTATATCTCAGACCTTGTCTCCAGATACTCTCCCTCCCGTCCCCTTGTCTCTGCTCATGGCCTCCTACTCTCCTCCTCTCTTGTTACCTCCTCATACTCCCATTTACATGACTTCTCCAGTTGTTTTTTTTTCATTACAAATTCATCTTGTACTCCTATTCTGCCCTAAATCTCTTTAAGCAGCATTACTTCTCTACTCTTATCTCTACTCTTTCTTCAAATCCAAAACATCTGTTCTCCACTTTCAATACTCTTCACCGCCCACCTCCTAGTACAACTATCTACTTCTCTGCACCAGTCCTACCTCCTTCCTTGCTAACTTTCTTTCTCACATCTCTTCCTGGATGTCCTCTCACTACTTAAAGCTAAATATCTCCAAAACTGAGCTCCTTAGTTTCCCCCTTCTTCCAAAATCTCCACCCCAAATCTCTCTATAACTGTCGAGAACTTCATCATTACCCTTACCCCGCATGCCCGATGTCTTGGGGTCACATTTGACTCAGATCTTTATTTCACTCCTCACATTCAGTCTTTGACTAAAGCCTGCCGCTTCCACCTTAAAAACATCTCTAACATTAGACATTTCTTTACACAAGACATAACTAAGATTTTAATCCACTCTCTCATCCTTTCCCCCCTTGATTACTGCAACTCCTTCCTCTCTGGTCTCCCCACCTGCCACCTATCTCCTTTACAATCCATAATGAATGCCTATGCCAGGCTCATCTTTCTTACACATCGCTCTTCATCTGCTGCACCTCTCTGACAATCCCTTCACTGGCTTCCTCTTGCCTCCAGGATTAAACACAAAATTCTCACTCTGACATACAAAGCCCTCAAATGCTCTGCTCCCCCTATATCTCAGACCTTGTCTCCAGATACTCTCCCTCCCGTCCCCTTGTCTCTGCTCATGGCCTCCTACTCTCCTCCTCTCTTGTTACCTCCTCATACTCCCATTTACATGACTTCTCCAGTTGTTGTTTTTTCATTACAAATTCATCTTGTACTCCTATTCTGCCCTAAATCTCTTTAAGCAGCATTACTTCTCTACTCTTATCTCTACTATTTCTTCAAATCCAAAACATCTGTTCTCCACTTTCAATACTCTTCACCGCCCACCTCCTAGTACAACTATCAGCTCAAGACTTTGCAAGCCCCTTCAATAACAAAATTGACTCCATCAGAAATGAAATCAGCTCTCAACATACTTCCATTCTCTCACCCCCTCAAACACTTGCAATCAACCACAATCCACATAGCCATAAACTTCTCCCCTGCTACTGAGGAAGAATTTTCTGCACTTATACTGCGCTCTCACCTCACTACCTGTCCCCTTGACCCTATCCCCTCAAAGCTACTCCCCTACCTCTCTTCTACCCTATACTAACACCCATTTTTAACCTCTCACTCAGCACCGGTATATTTCCCTCATCTCTGAAACATGCACTGGTCACACCTATTCTCAAAAAACCTTCCCTTGATCCAACCTCCCCATCCAACTACCGCCCTATTTCCCTCCTCCCTCTTGCCTCAAAGCTTCTCGAAAAGATAGTGGCCTAGATTTAGAGTTCGGCGGTAGCCGTCAAAACCAGCGTTAGAGGCTCCTAACGCTGGTTTTAGGCTACCGCCGGTATTTGGAGTCAGTGATTAAAGGGTCTAACGCTCACTTTACAGCCGCGACTTTTCCATACCGCAGATCCCCCTACGCCATTTGCGTATCCTATCTTTTCAATGGGATCTTCCTAACGCCGGTATTTAGAGTCGTTTCTGCAGTGAGCGTTAGAGCTCTAACGACAAAATTCCAGCCGCCTGCAAATAGCAGGAGTTAAGAGCTTTCTGGCTAACGCCGGTTTATAAAGCTCTTAACTACTGTACCCTAAAGTACACTAACACCCATAAACTACCTATGTACCCCTAAACCGAGCCCCCCCCACATCGCCGCCACTCGATTAAAAATTTTAACCCCTAATCTGCCGACCGCCACCTACGTTATACTTATGTACCCCTAATCTGCTGCCCCTAACCCCGCCGACCCCTATATTACATTTATTAACCCCTAATCTGCCCCCCACAACATCGCCGCCAGCTACTTACAATAATTAACCCCTAATCTTCCGACCGCAAAGCGCCGCCACCTACGTTATCCCTATGTACCCCTAATCTGCTGCCCCTAACACCGCCGACCCCTATATTATATTTATTAACCCCTAATCTGCCCCCCTCAACGTCGCCGACACCTACCTACACTTATTAACTCCTAATCTGCCGAGCGGACCTGAGCGCTACTATAATAAAGTTATTAGCCCCTAATCCGCCTCACTAACCCTATCATAAATAGTATTAACCCCCTAATCTGCCCTCCCTAACATCGCCGACACCTAACTTCAATTATTAACCCCTAATCTTCCGATCGGAGCTCACCGCTATTCTAATAAATGTATTAACCCCTAAAGCTAAGTCTAACCCTAACACTAACACCCCCCTAACTTAAATATAATTTACATCTAACGAAATAAATTAACTCTTATTAAATAAATTAATCCTATTTAAAGCTAAATACTTACCTGTAAAATAAACCCTAATATAGCTACAATATAAATTATAATTATATTATAGCTATTTTAGGATTAATATTTATTTTACAGGCAACTTGGTATTTATTTTAACTAGGTACAATAGCTATTAAATAGTTAAGAACTATTTAATAGTTACCTAGTTAAAATAATAACAAATTTACCTGTAAAATAAATCCTAACCTAAGATATAATTAAACCTAACACTACCCTATCAATAAAATAATTAAATAAACTACCTACAATTACCTACAATTAACCTAACACTACACTATCAATAAATTAAATAAACACAATTGCTACAAATAAATACAATTAAATAAACTAGCTAAAGTACAAAAAATAAAAAAGAACTAAGTTACAGAAAATAAAAAAATATTTACAAACATAAGAAAAATATTACAACAATTTTAAACTAATTACACCTACTCTAAGCCCCCTAATAAAATAACAAAGCCCCCCAAAATAATAAATTCCCTACCCTATTCTAAATTAAAAAAGTTACAAGCTCTTTTACCTTACCAGCCCTGAACAGGGCCCTTTGCGGGGCATGCCCCAAGAAGTTCAGCTCTTTTGCCTGTAAAAAAAAACATACAATACCCCCCCCCAACATTACAACCCACCACCCACATACCCCTAATCTAACCCAAACCCCCCTTAAATAAACCTAACACTAATCCCCTGAAGATCTTCCTACCTTGTCTTCACCATCCAGGTATCACCGATCGGTCCTGGCTCCGATATCTTCATCCAACCCAAGCGGGGGCTAGACATCCACTGAAGAAGTCCAGAAGAGGGTCCAAAGTCTTCCTCCTATCCGGCAAGAAGAGGACATCCGGACCGGCAAACATCTTCTCCAAGCGGCATCTTCGATCTTCTTCCATCCGGAGCGAAGCGGCAGGATCCTGAAGACCCCCAGCGCGGAACATCCATCCGGACCGACGACTGAACGACGAATGACGGTTCCTTTAAATGACGTCATCCAAGATGGCGTCCCTCGAATTCCGATTGGCTGATAGGATTCTATCAGCCAATCGGAATTAAGGTAGGAATTTTCTGATTGGCTGATGGAATCAGCCAATCAGAATCAAGTTCAATCCGATTGGCTGATCCAATCAGCCAATCAGATTGAGCTCGCATTCTATTGGCTGATCGGAACAGCCAATAGAATGCGAGCTCAATCTGATTGGCTGATTGGATCAGCCAATCGGATTGAACTAGATTCTGATTGGCTGATTCCATCAGCCAATCAGAAAATTCCTACCTTAATTCCGATTGGCTGATAGAATCCTATCAGCCAATCGGAATTCGAGGGACGCCATCTTGGATGACGTCATTTAAAGGAACCGTCATTCGTCGTTCAGTTGTCGGTCCGGATGGATGTTCCGCGCTGGGGGTCTTCAGGATCCTGCCGCTTCGCTCCGGATGGAAGAAGATCGAAGATGCCGCTTGGAGAAGATGTTTGCCGGTCCGGATGTCCTCTTCTGGACTTCTTCAGTGGATGTCTAGCCCCCGCTTGGGTTGGATGAAGATATCGGAGCCAGGACCGATCGGTGATACCTGGATGGTGAAGACAAGGTAGGAAGATCTTCAGGGGATTAGTGTTAGGTTTATTTAAGGGGGGTTTGGGTTAGATTAGGGGTATGTGGGTGGTGGGTTGTAATGTTGGGGGGGGGTATTGTATGTTTTTTTTTACAGGCAAAAGAGCTGAACTTCTTGGGGCATGCCCCGCAAAGGGCCCTGTTCAGGGCTGGTAAGGTAAAAGAGCTTGTAACTTTTTTAATTTAGAATAGGGTAGGGAATTTATTATTTTGGGGGGCTTTGTTGTTTTATTAGGGGGCTTAGAGTAGGTGTAATTAGTTTAAAATTGTTGTAATATTTTTCTTATGTTTGTAAATATTTTTTTATTTTCTGTAACTTAGTTCTTTTTTATTTTTTGTACTTTAGCTAGTTTATTTAATTGTATTTATTTGTAGCAATTGTGTTTATTTAATTTATTGATAGTGTAGTGTTAGGTTAATTGTAGGTAATTGTAGGTAGTTTATTTAATTATTTTATTGATAGGGTAGTGTTAGGTTTAATTATATCTTAGGTTAGGATTTATTTTACAGGTAAATTTGTTATTATTTTATCTAGGTAACTATTAAATAGTTCTTAACTATTTAATAGCTATTGTACCTAGTTAAAATAAATACCAAGTTGCCTGTAAAATAAATATTAATCCTAAAATAGCTATAATATAATTATAATTTATATTGTAGCTATATTAGGGTTTATTTTACAGGTAAGTATTTAGCTTTAAATAGGATTAATTTATTTAATAAGAGTTAATTTATTTCGTTAGATTAAAATTATATTTAAGTTAGGGGGGTGTTAGTGTTAGGGTTAGACTTAGCTTTAGGGGTTAATACATTTATTAGAATAGCGGTGAGCTCCGATCGGAAGATTAGGGGTTAATAATTGAAGTTAGGTGTCGGCGATGTTAGGGAGGGCAGATTAGGGGTTAATACTATTTATGATAGGGTTAGTGAGGCGGATTAGGGGCTAATAACTTTATTATAGTAGCGCTCAGGTCCGCTCGGCAGATTAGGGGTTAATAAGTGTAGGCAGGTGTCGGCGACGTTGTGGGGGGCAGATTAGGGGTTAATAAATATAATATAGGGGTCGGCGATGTTAGGGCAGCAGATTAGGGGTACATAGGGATAACGTAGGTTGCGGCGGTTTACGGAGCGGCAGATTAGGGGTTAAAAGTGTAATGCAGGGGTCAGCGATAGCGGGGGCGGCAGATTAGGGGTTAATAAGTGTAAGGCTAGGGGTGTTTAGACTCGGGGTACATGTTAGAGTGTTAGGTGTAGACGTAGGAAGTGTTTCCCCATAGGAAACAATGGGGCTGCGTTAGGAGCTGAACGCTGCTTTTTTGCAGGTGTTAGGTTTTTTTTCAGCTCAAACAGCCCCATTGTTTCCTATGGGGGAATCGTGCACGAGCACGTTTTTGATGCCGGCCGCGTCCGTAAGCAACTCTGGTATCGAGAGTTGCATTTGCGGTAAAAATGCTCTACGCTCCTTTTTTAGAGCCTAACGCAGCATTTGTTTGAACTCTCGATACCAGAGTTAAATTTATGGTGCGGCCAGAAAAAAGCCAGCGGAGCGTTAACAGCCCTTTTACCGCCGAACTCCAAATCTAGGCCAGTATATGCACGCCTATCCCATTTCCTTACATTAAACTCCCTCCTTGACCCACTGTAATCTGGATTTCATCCCCATCACTACACAGAGACAGTAATCGTTAAGGTTACCAACGACCTACTTACAGCAAAATCAAAAGGCCACTTCTCTCTGCTTGTCCTCCTTGATATGTCCACAGCCTTTGATACTGTTAGCCACCCTCTTTTGCTTCAAACCCTCCAATCCTTCGGCATTTGTGACAAAGCCCTCTCGTGGTTCTCTTCCTACCAGTCAAACCGTACATTTAGTGCAGCCTTTTCTGGGTCCTCCTCTGCCCCGTCACGACTTTCTGTCGGGGTACCGCAAGGCTGTCTCCTCGGTCCCCTTCTCTTCTCAATCTACACATCATCATTAGGTTCCCTAATTAAGTCCCACAGTTTCCGATATCATTTGTATGCCGATGACACACAAATCTACTTCCCTGCACCAGTCCTACCTCCTTCCTTGCTAACTGTCTTTCTCACATCTCTTCCTGGATGTCCTCTCACTACTTAAAGCTAAATATCTCCGAAACTGAGCTCCTTAGTTTCCCCCTTCTTCCAAAATCTCCACCCCAAATCTCTCTATAACTGTTGAGAACTTCATCATTACCCCTACCCCGCATGCCCGATGTCTTGGGGTCACATTTGACTCAGATCTTTATTTTACTCCTCACATTCAGTCTTTGACTAAAGCCTGCCGCTTCCACCTTAAAAACATCTCTAAAATTAGACATTTCTTTACACAAGACACAACTAAGATTTGAATCCACTCTCTCATCCTTTCCCGCCTTTACTGCAACTCCTTCCTCTCTGGTCTCCCCACCTGCCACCTATCTCCTTTACAATCCATAATGAATGCCTCTGCCAGGCTCATCTTTCTTACACATCGCTCTTCATCTGCTGCACCTCTTTGACAATCCCTTCACTGGCTTCCTCTTGCCTCCAGGATTAAACACAAAATTCACACTCTGACATACAAAGTTCTCAAATGCTCTGCTCCCCCTATATCTCAGACCTTGTCTCCAGATACTCTCCCTCCCGTCCCCTTGTCTCTGCTCATGGCCTCCTACTCTCCTCCTCTCTTGTTACCTCCTCATACTCCCATTTACATGACTTCTCCAGGCTGCCTCCCATCTTGTGGAACTCTCTGCCTCGCTCCACAAGACTCTCCCCTAGTTTTGAAAGCTTCAAGTGCTCCCTAAAGACTCTACTGTTCAGGGATGCATACAACCTACACTAACTTTTCTTTATACCAGTTCCTCTCCTACATTGCTATCCCTTGAACTCCCTTAGCATGTAAGCCTGTGAGTCCAGCTGTTTGTAGATCACCTTCTTAAGAACTGACTACCACAGTGCGACTCTTGGCCGGGCCCTCTACCCATTTGATCCCTATAAATGTTTTGTTCCACTCCACCTTTGTTTATAGCGCTACGGAATCTGTTGGTGCTCTACAAATAACTAATAATAATAATAATATTTTCATACTGGCAGACTGTCTGCCAGTAGCTAAGATGGGGGATACCAGTGAGGGGTGAGGGAGGGAAGAGAGCTGTTTGGGAGGGATCAGGTAGGGATCAGGGGTGGGAAGTCTTAGGTGGGAGGCTAATCTCTACACTTAAGCTAAAATTAACCTTTTAAGGTACCCAATTAACTCCTTCATTCCCGGGAATAATAGAAGTGTGGTGCGCAGCTGCAATTAGCGGCCTTCTAATTACCAAAAAGCAATGGCAAAGCCATATGTGTCTGTTATTTTTGAACAAATGGGATCCCAGAGAAACTTTTACAAACATTTGTGCTATGATTGCACAAGTGATATGTAAATAATTTCTGTGAGAACCTCAAAGTTTGTGGAAAAAAAGTACAGATTTTGTTTATTTGATTGCATTTGGCGGTGAAATGGTGGCATGAAATATACCAAAATGGCCCTAGATCAATATCTTGGGTTGTCTACTTAAAAATATATATATAGTTTTGATAGATAAAAAAAAAAAACAAGGATCTATTTCTGTTTAAATGGAGTGATAGCAAAAATATTAAAAATTCTCTAGTATATTCGGCAAATTTTTGTCTGAAAGTCCCGGTAGTGAAAGTGTTAAATAAATTATGGGATTGCTCCCAATGACTTCCAACTCACTCTGCAATATGACCTGAAAACACTAACATAACAGATTTTCTTTATGGCTTTATTTTCAGATCAATATATAGATATCCCAGAAGAGAAAAACAAACAGCGGAAGAAATGAAGGATGAGTAATAATTGGCGTGGATAGGCCCACAATTAAATTTATAGCCCATAATATTTTTATGGTGACCTTATTTTTATGGTGACCTGTATGGTCTACTAATCCATCTTTATTTACCACCTTCAAAGGAATTTGAAGAGAACAGAAGACCTGATAGATAACAATGATTGGGTTATGACATAAACAGTGTGAATTTCAGGTAATTGTACTAATGTAAAACTACTGATAAAGGTATAAGTCATAAGTGATCAGGTATGTAAAGGAATGTTGGAGGTCCCTTAGGTATTAATTTAATCTATGGTTGCAGTAGCTGAATGGATCACAGAATTGCTATTACTCTTGCCCATAAAATATTTTCAATATTGGTATAAAATATCTTTAATTATTATTTGACTATCTGATTATTTAATTTAATTAATGTGTCTATACATTCTCACTAGAATTAGAGAAGCGTTGATTTTGATGTCATCTAATAACAAGAAGATATTCTCATTTATTCATATTTATGTCCCTCTAGTGTTTTAACATCACTATTTATTTAACCTACACATCCAGGAATGTCAGTTCAATTATAGATTTTCAGTTCATTTATAAAAAGAAACATATTGTCTCTTGCTAGCAATGCTAACATAAATCTGTAAAAGATAGCATGCCCTGAACCCTCACATGAATTACTAAATATCCTCACATCTATTATTTCATTATTCTATCTTGTATTCATACTATAATAAAGGTATTAACCGCTAAATTTCCGGCCCCCCACATCGCAACTACTTAACTAAACCTATTAACCCCTAAACTGCCAGCCCCCAACATCGCGACACACTAAATTAAACTATTAACCCCTAAGCCTAACACCCCCTAACTTTAAATTAAAGTTATAATATAACTATCTTAAAATAAATAAAAACTTACCTGTGAAATAAAAAAAACTAAGCTTAAACTATAAATAAACCTAACATAACTATTTAAAAAAAATATATATATATATAAAAAATAAATTACAAACACTACGAAAAAATAAAAAAAACCTAACTAAAATTACGAAAAATAAAAAATCTAAGATTACAAAAAATAATAAACGAAATATCCAAAATAATACAAATTAAACCTAATCTAAATAAAAAATCCCCCCTAAAATAAAAGCACCCCCTAATCTAAAAATAAACTACCAATAGCCCTTAAAAGGTTGTTAAAAAAAAACCCACTCAACCAACCCCCCAAAATAAAAAAACAACTCTAAAAAACCTAAGCTACCCATTGCCCAAATAGCCAATAGAAGATAGAAGATGGTTCCGCGTTGGATGAAGATGGAACTGTGAGTACCTATTTCGGGGTTAGACTTAGGTTTTTGGTTTTTTTAGGTGGGTTTTTTTTAGATTAGAGATTTTTTAATTTTTAATGGGCACTAAAGAGCTGATTGCCCTTTTAAGGGTAATGCCCATACAAATGCCCCTTTAGGAGCAATGGGTAGTTTAGGTTTTTTTTAGACTTAGGTTTTTTTTTAGGGGGGTGGGGGGGTTTTACTGTTAGGGGGTACATTTTATTTTTTTTATGTAAAAGAGCTGTTTAATTTAGGGCAATGCACCACAAAAAGCCCTTTTAAGGGTTATTTGTAGATTATTGTTAGATTAGGGGTGTTTTTATTTTGGGGTGGCTTTTTTGTTTTTATAGGGGTATTAGATTAGGTTTAATTTTTATTATTTTTGTAATCTTTGATTTTTTTTATTTTTCATAATTTTAGTGGGGTTCTTTTGTAATGTTAGTTTTTTGGGGGGTTCGTAATTTTAGTGGGGTATTTTTTTGCTAATGTTAGATTTTTTTCGTAGTGGATTTTGTAACTTAGGTTTTTTATTTTTTTATTTATTGTGTCACGATGTGGGGGGCTGCCGGTTTAGGGGTTAATAGGTTTGGTTTAGTATTTGCGATGTGGGGGGCCGGCAGTTTAGGGGTTAATACTTTATTTTAGTGTTGGCGATGTGGGTGTGTGGCGGATTAGGGGTAAATAGTGTAGTTTATGGGTGTTAGGGTACTTTGTAACATTTTTGTTATGAGTTTTGTGAAACATTTTTGAGGCATCCTGCAATAACAGATATTGAGGCATCCTGCAATAACATATTTTAGCCATCCGATGCAGATAGACCCACTCTCTGGCCCTCTCTGCATCGGCCATCAATGGCCGTGATCATTGGTGGGTGGGAGCCGATGTGGGAGGCCATCGATGAGAGAAAGGAGTAAGAGGGGGCGGGATCATGGGCGGGGTCACTGGGGGCGCGCATGGGCACCGCGCGTGTGCACAGGGGCGGCGGGCGTGTGTGCACGGGGCGGGAGCGGGTGGGAAACTACACCATGGCACATTTAATTTTGTACATACGGTGAGAGAAAGGACTGGGGAGGGTGGTAATTATTAGCTAAAGGATCTGGGAGGGGGGGAAGGGGTGGATATTGAGGGGGTTAGCTACACTACAGAAACATTTGGGGGGGATCAGGGAGGTTGGGGGCTAAGGGGGGATCGTACACAGCAGAATATTTTTTAAAAAACACACACAAAAAAAACTTTTATTTTAGTACTGGCAGACTTTCTGCCAGTACTTAAGATGGCAGGGACAATTGTGGGGCAAGGGAAGAGAGCTGTTTGGGAGGGATCAGGGGGGGATGTGTCAGGTGGGAGGCTGATCTCTACACTAAAGCTAAAATAAACCCTGCAAGCTACCTAATTAACCCCTTCACTGCTGGGCATACAACACGTGTGGTGCGCAGCTGCATTTAGCGGCCTTCTAATTACCAAAAAGCAATGCTAAAGTCATATAAGTCTGCTGTTTCTGAACAAAGGAGATCCTAGAGAAGCATTTACAACCATTTGTGCCATAATTGCACAAGCTGCTTGTAAATAATTTCAGTGAACAACCTAAAGTTTGTGAAAACATTGATGAAAAAGTGAACAATTTTTTTTATTTCATCGCATTTGGCGGTGAAATGGTGGCATGAAATATACCAAAATGGTCCTAGATCAATACTTTGGGCTGTCTACTACACTACACTAAAGCTAAAATTAACCCTACAAGTTCCCTAATTAACCCCTTCACTGCTGGGCATAATACATGTGTGGTGCACAGCTGCATTTAGCGGCCCTCTAATTACCAAAAAGCAACGCCAAAGCCATATATGTCTGCTATTTCTAAACAATGGGGATCCCAGAGAAGCATTTACAACCAGTGGAGGCTCCTCCGTTTGTGCACATTCGCACGTGAACCCCCGCCAGGGGCCAGAGGGAAAAAAAAATTAGCAAAAAAAAAAATTTACCCCCCCAAAAAAATATATTTGTTTAATAAAATATAATTTTTCAAATCCTATCTGAAAAATTTATATTTTATTATTATCCCCAGGAGCAGCCACAGTACTACTTAATTGTGTGTGTGTTTGTATACTCATTTATTTACTTCTGTGTTCTGTCACTGTCAGTGTCATAAGGGAGGCAGAGGCAGGAGGGAGGGAGCTAGGACTGTGCAGACACAACAGGCAGGCAGCATAGCAGACAGTATTTGGCTCTGCTCTGCCTGACAACAGCTGACGTCACTAGCAAATCTCATCTCTCACTCTGTCTCCTCCCCGACCAGGCAGGCTGCTGTGTGCTGCACACACACTAACTATTCGTCGCACGTGCAAATAGAGGGAGACCCTATCCTGCACAGTGATCTATGCTTCACTGTGCAGGCGTAGCTCCTCCCAGGCCCGTCACTGCCATAGACCCATAATCACACAGGCTGAAGTGTGCGGTCTTTGATGTCAGCCTGTGCTCTGCCTATGCCTCCTCCCACTGCCACGTGACGGCCCCCACAAGGCTCTTCCCCCTCAACGGCACGAAAGTTGCATTGATGAGATAGCCGTTGAGGAGAGAGGAGTCTTGTGTTGACTCTGTGTAGTACTTAACTTGGCAAATCGCATCTTTAATTCTTGTTGGCATAAATTTGTTATTCTTTGTTGGGGGCAGTTACAGACAGACGGACGTCTGTGTTGTTGACAACTGACAACTGTTGTGCTTGTGTTACTTAATACTAAGTTCTTACTAACTACTTACTGCAGTCTGCAGTGCTGCTGCTGGCTGTCCTGACCTCCTGAGTAGTGGGAATAGATTAGACTGAGTCCGAGTGTGGTGATAGTAGGCAGGGTGGTAGGGAGAAAGAAAGCCTAATTTTTTTTGCTGCAGGCCTGCAGCTTATTAGTTATTTATAATTTAATAATAGTTAATAGTTTACTTTAAAATTACACTACAGACCAGTTGGTTGAAGAGAGAGAGTGAGTGAGTGAGTCAGTGAGTCACACAGTTAAACTTTAAGTTTATTTAGACTAGAAGAACAGTAGTCAGTAAGTCAGTCAGTCTAGAGAGAGTAGACTACTTAGACAGTGTGTCTAGTGTCAGTGAAAAAAAAGTTCATTTTTATCTTTACTACAAAATACTTAGGGAGTTCTTTAGTGGAGTAATTTGGGAATAATAAAATAAAAATTTTCTAGCAGATAAATTAATGCAGATTCATCATTCATTGCAATTAGAAGTTTTGCAAAATAAGTAAAAAGTTTGTTTTTTAACAAAAAGCAGTTAACTGCTGCTGTGCTGCTGCCTGCTGATACTACAGGGAGTGCAGAATTATTAGGCAAGTTGTATTTTTGAGGATTAATTTTATTATTGAACAACAACCATGTTCTCAATGAACCCAAAAAACTCATTAATATCAAAGCTGAATAGTTTTGGAAGTAGTTTTTAGTTTGTTTTTAGTTATAGCTATTTTAGGGGGATATCTGTGTGTGCAGGTGACTATTACTGTGCATAATTATTAGGCAACTTAACAAAAAACAAATATATACCCATTTCAATTATTTATTTTTACCAGTGAAACCAATATAACATCTCAACATTCACAAATATACATTTCTGACATTCAAAAACAAAACAAAAACAAATCAGTGACCAATATAGCCACCTTTCTTTGCAAGGACACTCAAAAGCCTGCCATCCATGGATTCTGTCAGTGTTTGGATCTGTTCACCATCAATATTGCGTGCAGCAGCAACCACAGCCTCCCAGACACTGTTCAGAGAGGTGTACTGTTTTCCCTCCTTGTAAATCTCACATTTGATGATGGACCACAGGTTCTCAATGGGGTTCATATCAGGTGAACAAGGAGGCCATATCATTAGATTTTCTTCTTTTATACCCTTTCTTGCCAGCCACGCTGTGGAGTACTTGGACGCGTGTGATGGAGCATTGTCCTGCATGAAAATCATGTTTTTCTTGAAGGATGCAGACTTCTTCCTGTACCACTGCTTGAAGAAGGTGTCTTCCAGAAACTGGCAGTAGGACTGGGAGTTGAGCTTGACTCCATCCTCAACCCGAAAAGGCCCCACAAGCTCATCTTTGATGATACCAGCCCAAACCAGTACTCCACCTCCACCTTGCTGGCGTCTGAGTCGGACTGGAGCTCTCTGCCCTTTACCAATCCAGCCACGGGCCCATCCATCTGGCCCATCAAGACTCACTCTCATTTCATCAGTCCATAAAACCTTAGAAAAATCAGTCTTGAGATATTTCTTGGCCCAGTCTTGATGTTTCAGCTTGTGTGTCTTGTTCAGTGTGGTCGTCTTTCAGCCTTTCTTACCTTGGCCATGTCTCTGAGTATTGCACACCTTGTGCTTTTGGGCACTCCAGTGATGTTGCAGCTCTGAAATATGGCCAAACTGGTGGCAAGTGGCATCTTGGCAGCTGCACGCTTGACTTTTCTCAGTTCATGGGCAGTTATTTTGCGCCTTGGTTTTTCCACACGCTTCTTGCGACCCTGTTGACTATTTTGAATGAAACGCTTGATTGTTCGATGATCACGCTTCAGAAGCTTTGCAATTTTAAGAGTGCTGCATCCCTCTGCAAGATATCTCACTATTTTTTACTTTTCTGAGCCTGTCAAGTCCTTCTTTTGACCCATTTTGCCAAAGGAAAGGAAGTTGCCTAATAATTATGCACACCTGGTATAGGGTGTTGATGTCATTAGACCACACCCCTTCTCATTACAGAGATGCACATCACCTAATATGCTTAATTGGTAGTAGGCTTTTGAGCCTATACAGCTTGGAGTAAGACAACATGCATAAAGAGGATGATGTGGTCAAAATACTCATTTGCCTAATAATTCTGCACTCCCTGTAGTTGACCAGACCTGACCTTGACCTTTGACGGCTGTCACGGTTGCTTACCATTAATAATTTAAGTATTTTAGCAGATTAATTAATTAGCAGATTGCAATTAGAAGTTTTGCAAAAAAAGCTAAAAATATTTTTTTTAAAAAAAAGCAGTTAACTTCTGTGCTGCTGCCTGCTGATACTAGTTGTTGACCGTTAACGGCTGTCACGGTTGCTTACTTACCTACAAGTTCTATATTACATAACAACCGCCAAACTATTAAACTATTAAGTTGTATATTTTCTAACAGCTGCAGAGCTACCTACCTACAAGTTAAATATTGCATAACAACCGCCAAACTATTAAACTATTAAGTTGTATATTTTCTAACAGCTGCAGAGCTACCTACCTACAAGTTATATATTACATAACAACCGCAAAACTATTAAACTATCTTTTCAAGTGGAGTTGTATATTTTCTAGCAGCTGCAGAGCAGCAGAGCTACCTACCTACAAGTTATATATTACATAACAACCGCCAAACTATTAAACTATTAAGTTGTATATTTTCTAACAGCTGCAGAGCTACCTACCTACAAGTTATATATTACATAACAACCGCCAAACTATTAAACTATTAAGTTGTATATTTTCTAACAGCTGCAGAGCTACCTACCTACAAGTTATATATTACATAACAACCGCCAAACTATTAAACTATTAAGTTGTATATTTTCTAACAGCTGCAGAGCTACCTACCTACAAGTTATATATTACATAACAACCGCCAAACTATTAAACTATTAAGTTGTATATTTTCTAACAGCTGCAGAGCTACCTACCTACAAGTTATATATTGCATAACAACCGCCAAACTATTAAACTATCTTTTCAAGTTGAGTTGTATATTTTCTAGCAGCTGCAGAGCAGCAGAGCTACCTACCTACAAGTTATATATTACATAACAACGGCAAACTATTAAACTATTAAGTTGTATATTTTCTAACAGCTGCAGAGCTACCTACCTACATGTTATATATTAGATAACAACCGTCAAACTACTAAACTATTAAGTTGTATATTTTCTAACAGCTGCAGAGCTACCTACCTACAAGTTATATATTAGATAAGAGCAAAGGACTGTTCTTTGTGTGTAAACTAACAGTTAAGATGGCACTTAGTAAAATTAGTGTGTCTGAGTTAAAGCAATTACATTTTTCAACGTTGCCCATTGAAAGAAAAATGGAAATTAAAATGCTCAGGCCAACACCGATGCTTAACCTTACCCAGGTGACAAAATGTAAAACTAGAGATTACAAAAGAGAATTCAAACCCGAGGTATATGATAAATATCCATGGATTTGTGGTTGTGAATTATCTAACAGGCTCTTTTGTTTTTATTGTCTCCTGTTTGCAAAACAAAGTGGGGATTCAAGCTGGGTGAGTTATGGGGTCGCCGATTTATCACATTTAAGTCAAAAAACCAATAAACATAATTGCTCCCAATCACATTTAAACTCCACATTAGAGTTTAATTTGCTAGGAAGGGTTGATATTCGGCAACAACTTGACAGTGTATATCGTTTGAATATTACAAAGACATAATGAGCAAGTAACCAAAAATCGCTATGTTCTTTCCAAAATAATTAATTGTATTTTATTTTGCGGCGCATTTGAGCTTGCACTTCAAGGACATGACGAACGCGATGATTCATTAAATCCAGGCATTTTCAGAGGTCTTATAAACTTCTCAGCAGAGCTTGATGCATCTCTAAAAGAACATCTCGCTAGTGCCACTGTTTTTAAAGGAACGTCAAAAGAAATTCAAAACGATTTATTAGACTGTATGCTTACTGTTTGCCAGAACCAAATAAAGAAGGAAATCTCAAATGCAAGTTTTGTAGCAGTGATAGCAGATGAAACTACTGATGTTTCATCTGCCTTCCAATTGGTTGTTGTTTTTAGATACATTATAGGTAACGGACAACCGGTTGAGAGATTCTGGGAATTTACTAATCCAGCTGGACATGATGCAGAATCTTTAGCTACGTGTATTCAAGCTACTTTGGAAAAAGTTATAGACAACCCAGAGAAACTGATATCGCAGAGTTACGACGGTGCAAGCGTGATGAGTGGTCAGCATACAGGTGTTCAGGCTATAATTAAACGTACCTACAAGAATGCACATTTTGTGCATTGCTATGCACATCAGCTCAATTTAATTGTCAGCCAAGCAAGCAGTCAAAATCAACAAGTTCGAGTATTTTTTTCAAATCTAAGTGACATTACTAACTTTTTTAGTAACTCGCCACAAAGGATAGCTATTCTAGATGAAACTGTTAGAAGAAGGATACCTCATGGTTCAGCCACCAGGTGGAATTTCAAGAGTCGAACCGTCAATACAGTTTTTGAAAACAGGGAACAGTTAATTGAATGCATGGAAAAAATAGAGTCAACATCGAAAAAAGAAATAGCTATAAATCAAGCGGGGGCTATTCGGCGTATGTTACAAGACTCGGTATTCGTGTTTTGGCTTACAGTTTTTCACAATATTATGCCACATGTAGATGTGTTATACAACCAACTTCAGAAAACACAAACAGATGCGGCACTTATTCGAAAACATATTAACACTTTCCAGCAGACAATGGAAAACGAAAGGAATAGAATGGACACAGTGACCATGACGATATCAGAAACAGAGGAAACATCTAGGAAAAGGAAGAGAGAAAATATTCACATTGCTCAGACTGTGGCAGCTAAAGAGATATGCGATGTTATCACAAATCAAGTAAAAGATAGATTTTCTTTTATAACTCACTACTCGGCTGTTTCTCTCCTCCAAGCGGAAAAATTTGCGGATTACGAGAAAATTTTTCCAAATCAGCTTCTTGAACAAACATCAGCGGTTTATCACACATTACAGAAAGATCGCCTGAAAACTGAACTAGGAGTAATTTACAGAAGACCAGATTTCCGAAATATGAATGGTGCCATCAGTCTTCTACAGTTTGTAATAGAAAATAACTTGGACAGTACTTTCTCTGAGACCTACAAACTGTTGCAAATTATTTCGACTATTCCCGTGACAACTGCTGAGGCTGAGAGATGTTTCTCAACTTTAAAACGAGTTAAGACATTTATAAGGATCACCATGACTGAGCAAAGACTGACTGCTCTAGCCATGCTCACAATTGAAAAACAATTGATCAATGACATGCCTACATTCACCGAAAATGTTATTGATTTATTTGCCTCAAAAAAAGACAGGCGGATTGACTTAATTGTACTTGAGTTATCAACATTCTGTTTTAATCTTTACTGTTGAAGTTAATTATTAAGCACTAGTGTAATAGAAATAATCTTCTTTTGTAGAAAGTAAAATGTGGGTGTATTTATCTTCATGTTGCCAAGGCCTTTGGCTGCATTGCCTAATATCGAACACTGGGGGCTGGGGCAGCAGTAATTGAAATGTGGTTGTATTTCTCTATAAAGTGGAAGGTTCTTTAAATCCAGGAATATATATGTTTTCATAAATGTACATTCAACATTCTTATTATTTTGCAGCTTTAATTAATCATTTGGTTAATATATATATATGTTATTATATAATTTAACTGAGCACCATCATGTATATTTTAAGACTAGACATGGGCAGGTAGTGTAGGCTCCTCCATTTGTGCACTGTCGCACGTGAACATGGCTGTACTGAAGAGTATGCATTCATAGATTTAAGAGGTCTGTGTCCACTATGAGGAACACAGTGAGCAATGCATGGTGAGGATATGGAACGGTCAAAAACAGCCCACAGACCACCTCCAAAGACCTGTACTACTGGGAATATTGTTGAGGGTCTCATGGATTCCACTCAATATCAGCAGATACTTGAGAATAATGTTGAGGAATCAGTCACAAACTTCAGTTGAAGTTACCCCCAGGCCGGGGCTGGATATTTCAAGAAGACGATGACCAAAAACACTGCTGGTTCAAATGGGTGGGGCCATTTGAGGGGCGTGACTTTCACTAAGGGTGTGACTTTTGAAATGGGTGTGGCTCGTTAAAGGGGCGTGGTTTTAAAAAGGGCGTGGTTTTTCAAAAGGGCGTGTCTTTCTAATAGTGGGAGGGTCTTGTGCACCCCCATCCTAAAAATTCACCAGCCGCCACTGTTTACAACCATTTGTGCCATAATTGCACAAGCTGTTTGTAAATAATTTCAGTGAGAACCTTAAAGTTGTGAAAAATTTAACGTTTTTTTTTATCGCATTTGGCGGTAAAATGGTGGCATGAAATATACCAAAATGGGCCTAGATCAATACTTGGGGTTGTCTACTACCCTACACTAAAGCTAAAATTAACCCAAACCTTCACTACTGGGCATAATACACATGTGGTGCGCAGTGGCATTTAGCTGGCTTCTAATTACCAAAAGGCAACACCAAAGCCATATATGTCTGTAATTTCTGAGCAAAGGGGATCCCAGAGAAGCATTTACAACCATATCTGCAATAATTGCACAAGCTGTGAATGATTTTTTTTTATTTGATCGCATTTGGCGGTGAAATGGTGGCATGAAATATACCAAAATGGGCCTAGATCAATACTTTGGGTTGTCTAATAAAAAAAAATATATATCCATGTAAAGGGATTCCAGACAGATATCAGTGTTCCAATGTAAATATCACTAATTTTGAAAAAAAAGTGGTTTGGAAATAGCAAAGTGCTACTTGTATTTATTGCCCTATAACTTGCAACAAAAAAAAGCAAAAAACATGTAAACATTGGGTATTACTAAACTCAGGACAAAATTTAGAAACTATTTAGCATGGGTGTTTTTTGGTGGTTGTAGATGTGTAACAGATTTTCGGAGTCAAAGTTAGAAAACGTTTTTTCCATTTTTTCATCATATTTTCTAATTGTTTTAGTAAATTATAAGATATGTTGAAAATAATGGTATCTATAGAAAGTCCATTTAATGGGGAGAAAAACAGTATATTGTATGTGTGGGTACAGTAAATGAGTAAGAGGAAAATTACAGCTAAACACAAACACACAAACGGACAGAAAACGAAAAAGTGCTGTGGTCCTTAAGGGGTTAACATATTTACTTATTGATAAGCAAAGGAACAGTTGATAGTTCAAATCACTGAAACAGCAAGTTTGAACATAGGTCCAATGCAGAACACTAAAGTCCAATACAAAGTTCAGAAAACTTAGGTTGCAGTAACAAAGTCCAATGAACACTGGAGCTTAAATTGTGCAGTAAGGGTGAGGCTGTCACAGAATACCTGGTAGATACCGCTGGCACAGCTTGGATTGACGAAGGCTGTCACTGGTATAGTAGACACAGGGTTCTCAGATTACATAGGATACCCAGCAGGTACTGTTGGTGAGGCTGTCACAGGATACAAGATAGGTGCAGCAGGCACAGGTATCCAGCAATACAGTTTGACTTTCAAGAACCAAGGTGAGCATATGCAAGTACAAGGTAAGTATGGTTGGTCTCTGAAGCAAGGTGAGCATTCGCAGGTACAAGGTCAGTATGCTTGGTCTCTGAAGCAAGGTTAGCATACACAGGTATTAGGTAAGTATGCTTGGTCTCTGAAACAAGGTGAGCATATACAAGTACAAGGTAAGTATGGTTTGTCTCTGAAGCAAGGTGACCCTACACAAGTATAAGGTAAGTATGCTTGGTCTCTGAAGCAAGGTGACCATACACAGGTATAAGGTAAGTATGCTTGGTCTCTGAAGCAAGGTGACCATACACAGGTATAAGGTAAGTATGATTTGTCTCTGAAATAAGGTGAGCATACACAGGTATAAGGTAAGTATGCTTGGTCTCTGAAGCAAGGTGAGCATTCACAGGTACAAGGTAAGTATGGTTTGTCTATGAAATAAGGTGAGCATACACAGGTACAAGGTAAGTATGGTTGGTCTCTGAAGCAAGGTGACCATACACAGTTATAAGGTAAGTATGCTTGGTCTCTGAAGCAAGGTGACCATACACAGGTATAAGGTAAGTATGCTTGGTCTCTAAAGCAAGGTACGGATTTGCAGGTGCAAGGTAAGTATGGTTTGTATATGAAATAAGGTGAGCATATGCAGATACAAGGTAAGTATGCTTTGTCTCTGAAATAAGGTGAGCATACACAGACACTAGATAGTCACTATCCTCTTGAGAAAGTCTGGGTGTCACCAGATGAAACGCGTTGAGGTTACGTGTACCTCTATCAACACAAGTTGTACAACAGCCTTCGAGAGTTAATTACCTGGGGGACTGGTGCAATCAGTAGGAGACCTATCCGACACAAGACGGTCCTACACTTGCCGAGAAGGCGCACACGGTGATATTCTGCATCATTTGCATATTAAACTTTTAATTCTGTATGTGCATTTTTATCTATGCGCCTTTCTATGTGTTAAATAAAACTTTTACCCTTAGAGGTGCCTTGGGTGCTTGTGTTTTTTCTTTATTTTTACAGCAACACTTTTGAGAGGCCAGCCACAGAAAACCTCTGTATACACAAAGCAGCAGCCATTGCCTTTTGGATGAAAAGAAGTGTTGTACATTGCAGGATATAACAGCTATACCACCACTCCTGATACTTCATTAATAGGATAATTATTATATCAAAAGGTCGGTGATCTGGTGTTTGAAATTATTCACATCGTCAAGTCTATTATATAAGACTTTGGACACATATACATTGAGACTCTCTATAATCCTGTGTTTAAATCTTGGACTCCTGAGCAGCGTTTTTATTTTGAGAGTCCATTTAACCATTGATAAGTGTATATATATATTATGTCCAAATATTTGCCGTAACTTTGTGATATCCTATTTTTAGCTTCAGGGAAGCGCAACAGTATTTTTGATATAAGGTAAGTATGGTTGGTCTCTGAAGCAAGGTGAGCAAATGCAGATACAAGGTAAGTATGCTTTGTCTCTGAAACAAGGTGATCATATGCAGACACAAGGTGACAATGCTTGGTCTCTGGAGCTAGGTGAGCATACACAGGTATCAGGTAAGTATGCTTGGTCTCTGGAGCTAGGTAAGCAAATGCAGATACAAGGTAAGTATGCTTGGTCTCTGAAACAAGGTGACCATACACAGGTATCAGGTAAGTATGTTTGGTCTCTGGAGCAAAGTGAGCATAGGCAGATACAAGATAAGTATGCTTGGTCTCTGGAGCAAGGTAACCATACACAGGTACAAGGTAAGTATGCTTTGTCTCTGAAACAAGGTGAGCATATGCAGACACAAGGTGAGTATGCTTGGTCTCTGGAGCTAGGTGAGCATACACAGGTATAAGGTAAGTATGATTGGTTTTTGGAGCAAGGTGACCATACACAGGTACAAGGTAAGTATGCTTTGTCTCTGAAACAAGGTGAGCATATGCAGATACAAGGTAAGTATGCTTTGTCTCTGAAACAAGGTGAGCATATGCAGACACAAGGTGAGTATGTTTGGTCTCTGGAGCTAGGTGAGCATACACAGGTATCAGGTAAGTATGCTTGGTCTCTGGAGCTAGGTGAGCATACACAGGTATAAGGTAAGTATGCTTGGTCTCTGAAGCAAAGTGAGCAAATGCAGATACAAGGTAAATATGCTTGGTCTCTGAAGCAAAGTGAGCAAATGCAGATACAAGGTAAATATGCTTGGTCTCTGAAGCAAGGTTACCATACACGGGTATCACGTAAGTATATTTGGTCTCTGGAGCAAGGTGAGCATAGGCAGGTACAAGGTAAGTATGCTTGATCTCTGGAACAAGGTGAGCATACACAGGAACAAGGTAAGTATGATTGGTCTCTGGAGCAAGGTAAGCATACACAGATATCAGGTAAGAATGCTTGGTCTCTGGAACAATGTGAGCATACGCAAGTACAAGGTAAGTATGCATGGTCTCTGGAGCAAGGTAAGCATACACAGATATCAAGTAAGTATGCTTGGTCTCTGGAGCAAGGTGAGTATAGGCAGGTACAAGGTAAGTATGATTAGTCTCTGGAGCAAGGTAAGCATACACAGATATCAGGTAAGTATGCTTGGTCTCTGGAGCAAGGTAAGCATACACAGATATCAGGTAAGTATGCTTGGTCTCTGGAGAAAGGTGAGCATAGGCAAGTACAAGGTAAGTATGATTGGTCTCTGGTGCAAGGTAGGCATACACAGATATCAGGTAAGTATGCTTGGTCTCTGGAGCCAGGAACAAGGAAGGTGAGGCAATATCTCAGCCTCCATGTAGGACGTCAAGATGAAAGCTGCTTCTCTCTGCATTTGCTGAGACCAGAGGAGCCGGACAGGGAGCTCCCAGTTAGTCCACCTACAGAGTGTCTCATTCTGCTGTATATAAATGTACTTAGAGAACACATTGTAATTACAAGAAATGTCTGTTGTGTTGCTGTAGCATAACATATCAGCCAATTCTAAACATTTTTAAAACAAATTAACATTGCAATTGTTGCAATACTCTATCCATCATTTGTTTTATTTGGAGGAACCAAAAAATGCAAATGTTATCAATAACAGACATGTAGCAAAGCTAGCCTTAAGAAGTCATCAGGGTGCATTTTAATTTCTGAGAATTAGAAAACCCAAAACTAAATTACATGAAACAGGGGGGGGGGCAAAATAAATAATAAAAGTACATTGCTAAGTTATTTCTTTATGCATAACTAAATCTAACAGATAATATTAATAATAACAATAAGGATTTTATGATATATTTGTAGGATGAAGTTAAGTAGGCACAGTGTTATGACAATCACATTGCTGCTGAACAGGCACGGAGCACTTACATTCATTAAACTAATATCTTGTGGAAAAAACCTTGGGGGGTAGTTATCAAGCCGTCAACCTCAAATACGCTGGAATTCCGCAGCGTATTTGTGGCGAGGCTGATTCGCCTTAGTTATCAAAGGCTCGAGACCGGCAAAAGTAGAATTTTGTGACATAAGCTTCGATCCGCCGGACTCAGTCCGACACAGATCGATTCTTACGTCACTCCAGATGTTCCGCACACAAGTGCGGCACAATCTCACTACTTTTGCTAGCTATCAAAAAACTAGCAGGTACGCTCGGCACTTTTACGGCCCAGCGTACCTGGTTTTCAATCCGCCACCCCTGGAGGCGGCGGATCCCATAGGAATCAATGGGAGTCTGACCATAGCGAAAGTACAAGTTCGCTGCTGACAGACATCCCATTGATTTCTATGGGAGCTGTCTACACCTAACACCCTAACATGTACCCCGAGTCTAAACACCACTAATCTGACCCCCCTACACCGCCGCAACTAAATAAAGTTATTACCCCCTAAACCGCCGCTCCCGGAGCCCACCGCAAGCTACTCTATACATATTAACCCCTAAACCGCCGCTCCCGGAGCCCACCGCAACTATAATAAATGTATTAACCCCTAAACCGCCGCTCCCTGAACCCGCCGCAACCTATATTAAATGTATTAACCCCTATCCTGCCCCCCCTACACCGTCGCCACCTATAATAAATTTATTAACCCCTATCCTGCCCACCACTACGCCGCCGCCACTGTCATAAAATTATTAACCCCTAAACCTAAGTCTAACCCTAACGCCCCCTAACCTAAATATTAATTAAATAAATCTAAATAAATTAACTCTTATTAAGTAAATGAATCCTATTTAAAACTAAATACTTACCTTTAAAATAAACCCTAATATAGCTACAATATAAATAATAATTATATTCTAGCTATCTTAGGATTTATTTTTATGTTACAGGTACCTTTCAATTTATTTTAACCATGTACAATAACTATTAAATAGTTATTAACTATTTAATAGCTTACCTAGCTAAAATAAAGAGAAATGTACCTGTGAAATAAATCCTAACCTAAGTTACAATTACACCTAACACTACACTATACTTTAATAAATTATTCCTATTTAAAAATAAATACCTACCTGTAAAATAAACCCTAAGATAGCTACAATATAATTAATAATTATATTATAGCTATCTTAGGATTTATATTTATTTTACAGGTAACTTTGTATTTATTTTAGCTAGTTAGAATAGTTATTAAATAGTTATTAACTATTTAATAACTACATAGCTAAAAGAAATACAAAAGTACCTGTAAAATAAATCCTAACTTAAGTTACAATTAAACCTAATACTACACTATCATTAAATTAATTAAATAAACTACCTACAAATAACTACAATTAAATACAATTACATAAACTAACTAAAGTACAAAAAATAAAAAAAGCTAAGTTACAAAAAATAAAAAAATAAGTTACAAACATGTTACAAATATTACAACAATTTTAAGCTACTTACACCTAATCTAAGCCCCCTAATAAAATAACAAACCCCCCCAAAATAAAAAAATGCCCTACCCTATTCTAAATTAAATAAATTTCAAAGCTCTTTTACCTTACCAGCCCTTAAAAGGGCCATTTGTGGGGGCATGCCCCAAAGAAAACAGCTCTTTTGCCTGTAAAAGAAAAATACAACCCCCCCCCAACATTAAAACCCACCACCCACATACCCCTAATCTAACCCAAACCCCCCTTACAAAAACCTAACACTAATCCCCTGAAGATCATCCTACCTTGAGTCGTCTTCACTCAGCCGAGCCACCGATGGAACTGAAGAGGACATCCGGAGCGGAAGAAGTTAATCCTCCAAGCGGCGCTGAAGAAATCTTCCATCCGATGAAGTCATCTTCCAAGCCGGGTCTTGAATCTTCCTTCCGCCGACGCGGAACCACCTTCTTCACCGACGGACTACGACGAATGACGGCTCCTTTAAGGGACGTCATCCAAGATGGCGTCCCCTCAATTCCGATTGGCTGATAGGATTCTATCAGCCAATCGGAATTAAGGTAGGAAAAATCTGATTGGCTGATGGAATCAGCCAATCAGATTGAGCTCGCATTCTATTGGCTGTTCCGATCAGCCAATAGAATGCGAGCTCAATCTGATTGGCTGATTGGATCAGCCAATCAGATTGAACTTGAATCTGATTGGCTGATTCCATCAGCCAATCATATTTTCCTACCTTAATTCTGATTGGCTGATAGAATCCTATCAGCCAATCGGAATTGAGGGGACGCCATCTTGGATGACGTCCCTTAAAGGAGCCTTCATTCGTCGTAGTCCGTCGGTGAAGAAGGTGGTTCCGCGTCGGCGGAAGGAAGATTCAAGACCCGGCTTGGAAGATGACTTCATCGGATGGAAGATTTCTTCAGCGCCGCTTGGAGGATTAACTTCTTCCGCTCCGGATGTCCTCTTCAGTTCCATCGGTGGCTCGGCTGAGTGAAGACGACTCAAGGTAGGATGATCTTCAGGGGATTAGTGTTAGGTTTTTGTAAGGGGGGTTTGGGTTAGATTAGGGGTATGTGGGTGGTGGGTTTTAATGTTGGGGGGGGGTTGTATTTTTCTTTTACAGGCAAAAGAGCTGTTTTCTTTGGGGCATGCCCCCACAAATGGCCCTTTTAAGGGCTGGTAAGGTAAAAGAGCTTTGAAATTTATTTAATTTAGAATAGGGTAGGGCATTTTTTTTATTTTGGGGGGGTTTGTTATTTTATTAGGGGGCTTAGATTAGGTGTAAGTAGCTTAAAATTGTTGTAATATTTGTAACATGTTTGTAACTTATTTTTTTATTTTTTGTAACTTAGCTTTTTTTATTTTTTGTACTTTAGTTAGTTTATGTAATTGTATTTAATTGTAGTTATTTGTAGGTAGTTTATTTAATTAATTTAATGATAGTGTAGTATTAGGTTTCATTGTAACTTAAGTTAGGATTTATTTTACAGGTAATTTTGTATTTCTTTTAGCTATGTAGTTATTAAATAGTTAATAACTATTTAATAACTATTCTAACTAGCTAAAATAAATACAAAGTTACCTGTAAAATAAATATAAATCCTAAGATAGCTATAATATAATTATTAATTATATTGTAGCTATCTTAGGGTTTATTTTACAGGTAAGTATTTATTTTTAAATAGGAATAATTTATTAAAGTATAGTGTAGTGTTAGGTGTAATTGTAACTTAGGTTAGGATTTATTTCACAGGTACATTTCTCTTTATTTTATCTAGGTAAGCTATTAAATAGTTAATAACTATTTAATAGCTATTGTACCTGGTTAAAATAAATTGAAAGTTGCCTGTAAAATTAAAAAAAATCCTAAAATAGCTAGAATATAATTATTATTTATATTGTAGCTATATTAGGGTTTATTTTAAAGGTAAGTATTTAGTTTTAAATAGGATTCATTTACTTAATAAGTTAATTTATTTAGATTTATTTAATTAATATTTAAGTTAGGGGGGCGTTAGGGTTAGGGTTAGACTTAGGTTTAGGGGTTAATAATTTTATTACAGTGGCGGCCGCGTAGTGGGGGGCAGGATAGGGGTTAATAAATTTATTATAGGTGGCGACGGTGTAGGGGGGGCAGATTAGGGGTTAATAAATTTATTATAGGTGGCGACGGTGTAGGGGGGGCAGGATAGGGGTTAATAGGTTTAATATAGGTTGCGGCGGGTTCATGGAGCGGCGGTTTAGGGGTTAAACTATTTATTTAGTTGCGGAGAGGTGCGGGATCAGCAGGATAGGGGTTAATAATTTTATTATAGAGGGCGACGGTATAGGGGGGCAGGATAGGGGTTACTAAGTATACTGTAGGTGGCAGCGGTGTCCGGGAGCAGCGGTTTAGGGGTTAATACATTTATAAGACTTGCGGCAGGGTTTAGGAGCGGCGGTTTAGGGGTTAGTAACTTTATTGAGTTGCGGGAGGCTCCGGGGGCGCCGGTATAGGGGGTAGAACAGTGTAGTTTAGTGTGAGTGCTTAGTGACAGGCTAGCAATAAAGCTGGGAAAAAGCCGAAGGGCAGCGAGATCGGATGAGTGATAACTGTCACAGTCCGCTGCTCATCGCCCCGCGGCTTTTTGACAGCTTTATTTGATCTTAGGCGTATTTTTTCAGGTCCGCGGCGGCGAAGGTAGGCGAGCTTAGGCGGGCGTATTGGGCCGGCGAAGCCAGAAAAGTAGACGGCTTGATAACTACCCCCCCTTGCCTCAACTTCTCAATTCAAAAATTGTGCAGTTAAGACAGAACAATACCGGCCTTCACATCCACAAGTTGCAAGTGACCTTTGATATTTGCGTCTCGGCACTTAGCTCCACTGTGAAGGATACCACCTTCAGAACCTTACAAAACACACAAATTAAAATGGGGAAAAATATCCTCAGTAAAACATATGCACTAAAGAAAATTTGAAAAAAAAGTAAAAAAGAAAGAGAAATCAAGGCAACCAAACAACCTCAAAACACAATTTCAAATTGAGATTTGGGAAGAGGAGCAGAGTGCTTTGCGGGCTGTGTTGTTGAAGCTAGGATGGGCTTGAGCAGAGTGGTGGTGGAAAAGCAAAGGATAACCAACGTTGGGAGGGCACAGGCAAGGGCAGCCATTTTTTCAGAGGGGCCCCTGTGTCCCTTCCCCCCAGCGATACCACTGCTCCAAGATACCTCTTGTTCTATTGAGAAAGACAACTTTTCTAAAAGAAATGACACTTACAAACATTTACATTAACTGTAAGAATAATGAGATCATTTGTCTTCAAGAAAAATGGAAAGTAACCATACCAACTATTTTATATGAATGAGCTATTTCTCCAATTATTGTGTGAAATGTTTCAGGGCCAGTAAATTGTCAACATACGTATAAAGTATGATGGAGGCAACCGAGCCACTCTAGAGTGAGTTTATATTTTACAGCAAAAACAGGCATAATAAAAAATAAATGTATAAAGTAGTGTTAATAAAACACAATGGGCTAGATTACAAGTGGAGCGCTATTTTAATATGCAAATTTGCCAGTTTACGGACGCACGTTAAATAAACAGTCATTGCAAGTGGCTGGTTAATGCTACCGCAAACTCGTGGAAGCAGTTTCCGTTAAGTGCAATTAATCAGAGGTCATAATGAAGTTCCTTGAATAAAAAAAAAAAAATGAGCATTTATTTTTTTTGTAAAAAAAAACCCTGCACAAAGCAGTTATAAGGGGTTAAAGTGAGGGGATATGGGGTTTTAGAAAAAAAAAATGGCACTATGGGGACTGTGTTTTTATATACATATATATTTATGTGTTAATACCTGTACATATACACATATAAACACATAAATATATATTCACATACATATATATTTTAAATTTGCAGCAAAACACTGCGGGACTTACACCCTGGGCTGTGCTAGGTTCTCTGCCATGTCTATTGGCATCAGAACGAGGCTCACATCGGAGCCTATGAAAGCGCACTCACGTAAGCTAAATGCTTCCAGGAAATGTACCTAACTTGTAATACCAGTGCACATTTGTGTGCGCTGGTATTACTGAGTGAAGCACAAATATCATGTTCGCGAAAACATAATTTATGTAAGAACTTACATGATAAATTCATTTCTTTCATATTGGCAAGAGTCCATGAGCTAGTGACGTATGGGATATACAATCCTACCAGGAGGAGCAAAGTTTCCCAAACCTCAAAATGCCTATAAATACACCCCTCACCACACCCACAATTCAGTTTAATGAATAGCCAAGTAGTGGGGTGATAAAGAAAGGAGTAAAAAGCGTCAACAAAGAAATTTGGAATAATTGTGCTTTATACAAAAAATCATAACCACCATAAAAAGGGTGGGCCTCATGGACTCTTGCCAATATGAAAGAAATGAATTTATCAGGTAAGTTATTACATAAAACATAATTTATGTAAGAACTTACCTGATAAATTCATTTCTTTCATATTAGCAAGAGTCCATGAGCTAGTGACGTATGGGATATACATTCCTACCAGGAGGGGCAAAGTTTCCCAAACCTCAAAATGCCTATAAATACACCCCTCACCACACCCACAAATCAGTTTAACGTATAGCCAAGAAGTGGGGTGATAAGAAAAAAGTGCGAAAGCATAAAAAATAAGGAATTGGAATAATTGTGCTTTATACAAAAAAATCATAACCACCACAAAAAAGGGTGGGCCTCATGGACTCTTGCTAGTATGAAAGAATTTAATTTATCAGGTAAGTTCTTGCATAAATTATGTTTTCTTTCATGTAATTAGCAAGAGTCCATGAGCTAGTGACGTATGGGATAATGACTACCCAAGATGTGGATCTTCAACGCAAGAGTCACTAGAGAGGGAGGGATAAAATAAAGACAGCCAATTCCGCTGAAAAAAATCCACACCCAAAATAAAGTTTAAATCTTATAATGGAAAAAACTGAAATTATAAGCAGAAGAATCAAAGTGAAACAGCTGCCTGAAGTACTTTTCTACCAAAAACTGCTTCAGAAGAAGAAAACACATCAAAATGGTAGAATTTAGTAAAAATATGCAAAGAAGTCCAAGTGGCTGCTTTGCATATTTGATCAACTGAAGCTTCATTCCTATACGCCCAGGAAGTAGAAACTGACCTAGTAGAATGAGCTGTAATCCTTTGAGGCGGAGTTTTACCCGACTCGACATAGGCATGATGAAACAAAGATTTTAACCAAGATGCCAAAGAAATGGCAGAAGCCTTCTGACCTTTCCTAGAACCGGAAAAGATAACAAATAGACTAGAAGTCTTTCGGAAATCCTTAGTAGCTTCAACATAATATTTCAAAGCTCTAACTACATCCAAAGAATGCAACGACTTTTCCTTAGAATTTTTAGGATTAGGACACAATGAAGGAACCACAATTTCTCTACTAATGTTGTTAGAATACACAACCTTAGGTAAAAAATTAAAAGAAGTTCGCAACACCGCCTTATCCTGATGAAAAATCAGAAAAGGAGACTCACAAGAAAGAGCAGATAATTCAGAAACTCTTCTAGCAGAAGAGATGGCCAAAAGAAACAAAACTTTCCAAGAAAGTAATTTTAATGTCCAGCAAATGCATAGGTTCAAACGGAGGAGCTTGAAGAGCCCCCAGAACCAAATTCAAACTCCAAGGAGGAGAGATTGACTTAATAACAGGTTTTATACGAGCCAAAGCTTGTACAAAACAATGAATATCAGGAAGACTAGCAATCTTTCTGTGAAAAAGAACAGAAAGAGCAGAGATTTGACCTTTCAAGGAACTTGCAGACAAACCTTATCCAAACCATCCTGAAGAAACTGTAAAATTCTAGGAATTCTAAAAGAATGCCAAGAAAAATGATGAAAAAAACACCAAGAAATGAAAATCTTCCAGACTCGATAATATATCTTCCTAGATACAGTTTTACGAGCCTGTAACATAGTATTAATCACAGAGTCAGAGAAACCTCTATGACTGAGAATCAAGCGTTCAATCTCCATACCTTCAAATTTAAGGATTTGAGAACCTGATGGAAAAAAGGACCTGCGATAGAAAGGTCTGGTCTTAACGGAAGAGTCCACGGTTGGCAAGTGGCCATCCGGACAAGATCCGCATACCAAAACCTATGAGGCCATGCTGGAGCCACCAGCAGAATAAACGAACGTTCCTTTAGAATCTTGGAAAAAGAACTATAGGCGGAAAGATATAAGCAGGATGATACTTCCAAGGAAGTGACAATGCATCCACTGCTTCCGCCTGAGGATCCCTGGATCTGGACAGATACCTGGGAAGTTTCTTGATTAGATGAGAAGCCATCAGATCTATTTCTGGAAGTCCCCATATTTGAACAATCTGAAGAAATACCTCTGGGTGAAGAAACCATTCGCCCGGATGTAGCGTTTGGCGACTGAGATAATCCGCTTCCCAATTGTCTATACCTGGGATATGAACCGCAGAAATTAGACAGGAGCTGGATTCCGCCCATACAAGTATTCGAGAGACTTCTTTCATAGCCAGAGGACTGTGAGTTCCTCCTTGATGATTGACATATGCCACGGTTGTGACATTGTCCGTCTAGAAACAAATGAACAACTCTCTCTTTAGAAGAGGCCACGACTAAAGAGCTCTGAAAATTGCACGGAGTTCCAATAATATTGATTGGTAATCTCGCCTCCTGAGATTCCCAAACCCCTTGTGCTGTCAGAAACCCCCATACAGCTCTCCAACCTGTCAGACTTGCATCTGTTGAGATCACAGTCTAGGTTGGAAGAACAAAAGAAGCCCCCTGAACTAAACGATGGTGGTCTGTCCACCACGTCAGAGAGTGTCGAACAATCGGTTTTAAAGAAATTAATTGAGATATCTTTGTATAATCCCTGCACCACTGGTTCAGCATACAGAGCTGAAGAGGTCGCATGTGAAAACGAGCAAAGGGGATAGCGTCCAATGCAGCAGTCATAAGACCTAGAATTTCCATGCATAAGGCTACCGAAGGGAAAGATTGAGACTGAAGGTTTCGATAAGCTGAAACCAATTTCAGACGCCTCTTGTCCATGAGAGACAGAATCAAGAACACTGAAACTATCAGGAAACCTAAAAAGGTTACCCTTGTCTGAGGAATCAAACAAACTTTTTGGTAAATTGATCCTCCAACCATGTTCTTGAAGAAACAACACTTATAAAAGACTGGAAAGGATCTTTCTAGTGAAAATGAGCAAAGGGAATTGAATCCAATGCTGTAGCCATAAGACCTAAAACTTCTATGCATATATAGCAACTGAAGGAAATAATAGAGACTAAAGGTACCGATAGACGGAACCCAATAACATTATCCCTTGTCTGATAGAGACAAGGACAGTGACACAAAAGGTGACCCTTGTGTGAGGAATCAAGAGATTTTGAAAAGAAGATCCTCTAACTATGTCCTTAAGAGTAAGTGAATCATATGAGATTCCGCATCCTCAGAAAATAATCTGAATGAAAACAGAAAAATGAAAATATGCATTTATTGTATCTAATGAAAACAAATAATGCTATCAATGACCATAAAAAGGCAAAATAGTTTGAATAAAAACTCCAAAACCCGGTTCCTCAAAAGGAACTGGAAGAAATACCCCAGAAGATTCCAGGTCTGAGCAGCGCTTGAACCCCATGGGTGCCCAGCCATGCTTCAACAGTACCCAAAATATATAGGACAGAAACACAGTTAAAGAAAGTGTTAGCCTTACTGGAATAAAATCAAAGAAATTTAGACAAAATAAATTTCAAAGAAGCCTTAACCTGCCCCTTACCAGCCAAGCTGGAATACAGCACGTACATCGCAAAATTAGGGAGCTGATTTCGAACTCCAATTATAGACATGTTACTTGGGAAAGAACTCAGGAATTTGTTCCTTTATAAGAACAACCAAACCAGTATAAGCTTAAAGTTTTAGTCTTAGAACTCAACCTTGAAGCCCAGAGTAACAGTTAAGAATTGAATCCAATTATGAAACAAATAATTGATTATCTTAGAACAAAAGAAATATGGATTTTTTTTTATTTTTTTTTTAAAAATCACAAAATTCTTCTAGCTAAAAAAGCTAAAGACATAGAATAACCCTCATTTGCGAAAATATTCAATAAAATGAAGACACAAATGAAATTATTAGCATGATAGCCCAGTTTAAAGGACCAGCCAATACAGTGGACTTGCATAATCAATAAATGCACAACAACAAGACAAATGCAACAGCATCTAGTCTAGTAAATGTTGTCCCTTTAACAATGCTAAAATAAATCATAATCTGATACTTGATCTTAAAGTAAACAGAGAAAATGAAGCAATTGCAAAATAAATCACAGGACCAAGAAAAGTACCTGAAACTAAATAATTTTCCATAAATAAGATACAACTATCTAAAGGAAAATAAATACTATTTTGCTATAGAAACAATAGCATAATTAGTAGAATTAGAGATAGCCCCAATAAATTGGAGAACCCTCCAAATTGAGTTTAACTGCTGGCAAAGAATATAGTTTAAAACCTTTGAAGAAGGAATAAAAGAAAATTCTCAGCCTATTCCATTCCCTAGTATAGGGAATTGGAAAGAAAACCTCTGAAAACACAGAAGAAATAAATAGGCAGAAATAATGTCAGCTAGTCTTAAAGAACTAGTTACCTTAATATCCAAAACAATCAACACCTTTTCAACAAAGAACAAATGTAGTTTAATAATAGAAAAATAATAAAAAAGTAGATTTGTTAGTGTCAATATCTGATGAAGAAAATTTCTGAAAGAGAAAAAAACATCTTCAGAGAAGGATAAATCAGTATGTTGTTGGTCATTTGAAACTTCAATAATTAAAAAAGAAGTGAAAAAGACCTAAAAATTTTATTAGAAGGCACGAAGTCAGACAAAGCCTTTAACATAGAATCAGAAAAATATTTCTTATAAGTCTTCTAAATATTTCTTGTAAGAAAAGAAAATATATAAAGCATACATTCTAATGGATTCCGCATGTAAAAGTATAACATAATAACTTATTACAAACCATAGCTAAAGATAAACATTTATAACATTTAAAATAAATGAACTTAGCTTTGGTAGAACTGAAACTCAGTTAAGCGTTTTTCCAAAAGTGGCTTCTGATTCCATCTGAGACATCTTGCAATATGTAATAGAAAAAACAACATATAAAGCAAAATTGATCAAATTCCTTAAATGACAGTTTCAGGAATGGGAAAAAAATACCAATGAACAAGCTTCTAGCAACCAGAAGCAATAAATAATGAGACTTAAATATTGTGGAGACAAAAATAACGCCGACATTTTTTGGCGCAAAAACGTCAAATAAATGACGCAACTTCCGGCGACACGTATGACGCCGGAAATGACAAGAAAATTTTTGCGCCAAGAAAGTCCGCGCCAAGAATGACGCAATAAAATGAAGCATTTTCAGCCCCCGCGAGCCTAACAGCCCACAGGAAAAAAAGTCAAATTTTAAGGTAAGAAAAAATTGATTATTCATATGCATTATCCCAAATATGAAACTGACTGTCTGAAAATAAGGAACGTTGAACATCCTGAATCAAGGCAAATAAATGTTTAAACACATATATTTAGAACTTTATATAAAAGTGCCCAACCATAGCTTAGAGTGTCACAGAAAATAAGACTTACTTACCCCAGGACACTCATCTACATGTAGTAGAAAGCCAAACCAGTACTGAAACGAGAATCAGTAGAGGTAATGGTATATATAAGAGTATATCGTCGATCTGAAAAGGGAGGTAAGAGATGAATCTCTACGACCGATAACAGAGAACCTATGAAATAGACCCCGTAGAAGGAGATCATTGAATTCAAATAGGCAATACTCTCTTCACATCCCTCTGACATTCACTGCACGCTGAGAGGAAAACCGGGCTCCAACCTGCTGCGGAGCGCATATCAACGTAGAATCTAGCACAAACTTACTTCACCACCTCCACAGGAGGCAAAGTTTGTAAAACTGATTTGTGGGTGTGGTGAGGGGTGTATTTATAGGCATTTTGAGGTTTGGGAAACTTTGCCCCTCCTGGTAGGAATGTATATCCCATACGTCACTAGCTCATGGACTCTTGCTAATTACATGAAAGAAATTATGTTTTCTTTCATGTAATTGTCAAGAGTCCATGAGCTAGTGACGTATGGGATATCAAATACCCAAGATGTGGAACTCCACGCAAGAATCACTAGAGAGTGAGGGATAAAAATAAACAACAGCCAAATGGTGAAAAAATAATCCACAACCCAAAATATAAGTTATTCTCATGAAGAAAAGAAAAACTTAAAACATCAGCAGAAGAATCAGACTGAAACAGCTGCCTGAAGAACTTTTCTACCAAAAACTGCTTCAGAAGAAGCAAAGACATCAAAACGGTAGAATTTAGTAAATGTATGCAAAGAGGACCAAGTCGCTGTTTTGCAAATCATCAACTGAAGCTTCATTCTTAAAAGCCCACGAAGTGGAGACTGATCTAGTAGAATGAGCTGTAATTCTCTGAGGCGGGGCTTGACCCAACTCAAAATAAGCTTGAAGAATCAAAAGCTTTAACTAAGAGGCCAAGGAAATAGCAGAGTCTTTCTGAACTTTCCTAGGACCAGAAAATATAACATATAGACTAGAAGTCTTCCTGAAATCTTTAGTAGCTTCAACATAATATTTCAAAGCTCTTACCACATCTAAAGAATGTAAGGATCTTTCAAAAGGATTCTTATGATTAGGACACAAAGAAGGAACAACAATTTATCTACTAATGTTGTTAGAATTCACAACCTTAGGTAAAAATTCAAATGAAGTCCGCAAAACCGCTTTATCCTGATGAAAAATCAGAAAAGGAGATTCACAAGAAAGAGCAAATAGCTCAGACACTCTTCTAGCAGAAGAGATGGCCAAAAGGAACAATACTTTCCAAGAAAGTAGTTTAATGTCCAAAGAATGCATAGGCTCAAACGGAGGAGCCTGAAACGCCTTTAAAACCAAAGTAAGACTCCAAGGAGGAGAAATTGATTTAATGACGGGCTTAATACGAACTAAAGCCTGTACAAAACAGTGAATATCAGGAAGTTTAGCAATCTTTCTGTGAAATAAAACTGAAAGAGCAGAGATTTGTCCCTTCAAGGAACTTGCAGACAAACCCCTATCCAAACCATCCTGGAGAAACTGTAAAATTCTAGGAATTCTAAAAGAAGAGAATTTATGTGAAGAACACCATGAAATGTGAATCTTCCAAACTCGATAATAAATCTTCCTAGAGACAGATTTACGAGCTTGTAACATAGTATTAATTACTGAATCAGAGAAACCTTTATGACTTAATACTAAGCATTCAATTTCCATACCTTCAAATTTAATGATATGAGATCCTGATTGAAAAACTGACCTTGAGACAGTAGGTCCGGCCTTAACGGAAGTGGCCAAGGTTGGCAACTGGACATCCGAACAAGATCTGCATACCAAAACCTGTGGGGCCATGCTGGAGCCACCAGCAACACAAACGATTGTTACATGATTATCTTGGAGATCACTCTCGGAAGAAGAACTAGAGGCGGGAAGATATAAGCAGTTTGATAACACCAAGGAAGTGTCAGTGCATCCACTGCTTCCGCCTGAGAATCCCTGGACCTGGACAGGTAACTGGGAAGTTTCTTGTTTAGATGAAAGGCCATCAGATCTATTTCTGGAAGACCCCACATCTGAGCAATCTGAGAAAACACATACAGATGGAGAGACCACTCCCCTGGTTGTAAAGTCTGACGGCTGAGATAATCCGCCTCCCAATTGTCTACACCTGGTATATGAACCGCAGAAATTAGACAAGAGCTGGATTCCGCCCAAACAATTATCCCAGATACTTCTTTCATAGCTAGGGGACTGTGAGTCCCACCCTGATGATTGACATATGCCACTGTTGTGATATTGTCTGTCTGAAAACAAATGAACGGTTCTCTCTTGAACAGAGGCCAAAACTGAAGAGCTCTGAGAATTCTAAAATATTGATTGGTAATCTTGCCTCTTGAGATTTCCAAACTCCTTGTGCTGTCAGAGATCCCCAGACAGCTCCCGAACCTGAAAGATTCGCATCTGGCCAAAACTGAAGAGCTCTGAGAATTCTAAAATATTGATTGGTAATCTTGCCTCTTGAGATTTCCAAACTCCTTGTGCTGTCAGAGATCCCCAGACAGCTCCCGAACCTGAAAGATTCGCATCTGTTGTGATCACAGTCCAGGTTGGCCAAACAAAAGAGGCCCCTTGAACTAAACGCTGGTGATTTAACCACCATGTCAGAGAGTGTCGAATATTGGGATTTAAGGATATTAATTGTGATATCTTTGTATAATCCCGGCACCATTGATTCAGCATGCAAAGCTGGAGAGGTCTCATGTGAAAACGAGCAAAAGGAATCGCATCCGATGCTGCAGTCATGAGGCCTAAATCTTCCATGCACATAGCCACTGAAGGAAATGACTGAGATTGAAGGCGCCGACATGCTGCAACCAATTTCAAATGTCTCTTGTCTGTTAGAGACAGAGTCATGGACACTGAATCTATCTGGAAAGCTAAAAAAGTAACCCTTGTCTGAGGAATTAAAAAACGTTTTGGTAAATTGATCCTCTAACCATGTTTTCGAAGAAAAAGCACAAGTTCATTCGTGTGAGATTCTGCAGAACGTAAAGACTGAGCTAGTACCAAGATATCATCCAAATAAGAAAACACTGCAATACCCTGTTCTCTGATTACAGAGAGTAGGGCACCCAGAACCTTTGAAACGATTCTTGGAGCTGTTGCTAGGCCAAATGGAAGAGCAACAAATTGGTAATGCTTGTCTAGAAAAGAGAATCTCAGGAACTGATAATGTTCTGGATGAATCGGAATATGAAGGTAAGCATTCTGCAAGTCTATTGTAGACATATAATGTCCTTGCTGAACAAAAGGCAGAATAGTCCTTATAGGCACCATCTTGAAAATTGGTACTCTTACATAACGATTCAAAATTTTCAGATTCAGAACTGGCCTGAATGAATTTTCTTTCTTTGGGACAATGAATAGATTTGAATAAAACCCCAGGCCTTGTTCCTGAAAAGGAACCGGCATGATTACCCCTGAAACCTCCAGATCTGAAACACACTTCAGGAAAGCCTGAGCTTTTACTGGATTTACTGGGATGCATGAGAGAAAGAATCTCCTCACAGGAGGTCTTACTCTGAATCCAATTCAGTACCCCTGAGAGACAATGCTCTGAATCCATTGATTTTGGACAGAATTTATCTAAACATTCTTGAAAAACCTTAATCTGCCCCCTACCAGCTGAGCTGGAATGAGGGCCGCACCTTCATGCGGATTTAGGGGCTCACTTTGGTTTCTTAAAAGGCTTGGATTTATTCCAATTTGAGGAAGGCTTCCAATTGGAAACAGATTCCTTGGGGGAAGGATTAGGTTTTTGTTCCTTATTTTGTTGAAAGGAACGAAAACGATTAGAAGCCTTAGATTTACCCTTAGGTTTTTTATCCTGAGGCAAAAAAACTCCTTTCCCTCCAGTAACAGTTGAAATAATAGAATCCAACTGAGAACCAAATAAATTATTACCTTGGAAAGAAAGAGATAGCAATCTAGACTTAGATGTCATATCAGCATTCCAAGATTTAAGCCACAAGACTCTTCTAGCTAAAATAGCTAAAGGCATGGATCTAACAACAATTTTGATAATTTAAAAAATGGCATCACAAATAAAATGATTAGCATGTTGCAGTAAGCGAACAATGCTAGATATGTCAGAATCCAATTCTTGTTGCGCTAAATTCTCCAACCAAAAAGTTGAAGCAGCTGCAACATCAGCCAAAGTAATTGCAGGCCTAAGAAGATGACCTGAATATAAATAGGCTTTCCTTAGATAAGATTCAATCTTACTATCTAAAGGATCTTTAAAGGAAGTACTATCTTCCATAGGAATAGTGGTTCATTTAGCAAGAGTAGAAATAGCCCCATCAACTTTGGGGATCTTTTCCCAAAACTCTATTGCAATTGCTGGTAAAGGATACAATTTTTTAAACCTTGCAGAAGGATTAAAAGGAGTACCTGGCTTATTCCATTCCTTAGAAATCATGTCAGAAATAGCATCAGGAATAGGAAAAACCTCTGGAGTAACCACAGTAGTTTAAAAACAGCATTTAAACGTTTACTGGTTTTAATATCAAGAGGACTAGCTTCCTCAATATCCAATGTAATTAACACTTCCTTTAACAAAGAACGCATATACTCTATTTTAAATAAATAAGTAGATTTGTCAGTGTCAATGTCAGAGGAAGGATCTTCTGAATCAGATAGATCCTCATCAGAGGTGGATAATTCATTATGCTGTCGGTCATTTGAAATTTCATCAACTTTATCAGAAGTTTTAAAAGACCTCTTACGCTTATTAGAAGGTGGAAATGCAGACAAAGCCTTCTGAATAGAATCAGTAACAAATTCTTTAAAATTCATAGGTATATCATCTACATTAGAAGTTGAGGGAACTGCAACCGGCAATGTACTATTACAGATGGAAACTGTATCTGCATGTAAAAGTTTATCATGACAAATATTACAAATGACATTTGGAGATATAATCTCCACAATTTTACAACAAATGCACTTAGCTTTGGTAGAACCGATGTCAGGCATCAAAGTTCCATCAGATATTTCTGAGGCAGGATCAGATTGAGACATCTTGCAAAATGTAAAAGAAAAAACAACATATAAAGCAAAATTATCAATTTCCTTATATGACAGTTTCAGGAATGGGAAAAAAAGCAAATAGCATAGCCCTCTGACATAGCAAAAGGCAAGAGGCAAAAGCAATGGGGCAATAAATAATGAAAAAAAGTTGGTACCAAGTATGACGCACAACGTAACTGAAAACATTTTTTGGTGCCAACCATGTCAGGAAATGACACACTCACGTCACTAGCGACGCAACCCTGTGTGAACCCCTGTGTCAAGTATGACGCCGGAAATGACGAACTTGCGTCAACGGACGTGCCTTTCGCGCCAAAAAAAATTTTGCAACAAGAATGACGCAATAAAGAGTAGCATTTAGCACACCCGCGAGCCTAAGACAGCCCGCAATTTGAACAAGTAGTCAATTGAAAAAAAGACTAAACCCCAGGTAAGAAAAATATTTCTCAATATTAACTTTCCCAAATATGAAACTGATAATCTGAAAAAGGAAATACATGAACCTGACTCATGGCAAATATAAGTACAATACATATATTTAGAACTTTATATAAATGCATAAAGTGCCAAACCATAGCTGAGGTGTCTTAAGAAATAAAAACATACTTACCCAAAGACACCCATCCACATATAGCAGATAGCCAAACCAGTATTGAAACAGTTATCAGTAGAGGTAATGGTATATGAGAGTATATCGTCGATCTGATAAGGGAGGTATGAGATGAATCTCTACGACCGATAACAGAGAACCTATGAAAAAGACCCCCGTTAGGAAAATCATTGCATTCAATAGGTAATACTCTCTACCTCCCTCTGACATTCGCTGTACTCTGAGAGGAATCGGGCTTCATAATGCTGAGAAGCGCATGTCAACGTAGAAATCTTAGCAAAACTTACTTCACCACCTCCATAGGAGGCAAAGTTTGTAAAACTGAATTGTGGGTGTGGTGAGGGGTGTATTTATAGGCATTTTGAGGTTTGGGAAACTTTGCCCCTCCTGGTAGGATTGTATATCCCATACGTCACTAGCTCATGGACTCTTGCCAATTACATGAAAGAAAGCGCAATTTTGTGCTCCACTCGTAATCTAGGCCGATATCAGGATACTTTTGCTGTCCATTTTTAATAAACATCAAGTAATGTTTACACTACATTACTATTATATATTACAATAATATATTACTAATATTACTATTATTAAAAAATCTGCATGTGTATTTTCTTAAAAATAAACAGCGAGATTACGAGTTTGGCGTTGGCCTTAAAAAGCAGCATTGAGAGGTCCCAACGCTGCTTTTTAACGCCCGCTGGTATTACGAGTCTGGCAGGTACAGGTGTACCGCTCAATTTTCTTCTGTGACTGGAGCATACCGCAAATCCCTTTACGTCAATTGCGTATCCTAACTTTTTAATGGGATTTGCCTAACGCTGGTATTACGAGTCTTGGAAGAAGTGAGCGGTAGACCCTCTCCTGTCTAGACTTCTACCACATTTTAAAATCAGTAGTTAAGAGTTTTATGGGCTAACGCCGGAACATAAAACTCTTAACTAAAGTGCTAAAAAGTACACTAACACCCATAAGCTACCTATTAACCCCTAAACCGAGGCCCCCCCACATCGCAAACACTATAATAAAATTATTTAACCCCTAATCTGCCGACCGAACATAGCCGCCACTGTAATAAATATATTAACCCCTAAACCGCCGCACTCCCATCTCGCAAACACTAGTTAAATTTTATTAACCCCTAATCTGCCCTCCCTAACATTTCCGACAGCTACCTACATTTATTAAGCCCTAATCTGTCGCCGCTACTATATTACATTTATTAACCCCTAAACCTAAGTCTAAACCTAACCCCCCCTAACTTAAATATAATTTTAAATAATCTAAATAAAATTACTAAAATTAAATAAATGAATCCTATTTAAAACTAAATACTTACCTGTAAAATAAACCCTAAGCTAGCTACAATATAACTAATAGTTACATTGTAGCTAGCTTAGGGTTTATATTTATTTTACAGGCAAGTTTGTATTTATTTTAACTAGGTACAATAGTTATTAAATAGGTATTAACTATTTAATAACTACCTAGTTAAAATAAAGACAAATATACCTGTAAAATAAATCCTAACCTAAGTTACAATTACACCTAACACTACACTATCATTAAATAAATTACCTAAACTACCTACAATTAATTACAATTAAATTAAATAAACTAAATTACGGAAAAAACACTAAATTACAGGGAAAAAAAAGAATTACAAGAATTTTAAACTAATTACACCTAATCCCCCTAATACAATAAAAAAGCCCCGCAAAATAATAAAATTCCCTACCCTATACTAAATTACAAATAGCCCTTAAAAGGGCCTTTTGCAGGGTATTGCCCCAAAGTAATCAGCTCTTTTACCTGTAAAAAAAAAAGACAATACCCCCCCAACATTAAAACCCACCACCCACACACCCAACCCTACTCTAAAACCCACCCAATCCCCCCTTAAAAAACCTAACACTAAACCCCTGAAGATCTCCATACCTTGAGCCATCTTCACCCAGCCGGGCACAAGTGGACCTCCAGAGGAGCAGAAGTCTTCATCCTATCCGGGCAGAAGAGGTCCTCCAAGCGGCAGAAGTCTTCATCCAGGCGGCATCTGCTTTCTTCATCCATCCGGAGCAATAGGAAAAATCCTATTGGCTGATCCAGGATTGAAGTTCAATCCTATTGGCTGATTGGATCAGCCAATAATCTTGAGCTCGCATTCTATTGGCTGTTCCAATCAGCCAATAGAATGCAAGCTCAATCCTATTGGCTGATCGGATCAACCAATAGGATTTTTCCTATATTAATTCCGATTGGCTGATAGAATCCTATCAGCCAATCGGAATTCAAGGGACGCCATCTTGGATGACGTCATTTAAAGGAACCTTCATTCAGTGTTAGGACATCGTTTGAAGAGGATGGCTCCGCGTCGGCTGGCTTGAAGATGGACCCGCTCCGCTCCAGATGGATGAAGATAGAAGATGGCGCCTGGATGAAGACTTCTGCCGCTTGGAGGACCTCTTCTGCCCAGATCGGATGAAGACTTCTGCCCATCTGGAGGTCCACATGTCCCCGGCTGGGTGAAGACGGCTCAAGGTAGGGAGATCTTCAAAAGGCCCTTTTAAGGGCTATTTGTAATTTAGTATAGGGTAGGGAATTTTATTATTTTGGGGGGCTTTTTTATTTTATTAGGGGGATTAGATTAGGTGTAATTAGTTTAAAATTCTTGAAATTCTTTTTCTTTCTGTAATTTAGTGTTTGTTTTTTTCCGTAATTTAGTTTATTTAATTTAATTGCAATTAATTGTAGGTAGTTTAGGTAATTTATTTAATGATAGTGTAGTGTTAGGTGTAATTGTAACTTAGGTTAGAATTTATTTTACAGGTATATTTGTCTTTATTTTAACTAGGTAGTTATTAAATAGTTAATAACTAATTAATAACTATTGTACCTAGTTAAAATAAATACAAACTTGCCTTTAAAACAAATATAAACCCTAAGCTAGCTACAATGTAACTATTAGTTATATTGTAGCTAGCTTAGGGTTTATTTTACAGGTAAGTATTTAGTTTTAAATAGGAATTATTTATTTAATTGTAGTAAATTTATTTAGATGTATTTTAATTATATTTAAGTTAGGGGGGTGTTAGGGTTATACTTAGGTTTAAGGGTTAATAAATTTCTAATAGTGGCGGCGACGTTTGCGGTGGCAGATTAGGGGTTAATAAATTTAATATAGTTGCGGCGAAGTTGGGGGGGCAGATTAGGGGTTAATAAATATAATGTAGGTGTCGGCGATGTTGGCGGCAGCAGATTAGGGGTTCATAAGTATAATGTAGGTGGCGGCGGTGTCCGGAACGGCAGATTAGTGGTTAATAATATAATGCAGGTGTCAGCGATAGCGGGGGTGGCAGATTAGGGGTTAATAAGTGTAATATTAGGGATGTTTAGACTCGGGGTTCATGTTAGGGTGTTAGGTGCAGACATAAAATTAATTTCCCCATAGGAAACAATGGGGCTGCGTTAGGAGCTTAACGCTGCTTTTTTGCAGGTGTTAGGTTTTTTTTTCAGCCAGCTCAGCCCCCTTGTTTCCTATGGGGAAATTGTGCAAGAGCACGTTTAGCCAGCTCACCGCTGACTTAAGCAACGCTGGTATTGAGGTGAGATGTGGAGCAAAATTCTGCTCTACGCTCACCTTTTTGCGGCTAACGCCAGGTTTAAAATAACCTGTAGTACCAGCGTTGTCTTAAGGGAGCGGTGGGAAAAAAAGGCTTGTTAGCACCGCACCCCTGTTACCGCAAAACTCGTAATCTAGGCGAAAGAAATTTATTAAAAAGTGAACTACCAAAGAAAAAAGATTTTATATATGTGCTTCATTGTAGGCATCAAGTTATTTATATGCAGTGACACTCTTGTCTATATATATGTTAGACTTATAGTAGATTGCATTTTACACTATCGCTGTGTAAACAGTAATTGCAAACAGAGAATTGCTCATTATTGCGTTAGTATTACATTCGGCTCAGACGATAGGGTCACTGGGTTTACAGTGCTCATATCAAATTATAACAAACCATATCAAATTAATTTTTCGTCTCCAGATCTTCTTAAAGGGACAATGTTCTTACTCAAAAACATCCATCATGGATATGGAAGAGCGTCAATAAATAAGGGTATTCCATCTTTGGTAGGTTTTTAATGTTGTCCTAGACTCAAACCTCTGATATTTTGGCAAACTCAATAAATAAATTACTAGTTAGCAGCTAGCATTATTCTGATTCCTTAACGGGACAATATACGGCGCCAAGCTGGATTTCCCGCACGGCTATTGGCTAACAGGTGGAAAAGTCAGCTCTCAGCCAAATAGCGTTCTGCCGAGGGGTGCCTTAGCAGGCAGTGCAGCGAACACTGCAAACAAATAAAGGAGCTTTCAGAATTAAGTATTTTATGCTTCATGAATGAAAGTCCCCTTTATTTGTTCCAATGGTAAATCCTAGTATTTCACAAACGCTAGGATTTACCATCACTTTAGTCCAATTTCCCCCCCCCCCCCCCCACCAGAAACAATGATATTTGCTGTGCACATTTTGATAATGTAGGTATATTGGAAACAATTCTTTAAATTGCATTCTTTATCTGAATCATGAAACATTACTTTTAACTGTAGTGTCCCTTTAAAAAAAAAACATTTATTAGAAATAACAGTCTTGAACGATTTACCGTAAAACATAAAAGAACATTTAAATGGTCCACACCCCTAGAAAATCTTCTTGTGTTTATTTTCTCTCCTTTGCTGGGGCCAGTTTTTGAGCAATATAATTGAACTTCCCACTCATCAGTGACATGCCGCAGGGATAAGTGTTTTGTAGTCTGCAGGTCATACTAGAATTTCAGACAGAGGTGGGAAAGGTACAAATTTAATAGTAGATTACTGGAAAGTGGGAAAAATAAATAATTATTCAGAGCATTTTTTAACTAATCTTAAAGGGATATGAAATCCAAACATTTTCTTTTGTGAGTTGGACATTGCATACATAAAAAAAAATAAGTTTCCAATTTACTTTTATGATCAAATTTGCTTTTGTTCCAGTGGTATTTTTTGTTGAAGATATAATTAGTAGGTTTCTGGAGCACTAAATGGCAGGAAATAGTGCTGCTATCTAGCGCTCTTGCAAAGAGATAACAGTCTTGCAAAACTGCTGCCGTATAGTTCTCCAGACATGCACACTCCTGAGCTTTAAGGGATATGATACCCAAATGTTGAAGCACTGACTAGAAAATATCACCTGAACATCTCTATGTAAAAAAGGAAGATATTTACCTCACAATTTCCTAAGTATTGAAACTCCATTGTAAAGATTCTTACCCCATGACTTGCAACCATGTGCATCTGGCATGTGCAAGCAAAGTCATGTTATTTCCCTATTCAGTTTAAGGAAGTTTACTATGAAATCTCACAAGATTTAAGTGAAATCTCGTGGGATCACAGAAAAGCAATGCATGACCTCAGCACTGCAGATGCTGATTGGCTATTGTTTTTTTTTTCCAACTTGCAGATGGACAGTAGCTGAAGTGTAACTGTTACCAAAGCACTTACTCTTGTAAACTGAAGAAATGATAAGATAAAATATCTTCCTTTTTTACATATAGATATTTTCTTGTCAGCTTTTTACAGTTATTGTGCATCACTTTCAAGTGATTTACTATATGAGGGCATTTAAGTGCCTACTTTTTAACAAAAGATACCAAGCGAGCAAAGAAAATTTGAAGAAAGATGCTTAAATTTGCATGTTCTATCCGAATCATGAAAGAAACGAAAAAAGGGAATTTCTTAGACCTTGAAGGCCGCCTCTAATTTAAATGCATTTTGACAGTTTTTCACCACTAGAGGGCATTAGTTCATGTGTTTCATATAGATAACATTGAGCTCATGCACGTGAATTTACTGAGCACTGATTGGCTAAAATGCAAGTCTTTCAAAAGATCTGAAATAAGGAGGCAGTCTGCAGAGGCTTAGATACAAGGTAATTACAGAGGTAAAATGTATTATTATAACTGTGTTGGTTATGAAAAACTGGGGAATGGGTAATAAAGGGATTATCTTTCTTTTTAAACAACAAAAAATATGTTGTTTACTGTCCCTTTAAGTAAATTGTGTTAATTTATGTTAAAGGGACAGTCAAGTCAAAAAAAAACTTTCATGTTTCAAATATGGCATGTAATTTTAAACAACTTTCCAATTTACTTTTATCACCATTTTTGCTTTGTTCTCTTGGTATTCTTAGTTGAAAGCTAAACCTAGGAAGGCTCATATGATAATTTCTAAGCCCTTGAAGGCCGCCTCTAATCACATGCTTTTGTATTTGCTTTTCACAACAGGGGAGAGCTAGTTCCTGTAAGCCATATAGATAACATTGTGAGCACGCCTGTGAATTGTGGCAGACACTGCACTAATTGGCTAAAATGAAAGTCAATAGATAATAAATAAAATGTCATGTGATCAGGGGGCTGTCAGAAGATGCTTAGATACAAGGTAATCACAGAGGTAAAAAGTGTATTATTATAACTGTGTTGGTTATGCAAAACTGGGGAATGGGTAATAAAGGGATGATCTATGTTTTTAAAGAAAAAAAATTCTGGTGTTGACTGTCCCTTTAAGCCTTCCCTGAAACCCAAAGTTAGAAAAAATAAATCCTTAGGAGAAGCTGTTTCTGAATGTTATTTCAGATCTCTGACAATAAATTACTTACTGCTGCAAATCTCTGCAATACTAATAGCCCCATGTATCTGGTGTCATATTATTTAACAATTAACATACAACCTTTATGTATTTATATGAATATTTATGTAAGGTAATAAAATACTGTTGGGAAAAGGTCAAATGAGGATAAATGGAGCTCACTGACAAGTACCTTAAAGTGTTTATAGTGGCAGCCTGCAGACGGAATATTGAACAGCTTTTTTACATTGAATATGAATGATTCCTGTTAACTGTTCCTCACAGCTGCCAATCATTGCCCCAATCTCACTCAGGTTTTTTACCAATTGATTTAATCAGATATCCTCTGAAGGGCACAGTCACATGACTCCAAATATTTCCTCTCTTCAGTAAAGTTTTGATTTAAAATCTGCCCCAGAACACACATTTTAACAAATTATCATTAGAGCTAGTTTGTAATGTATAAAACTTATATTTCTTATTAGATGCCAAAGGAACATCAAACCCTTTTTACATATGCAGCAATTAAGGAAATGATTTGCTTTTAAATATAAATGTTTTAAAAACATCTAAAGTGTCATTTTAGTAAGAAAACTTGCATTATCAAATTGTGCACCATCTTTTTATAAGCACACTTTCTGAGGCACCAGCTCCTACTGAGCATGTGCAAGAGTTCACAGTGCATAGGTATATGAGCCTGTCACATGATACATCAGAAGGCAAATTGAAGGATATTTTGACATTTGTCCAAAAAAACCTACTGTGTATTTTTAAATTATGAGTAAGTGCTAATGCACTGTCTTTTTATTATGCACTTGCTGACTGTGCTGTTCAATTGTAAATTGTCCTTTAAAGAAAAGTAACAGGAAAATAAAAATGAGAGAAACACGTCAGTTTTGAAATAGACACGACTATGAGACAAGACTAGACTAGAATGCCCTGGATCACCCACACTCAACCACTTGTTCACATATGCGAGATCGCTGAGATACCTTTCATTCTATATAGTGAGAATATTCTTCCTTAACAATGCAAATATTTTACAAATACACAGATTTATAAAAAAAAAAAAAAAACATTTTGCAAACATGTTTTAAAACTGTTGCAGTTGTAGTCATAGTATTTCTGGTTTGAGATATCATGTATTGGAAACGTCACATAACTAAAGATGCTAACAGGGCCAGACTTAAAAATCAGACCAGTTCTGGAAATTTGTATAGACCGACCCAGACCCGCCCCCCCACCAGCCCAGCCTTGCCCCCTACCCAACCAACTCCGCCCCCTGGTATAAGCCTGCTTATAATTATATTATATACATAACAGCCAATCTCTCCCTCCAACCCCTGACAACAGTGCTACTGTACTAATGTGCTCGTGCTCCCTATGTGCCAGCTTGAGCCTCCAGCTCGGCTCCTTCTCCTCATGTGTGCAGTGTCACATGATGTCCCCCACCCCCTTCTCCTCCCTGCAGTGCTATTGGAGCAGAGTGGCCGCATTATTATGTGAGCTTGAGCCTCGGCACACTCAAAAAGAAGGTTGCTCTGCTCCCTCAGCTGCTCACTGTGCTTTCACTGCCAATAGCTGGGCGGCCCATCAGGATTTTCCCCAGTATCCCGGCAGGCCAATCCAGCCCTGGATGTTAATGGCTTGAACACCCTGTAATGAAAGGCTTCAAAAGTTAAGGTGAAGTGATGCTCATTCAATGAATTTTAAACATTATCTCACCTTTACAATGAGACCTCTTAGCAACTACACAATATTCTATGAATCTTGCCTTTTAAAAATGTCTCCAGTAAGTTTATGGGCTCTAAATATTCCTGCCTATAATGTTAATTATTTAAGGACATGATCACATGTAATATAGTCTAGTCTTATGATAGATGATCAAATTAAAGGAGCCATGAATATATGTCTTGCTTCTTCCTGAAAACCAATACGAAAGTAATTGTAAAGAAGCCCTCCAAATCTTTCCTGAACTACAATAAACTAAATAAAACTATTACTAGAAAAAAAAATCATATAAATAGCAATATTAAAACAAGTGATAACCATCTTAAGGGGGCTTGCAACCAATTATTTTTTTTCTTTCATGATTCAGATAGTGCATACAATTTCAAACAACTTTGTAATTCACTTCTGTTATCAAATGGGTATGCTTAGTTAAAGGAGCAGCATGCATTACTGGGAGCTAGCTGAACACACGTGTGAGCCAATGACAAGTGGCATGTATGTGCAGAGTCTACCTAGGTCTACTTTTCAACAAAGGATAACAAGAGAACAAAGCAAATGACATAATAGAAGTAAACTGAAAAGTTGTTTAAAATTGCATGCTATATCTGACTTATGGAGGTTCAATTTGGACTTTATTGTCCCTTTAAAGTGAAGCATAGTCAGTTCAGAAATAGTTTGTGGAAACCCTTTACAGAAAGGGTAGTTGATTCAACAAACTTGCAACAGAGGTTATGCACTAAGGGACTTCAATAACGCCTGTGATATTACTAAGGCTGTCCTAAGTATAAATTAATCTTACAATTCAGGATGAAATATGGGCAGATTTAATGGACTTTCTGGTTTTTTAACTGTCATCCAAATCTCTGTTTCTCTGCAAAGTCACATTTTTCAAGCTTTTAGCAAAGACGCTTCCTGCATTATAAGTTGTCAATGTATCTACAAGATATCTAAGCTTCAGATTTGGACACACTATAGTCTTTACAAAGGTTAGATTTAATACTACAGAGGACAATCTGACACTAAATTGCACTGCAAAGTTTATCACTTAAATGTGACCAGATGTTTTATAATCTCAGTTCAGTCTTTAGTCTACACAACTGATGCTAGTAGAATTAAGAGGTTAATTACTATGTATGAGATGAGTGGTTATTATTATTATTCCTCTACACCTGGTCTGCATAGTTTAGTGTGTAGGGGCTACACTGTGATCCCAGAACAGAAACTGAGCAGTGCAGTGTGTGTTTATGTGAGAGCTGTCACGTTCCTCTACCAAATGACAAGGGACATGTGTGTGCTGATCAGCAGTGTGACATCATGGGCTACTTATAGCAAGGCTTGATGAATGAATACTTTACACTAGGGCATTTTAAGGCAACATTTTTTTTCTAGATCTTTGAATTTAAAGGGACATGGAAGTAAAAAAGAAAACTTTCATGAGACATGTGAAGCATATGATTTAAAAAATTGCTTCAATTAACACATTTTAGTTGTTCTCTTGGTCTCTTTCGTTTAACTTTATCTCCTTTCCATAAGAGCATACTGAAGTGGGCTCAGGGGTGTGCACGTGTCTTGTTTTCTTTCTAAAAAAACTTCCTTTTTGGTACTATAGATAACTTAATTAAAGGGACACCTATCAAAGTTAAAGGGATAGTTTACCCAAACATTTTCTCACATTTAAATTGTTCCTAATGATCCATTTTACCTGCTGGAGTGTATTAAATTGTTTACAAGTAGCTCCTTTACCCCTATTTTGGCCTTTGAAATTGTCAAAATAGGGGAAAAAAATTTGAAATTGGCCTTTTGAAATTCAGTTTGTGGTTTCCCAACCTATACTGAAAGTTTTGATACTGGAGTCTCAGCTATTGAATAGCCTAAGTAAACACAGCCAGCAGAAGAGATTACACTCCCAGTGGGGTGCAGGGTAGTTAAGTAATAAAATGATAATTTTGCATTGTTCTCTTTATGTATTGAGCTTTAGTTTTCCAGACAAATATAAGATAAGAAAGCAAGTCTGTGTACACAAAGTGATAACATAATGAGATATGATATTACCTGAAGCTCAACCCATTGTAATAGTCTGTGGTTTAAAAGCACAAAACCAGCTACTTCATGTATACAAATAAACCTGACAATGCAATTTCTCAAATATTTTATACCCTGCAGCTGGTATAACAAGTCGTTGAAAATACATTAATATAAAAACTATTTTACAGTGTACTGTCCCTTTAACAACAAGCTGTGTTGATGAACAGGGACACAACCGCAGAAGCAGACAAATATTTATGAAGCACAGGATCATCTATTTTTCAAGAAAAGGAACAACAAAAATAAAATAAAAACATAAAAAAACATATTAAAATACCGTATTTTACATGCAATAAATAATGCCCTTTGTACTGTATGTTCTTTGAACAAACTTTTTCAGAGATTAAGGGGTACTGCACTGGGATTTACTGATGTGATATAAACTTTAGGCAGTGATTTATACCTTCAAGTGCCTTGGACACTATAAGGATATCCTGCTTTCACTCTCTTCCCCTTTTATTATGACATCTATTAAATATCCGTCATTGCCCTACATAATTAATCCATTTACTGATCTCTAGAGAATAAAATGCTGAGCTGGACCTGCCAGGGTTACAATCTGCAGCATTGAAGTTTGATGTAAATATACACTGCAACTGGCAAATATTCAACCAGTACACACTTTAATCTTTTTTTTTTTTTTTTGGTCTGGATAATGCAACAAGCAACATACAAATTAAATAAAAACACACAAAAAAATGTTTTAGTGCTGGAATAGAAGTGTTCCTCTTTAAATGTCCACCCCCTTTTCTTCTCATAACTAACCAAGAGTAACTATAATTATATTTACAGGTCATTTGAGGAGTTGTAAGAAGCATTTGCTCTCCTTTGAAATAGTCATATCATATCCTCTTCAGGAATCCCATTTAGGCACTGACATTAACAAAGACAGAAGTCATTCATCATTCATGACCTCGGAGCTGTGTCCCCATCACATGTAAGTGTCCAGATCATATTTAGTATTTGTTCATTATCTTGCGCACGAGATTACTTGTTGGGAAAACCTTTACTCAAGATCATAAAACATCCGTTGCACTTCAGTGACTTAGAACCAAGAGCACCTTATTTAAAATGTTTGTAATTCTATTTGTAATTACTGTTCTCACATGGTTACTATATATATAGAGAGAGGACAGTTTGTAATGGGCACATTTGCTAAAGGGCTTAGTATGAAAAAAGAAAACAATGTGAACAGTAGACATGAGCACAGATAAAATATTAACTATGGACAAATCATGTCACAGAAAAAAAAACAGTATTTCATTTTGTCTATTATTTGTTAAAGAGATATGAAAATCAAACTTTTTCTTTTATGATTCAGAAGAGAATACAATTTTTTTTTTTAAATGTCCAATTTACTTCTATCAAATTTGTGTCATTCTCAAGTTATTCTTTGTTTAAGAGATATCTAGATAGGTTGCGTGCACATGTCTCGAGCACTACATGACAGGAAATAATGCTATCAACTAGCCCTCTTGCTAATGTATAAGATTGTTGCAAAACGGCTGCCATTTAGTGCTAAAGGCACATGCACGCTCATGAATTTACCTTCCTGCTTTTCAACAAAGAATAACAACAACAAAAAGAAAATCTGATAATAGAAGTGTCAGTATATGGCCGGGTTATAATACAATATATTTAATAATTATTCATTAAAATAAACCCCCAATAAAAAAAATGCATATACCAAACATTAAAATTAATGTAAATTCCTAAATTCTTTATATTAGTTAAAATGTATAGGCACATTGAATTATATTGATAGAAAACCAAATATGAATCAAACTATACACGTTTAAACTATTATAATATGCTATGCAAAGATCATAAAAGTTACCTTATTTATTAACCTTATTCGCAATTGAATTTCATTAAAATACCACAATGAGATACCAAGATATGAGCCACTAACATTCAGACTGGTACAATTAAGTTATTTAACCTACAAATGATTCGATACAATGCTAATTAAAACACCAGAAGTATATATATTCTTAATGTAAACAGCCAGATTATATATACTCCTCACGCAGATGCGAAGAGAATTTAAAAATAGCCGAAAATAAAATTGATGAGTTTGCCCAAGACATGGCCACCTTAGATAAGCATAACCTTAGTTTACTAGCCAAAATACAAGAGTTAAACAACTCGCACAAAGCCAGAGAGAATTAAGTGGTTTAAAAAGATTGTATCGTCATAATGAAAACCCCTCTATTAGCAATAAGGATAATGCGGACAATTCTAAATCTCTTAAAGATTACATCAGGACTGAACTGCAGAAATTTAGGGAAGAATTTAAACAAGTGACCCCTATTGGGTCAGAAGTAAACCTCCCAAATAGACAGTCACCTCATGTTATCAATTCAGAGAACTGCTACACTTCAGAGGGGGAGGGAAGCTCTAGTAGTGAGTCAGAGAGCGGAGCTAGCTACCCAAATAGCCCACGTAGTACTAATGTACCTAGGGGGTTTCCCCATAGTGAATATAGGGCAGATAAGTGATGCTCCAGCCCCGAAATAAGGCTCCTAGGAAAGGCCGAGATACGTCTAATATGGTATATAACACCCCTAAAATAATTACATTTTAAGTCATGCAGTACCTAAATTCTCCAGCAAGGGAACCAATTCTATAATTGACCACTTAGCGACTTATGAAAATGCTTTATCCATTATGAATGTTACAAGTGAGCAGTCAAAAATTGAATTTCTGCCCTGGGTATTTGAAGGTAAATATCACAAATTCTTTGCTTCACTAAAGGATATGAATATTCATTCCAGGAATAAGACAAAACGACAATTTGGGCAATATCGCACTAAAACTGCAGCAAAAATAGCTGTATACAGTTTAAAATGTAGTGCAAATCAAAGCCCTATAGAATTTCTTTCTGTACTGAAAAGTGCGTACAGTATGGCTGAAGATAATCCCATATTTGAATGCTCAGAATTTGTGAATTTATTTTTCGAAGCATTGCCCGCGCCCATCAAACTTAATTTAGCTAGAGATTTTGATGAGCACTGCTCATTGGACTGGCTGATCAAAGAGAGTACATAGTTATACTCTATTCAGCAGTCCGGTGAACAGGGGGTTAAAAGGGAACCAAATCCCAGTCCCAAAATTGTGGCAGAAACTAGGGTGTCACCTAGCCCCCTCAATTTGGAGTCTAAAAAGAAAACCTATACAAAGGTGGCCTGAGAAAACAGGCCATCCCCACAAAGTTTTTACTCTGCCCCTTCCCCAACAAGGGCTGAGGCGCAGGGAGGTTATGCTCAAGGTGGGGGGCATACCCAGGTAAATAATTATTCCCAAAGAGATGAACGCCCACAAAATAATTGATATCCCCGTAAAAATAAATACCAAAAGTGGCGAAAATACTCTCAGGGTAACCAGACACCCCAAGTAAATAGTGCTCCCCAAAATACTAACGCTGAACAAGTTGAACCCCACAGACAACCACATCAAAATAGGAGAAATAGTTATGATTCTGAGGGATCCCAAGGATCCAGGAATCAATACCCTGGGACATCAAAAAATTGGTCCATGCGTAAAGATAGCTTGTCCATTCAAGTGGGCCAGCTCATTACACAAGTTAGTCAATTATGTACACTATTTACTAATATGAGTCAAGCTTTTACAGCTCAGCAACCTAACAATCCTTTAGGGGTACAGCCAGTGGCCAGCAGTGGGCCACAGGCACAGTCATAAATACTGCAATATCACCTGAAAGAGAGGTGAGAGATATGATATGATAAATGTCAATAATGGTACTAATCATATTCTCTCCCTACAGACCGGAAACGGACAATTTAGCTGGGATGACAAGCTACCTCAGCCGGGAAACTTTAACACATTTCTTCCTTTGCAGCATTCTCTTAACCTTATTTCCACAGATGCAGTACACAAGAACCCAGTTGACCCTATTATAGAGGGTATCGGTAAGAATGAAGTTTCTTCTGCATCAGGTAACACGGCGGGTTCAGGTAACATGTGGCGAAGCCCACAATTGTGTAATCATGCCAATTTTATGTGTGAAACGGTGGAAACTGCAGGGAGATATTATGTATTCGTTGAGCTCCAGGATTCAGTCTCCAACCCTATCATGGGATTAATTGATACTGGGTCTCAGGCCACTATTTTATCCCACAGGTACTACGCACAGCTAAATGAGCTAACACCCCACAAACCTAAAATAAAAGAATTTGATGGTTCACTAATAGGTGTTGGGGGTGACTCTCTAAAAGTCTATGGTACTGCATGGTTAAAATTGAGGCTGGGGAACATGATGATAAGACACCCTGTCATTATAGTGGATCTGCCAACTGATCATTTAATTATTGGTAGTGATCTCCTGAAGCGATTAAGCACCATAATTGATTGCATAAATAATGTAATTTGGTCACAAGTAAAAAGGCCTGTTAATTATGAGAAATCCGGTATATCTTGCACCAAGCATAACTGTCACGTGGTGGAAGAGAAACCAGATGCTGTGGAGATTCATTTCAGGAAGGACTCTATACCTGAAATCACTATCCTACAAATAGATGATCAAACTCCTTTAAGTGGTTCTGATGGTAATACTTTTAAAATTTTGCCTGGAAAGATAGCAAACATCTCCTTGGATGGTGATGTATTAACCATATCTCTCCACAAGGGGGATCATAAAATCACTAAAGGAGGAGGCCACGCTCAAAACCTCGCTGGAATTGAGAGAGTTAAAGAGAATCTATTTATCACTATGCAAGTGCATGACCTTGGTAAAACCAAATATGCTAAATTGAAATTAAAACAGGAAGCTAGCTATATAAGCGAAGGCTTATTAACGCAGATCGCTGAACCTAAGGTGATTAAATATCTTTCTCCCCAAGACCACTGTGTCCACGGCCTGGATGACAGGTTTGAAAGCTATAACATCACAGCTAAGTGCTTGTTATCTATATCTATAGGTAATAAATTAGTGAACCACCTGTTTTTAGTTTTAAATACTCCCCATAATCAAATATACATTGGCAATGATCTCTTACATAGATATGCCATACAAATAGATTTGATTAATTCTTGCTTCTGGAGCAGGTTAAAGGGGGACCCTGAAGTTTTTCAGGATGAAAACGCAGCCCTGAAATCAAACTAGTAAATGCCATATGCTGTGAATATGCAGGTGTCTAACAATGTTATAATCCCTGTGGGGCTGATAAATTCCTCTTATCCTTACAGGTAAAAAGAGGTCAGAAATTAAAAACTTCTGAAACACTAATTGGCCTCTCCCATAGAATGCAAAATCTGGGTATAACAATGACCCATACTCCTATGGTAAATATTGGAACTCTTCCAATACATGTCATTGTGCATAACATGATCCCACAGGATATAACCTTATCCAAGGGAACTACCCTAGGATATGCGCTGGAATCAAGTTATTATACTTTTAGATTCCAGAATAATGTAATTGGGCTAATCCCTGAAGGATACTTAACTGAAGAACAATTAATAGAACAATCCATTGCATCTATGCCAGAGGGACTATTTACAATTCAGTCTATTTATCCCTTCAGCTCAGAGGAAGGCATCAGTAAAATTGAAGAAGCCTCTCTAGTATTTGATCAGCTGATAAAAGATCAAGAATACCCCAATACCCAGAGTCATGGGGGCAATATAAATTATAATCAAGGGGACCTCACCTCTAGGTTAGAAGAAGCCTATGAAATAGGACAGCCTGAAATGTTTCAGCAAATAGTCGAAGAGCAAATATCTTTAGCTAATGGCTGTTACAGTGATGATGAACGCCAACAGCTACGAGAACTCCTGATGGAGTACATGGATATTTTTGCTTTGGATTCTAATGACTGTGGGACTAGAGACTTGCACATTGCAAGAATCCAAACAGATCCCAATCCCAGTATGCATTTCAGAGACTTCCATTTGGATACATAAATTCTGGACATGAATTTGTTGTATTCATGCATAAGGCTTTGTCTGATGCACTGTAAAGGGGGACCTTATCTTATGTTAATGATGTTTTAATCAAAAGCACAGATTTTGAAAAACACATCACAGAGCTTAAACACGTTAGCCAACTTAAAAGGGCAGGTGTAAAATTATCCTTACAAAAAGCTCAATGGTGCCGCACTCGTGTAAACTTCTTGGGGCATGAAGTTACTTCTGAGGGGTTAAATCCTCAGAAGAAAAAGGTGGAAGCTATAGTAAATTCTAAAAACCCAAATAACTTAAAGGAATTGAGATCATTCCTGGGTATGAAGAATTATTCTCATAAATGTATTGATAATTATGCAGAATTAGCTAAACCACTACTACTTCTTCTAAAGAAGGACATGAAATGGCACTGTAGTGAGACTCAAGAGACAGCTATCAAAGAGCTGAAGAGAAAACTCACTCAAGCACCTTGCTAAGCGTACCCTGAAGGTGGTAAACCTTTCTTCTTAGAAACAGGTTACACAGATATAAGCATGAGTGCTGTTTTATACCAAAAGCATGATAATTTAAGCAACGTCATTGCTTATGCGAGCAAAACTCTATCCCCAGTAGAAATAAAATTTAGCGATTGCGAAAAAGCCCTCTTATCTATTGTATGGGCTCTACAAAATTTCCGCAGCTATATACAGGGCGAGAAAATTATTGTAGAAACGGCCCACCAGCCTTTGCTATATCTGCAAAGTGAGAGAATAAGAGATGGAAATTTGTCTAATAGCCGCATAACAGCTTGGACTCTTTCCTTACAAGGCTGGCCTTTAGAAATTCGCTACAAGCAGAATAAAAAGAATCCAGTCGCACAAGGACTTGCTGAGCTCCACAACTGTACTGCTAAGGATCCTGGGGAAGAATTATCAGAAGATGATTTCCTGGAGGAACAATTGCTTTCCCCATATAAAACATACAATGAGGACCATTGTCAAGCATTATTTTGGGTATATGTTGATAGTTGTTCTTACCATGCCACTATTGAAAATGAGCGCAGATTAGTCGTTGGCATTGGTATAACTTTGGCAAGTGGATTCCCAAATATTTCTCTAGGTTTCAACATTGGACCAAGATCCAGTCAAGTTGCAGAACTCACTGCTGTTCTTAAAAAACATTGAAATGGCTATTGAACATGGTATTCATGAATTTGTGATCATTACTGACTCAAATTACGTGCGTGACAGTTTTGTTGAATACCTGCCAACTTGGAAAAGGAATGGCATGCAGAAAAGCAACTCTGGATTGTCCAATAAGAAAACTGGATATCATAAACTAGAACCTAGTATTATAATGATTATGCTGTCAATTGGCAGATTTTGAAGTCACTGGCTTGAGTTGAATATATATCACTAGACAATATAAGATGGGGTCAAGGAGTGTAGTGATGTAATAATAAATAATCTCTGCAACAACAAATTCTACTCATTCCTATTGTATCCCAGATGATATAATTAATTGCTGGGGAAATTATAACAAGTAACCTCTTGAGAGTAATATCTATGTTAAACACATAGTTAAAGTTGTATAAATGGAGCAGTTATGTATCAATTATCCACCTAGTTTAGTGAGTTTTAACATACCCAGGTTTTAAATAGTTCTAATAAAGATTTATGTTTTAATTTGTGTGATTCTTTTTCTAACTCCATGAATTAGGGGTCTTTTTGAGTGCTTATAGAGTATCTTTTTGCGGTTAGTTTCTACAGCTAACCATCTTGTAATTAACTTTGATGATGCATAGCACCTAACCACATACAATTGTGTAACACCAGGGCCATTGACCTCATTACAGAACGGTAATAGACCCGATACCACATCTAGTGAGTGGTGCCATCAGTCCAATCTAAATTCATGCAGAAAAGCAATAACAAACCAGTCAAGCATGGCAAGTTGTTCTGCAAAATTGATAACCTAGTGGTAACCAATGGGTTAACCATACACTGGAAGAAGACCAAAGGTCATTCCAGGGTTCTAGGTCATGATAAGGAAGGCAATGATCTTGCAGATTCATTAGCCAAACAAGGAGCCATAACTGGAAAACTCCTTCCTATCGACCACTTAATGGGTGCAATTCAGGTAGAAGCCATTACCAAAAACCAGGCTAAACAACAGTGTGAGCCTAACCTGGTACAATGGAGTCAGGATTCTCCTAGTGAGGACCTGATCGCTAGTCAAAAAGAAGACCCCATTGTAGGCATCTTCTATAAACACATAGAAGATCCTGAAAGCAACCCCATCTCAAAATATGATTGTATTGGCAAGGAAGATCTTAGAATCTTAATGAAGTCCAGGTCACAATTCAAGTTACAGGATGGTTTGTTAATTAGAACCTCCAAAACTGGCATCCAGCAAGTTCAGAGGTCTCATGCTTCAACATGCCCATGATGCTCCCACATCTGGCCATCGTCGTGCCAAACTAACATATGAAATATTGCGTGATTACGCCTTCTGGCCACACATGTTGAAAGATGTTCAAACTTACTGTCAAGGTTGTTTAATCTGTCCACAATTCCAGCCCACTGCACCAACACATAGAGCGCCATTGCAGAAAAGGGGGATGGTAATGCCATGGTCAGATATACAAATTGATTTTATTGGTCCAGTAACAAGGTCATCATGAGGTAACAAATACATGTTAACAGTGACATGCCTGTTCACTAAATGGGTAGAGTGCATCAGTGCACCCAACAATAGTGTTGAAACATGTGCAGCTTTGCTCATCAACCACGTGTTTTCCAGATTTGGTTTGCCCCAAAGAATCGAATCCGATCGGGGAACCCACTTCACTAGCGTAGTGATGACCAAAATGTGGAAAATACTAGGGGTCAAAAGAAAGCTCAATATTGCATATAGAGCTGCCTCAAGTGGTGGTGTAGAGTGTTACAACCAGTCCATTGTGAAAATCCTCAAAGAGTTTGTGAGTGAAACGGGTAAAGACTGGGATGTAAAACTACCTCTAGTCCTAATGGCATTAAGAGCAACTCCAGGTAGTGCTACCAAGATGTCACCTTTTGAACTGATGACTGGTAGAAGAATGGTTCTACCTCAGCATCTACTGTACCGTACATCAGACCAAAACTTGATAAACGCTGCCAATACACATCAATATGTGGAGAACCTAAGAAAGCACCTGCAATTTGCCTTTGCATTTGCTCAACGGAACTTAGAGAAGGCCGCAACTGCCACTAAAACCTATTATGATCTCAAAACGTCCAAAAAGGAATATGAAATAAATGATAAAGTTTATCTTTATAACTTTGGAAGAGATCAGGTTAAGGAGAAGAAATTTCTTCCATCATGGAAGGGGCCTTTTGTCATTACCGACAAAATATCTCCAGTTGCCTATAAAATTAGGATCCCTAAAAACTATACTTTTATGGATAAATGGGTCCATATTAATCAGTTGCGAGCGTACCATCCTAGATCCCAACTACAAGTCATAGAGGGAAAATGAAATGTCATATCCCCAAATAGATTAGACATATTGTAGTTTAAAGATATCTAACCAATGATCATGACGGCTCAAAAATAACGGACTCTCTTCATAGAAGACTGTCTATGATGCAGACTGTCAATACACCCACCAAATACCACTGACTTTAAGCTAATTCAAATACATGTGTCCTACTTCTATTTAAAATTGGAAGGGGGATTTATGTCAGGATATCTGAGTATCATTAAATAATATATATATGTATGTATATTTATCTACACATAGATTTATGATAAGACCAAGAACTTATTTTAATTGTGAAACTGTGTGTAAACAAACCCCCTTTCTCTGTTTCAATTAGAGAAAAGGCAAGTTATTTCAAAGAGAGCATCTGTCTCATTACCTAGATCACAGGAACCCCTGGGTTAATAGAGATGTGGTGTCTAGGATTTTTCATTGAGGCCTAATGAGATTTGTAGAACAAATTTTTAGCTGAAGAAATGTCTAAGTGTCACATATGTGTTAAATTGCCCCTGTTGTTTTGAATCCACAAATTCTAGACGTTACGTCTAGAGCAAGATTAGATCAGCAAAAACCCATGTTTTGCATTGTAACTCTGGTTCATTTTTAAAATACGGCCTGTATAATTTTAAATACTGTATAGAAATGTGTATTTGTGGACCTAAGAAGCAGTGACTAATAGCAACATATTAGATAAGTGTATATGGAACTTAATGAATAAGCTGTATGGTAGATGCATAAATGTTGTTTCAAAATGGTAAAAAAAAATTTACAGACAGCAAGATGTCCCATAAATGTTTAGCCATGAACATGGATCTGTGTATTCAAAAATTGTTGGGAATGTGAAATATGCTGTGTTTGTATGAATATATGCCAGGATGTTTGAATGCTGTGATTCTGGGGAGAACAAATAATTGACAGTGTAACTGTTTATCAATATGATCAATAGAAACATACTGGTGTTTCCGAAGGGCCTATTATTATCCAAATTTCACGATGATTAGAATAAAAAGGGGTGGGACTATATTGCAAAATATAATCCCAAGCAAGAGAGAAAAAGGGGACTCTGGCTGCAAAAAAATTTTGGACTAATAAATTGCTGCGATCCAGTCTATTATAAAGCAACCTGGGCCTATATTTTTATCCATCTTGCAAAAATTACCTCTTTCAATTTATGAGGTGAAATTGGATTTACTGGAGAAACTCTGGAAATTGAAACATTAATTGTTTAATTGGGTGATGTATGACTGTTATTTATCTTTAATATTTTAGACAAAGGTATTTGTCTATAGTCAAATTGCAGTTAGTAATTTTAAAAAGGTACTTTGTATTTAAGCTTGCATTCATAATTCTGTGTGGTTTAAAACTAATCTTTTGTTTGCCAAGTAATTTATAACTGTAACCATATAAATATATTTTAGAATTTACCTTATTGTAGCTAATAAGAATTTATTTCATCTCAGATAATTTGGCATAGAAATTGACTGTTAAAGTATATTGTTCTATTGTTTAACTAAGCACTGTTAAAGATAGTGAACCCTACCTTGGCATCTCATTGTGATATTTAAATTCAACTCTGGTTTGAGAGATTATTGTGAATAAGGTTATTTTTATGATCTTTTCATAGCATATTATAATAGTTTTAACTTGTATAGTTTTGATTCATATCTGGTTCAATGTGTCTATAAAATTTACATTAATTTTATTGTTTTATATATGCATTTTATTGGGGGTTTATTTTAAAGAATAATTATTAAATATATTGTATTATAACCCGGCCATATACTGACAGAAGTAAATTGGAAAGTTGTTTAAAATTTCATGTTGTATCTGAATCATGAAATATTTTTTGGTGGGTTTTATGTCCCTTTAATGGGACAGTTTGTAATTTGCTAACAAATATCTATTTATCATATCTGCTATTTCCTATGGCAAACATCTTTCAGGGCACTAAAAAGTTTAAGTAGTAGCTACTGCTACAAGCCAGCAGCAGCACTAAAGTCAAAATTAAACTTTCATGACCAATTTACTATCCATTATCAAAAATGTGCAAAGTCTTTTTAAATGCAAAGTTTCTGAGGCACCAGCTCCTGCAGAGCATGTGCAAGATTTCACAGTATATTCATATATTAATTTTGTGATTGGCTGATGGCTACCACATGATACAGGGGGCAGTGAAAATGGGAATAATTTTGAAATTTAGAAAAAAAGTCTACTCATTTGAAATTCAGCCTAAGGGCCCTATTAAAGCGTCAAGCTGTTCATTTCTCTATTAGCGAATCTGCTCACATTGACTTGCAAGATTCAGAAGATGAATCAGCAACCAAATTAGTTTAACCCCTTCACTACTGGGACTTTCAGAGAAGAACTTGCCCAAAATACCAGAGAAGTTTTAGAATTTTTGCTATCACTCCATTAAAACTGAAATAAAGCCTTGTTTATTTGATTTTGCTTTATTTACCTGTCAAAACGATATTTTTTTTTAAGTAGACAACACAAGTTATTGATCTAGGACCATTTTGGTATATTTCATGCCACCAATTCACCTCCAAATGCGATCATATAAAAAAAAAATTGGGGATTCTTACTGAAATTATTTACATACCGCATGTACAAATCATGGCACAAATGGTTGTAAAAGCTTCTCTGTGGTCCCCTCTGATCAGAAATAGCAGACATACATGGCGTTCCATTGCTTTTTGGTAATTAGAAGGCTACTAATTGCAGCTGCGCACCACACTTCTATTATTCATGGAAGTGAAGGAGTTAGTTAGTTAGGTAGCTTGTAAGGTTAGTTTTAGCTTTAGTGTGGAGATCAGCCTCTCATCTGACACTTCCAACCCCCTGATTCCTACCTGATCCCTTCCAAACAGCTCTCTAATATTTTTTGCAGTGTAGGATCCCCCCTTACCCTCCAACCTCCCTGATCCCTCCCAAATAGCTCGCTAACCCTCCCCTCTCTAACTGTGTCAGCCATCTTAGGTACTGGTAGCTGTCTGTCAATACCTATAAAATGTCTTAAGATATATATATTTTTTTTATTTTTTTCTGTAGTGTAGTGGTTCCCCCACCTCCCCCTTCAACGATTGTTGGTTAGAGACGCCAACACCCCCCCACCGCACCTTTAAGATGTAGCATAGCTCCACATCCCTCCCTCTCCATAAAAACATTTTTGTATTGTAGGGCCCCCCACTCCCTCCCCCTCTGCTGCTGGACCGCCCACCTGCCTCCCGTATTCCCTCCCACACCAGCAGATTATGGTTAAAGAAGGTGACACACACAGTGTCATCATCTGTAATGATCTGGCATCTGCCTTCATATGGAACCAGAGCATGGATCACACTCAGGTTCCATATGCCTGGAGCTCAGGAACTCCAGCTCTCAGCTGTAACTTAACAGCCAAGACTACTGGAGCTTCCTGCAGCTCGACGTATATATATATATATATATATATATATATATATATATATATATATATATATATATATATATATGTCCCCGCTTGCCTTCACCCAAAAAAAAACAACTCCTAATACATTGTTACCAATGCACCAGAGGATTCTAGGTAAGATATGCAAATTAGATATGCAACATCTCAGCTTTTTGCTTCAAAATACTGTGTTAACACACAGCGATCCCCTAATGGGGTAAATGCAGCAAATACAAAAAAAAAGCTGAGATATTGCATATCTAAATTGCATATCTTGCCCAGAAACCTCTGGTGCATTGGTAACAATGTATTAGGAGTTGTTTTTTTTTGGGTGAAGGCAAGCGGGGACATATATATATATATATATATATATATATATATATATATATATATATATGTCCCCGCTTGCCTTCACCCAAAAAAAAACAACTCCTAATACATTGTTACCAATGCACCAGAGGTTTCTGGGCAAGATATGCAATTTAGATATGCAATATCTCAGCTTTTTTTTTGTATTTGCTGCATTTACCCCATTAGGGGATCGCTGTGTGTTAACACAGTATTTTGAAGCAAAAAGCTGAGATGTTGCATATCTAATTTGCATATCTTACCTAGAATCCTCTGGTGCATTGGTAACAATGTATATGGAGGTTTTTTGGGGTGAAGGCAAGTGGGGATACTTGCCTAGATGTGTTAATTGCCTATGCAATAATTTCTATTGATTTACGTTTGCAATATGGAGGATTTTAATCTCATGCTTTTATCTCCACCATCATTTTAATGAATTTTTTTATATATATATATATATATATATATATATATATATATATATATATATATATATATCAGGGACGTGCACTCATAGGAGGCAGGGGAGGCAGTGCCTACCCTGCCTGCCATATGTGGCCAAAGCTTAATTAAATTTTAATTAAAACAAAAAAAAAGTCCCAAAAAAATATTTTCCCCCATGTAATGCTATGGAGAGGCAGGTACAGGAACGCTTCTCTCCATTGCAGTACATGGGTCAAAGGAAAAGCTGTGCTGCAGCGCCACCTGTGTTCTGTCAATATATTAGCAGCACAAATTGGGACCAATAGGAGGCACCCCTCTTGATGCCTCCTAGCAATTGAAGGATATATAGATTAATAAGAAGGAGGATGCAGTGAGCAGGGTCATGTGACACAACTGGAAGCTGAGGTAACCTAAGAACAGATGACACCAAGCAGAAGAGTAAAGTAGTATTCTACATCTCTTGTGATTCACAAATTGTGTTCAGATACAGCTCATTAACAGGGGGCAGTAAGTGAGCATAACCCAATACTGACTGGAAGTCAAAGGGTCAATTCAAATTTAAATCCATCATTTAAAACCCAGAGTTTGAAGTTAAGTGTGCAGTGTCCACATTATTTAAATTAAAGTTTTTGACATTAAATATTGCTAAGCCTCCCTTTTTCATGGTTATTTGATTTAATTAGGTACAAACTCCATATATGTTATGTCTGTTCAGTCAGAGGATGCAGTATCTATTTTCATTTTTCTCTGTGTCTCCATTTATTTAAAGACTGCTGTTAACTTGTAATTCACAAATCAATTGAAAGTTGTTGCATTATGTTTTTAATATGTGCTGCTTTTATACAAGTTTATATTAATAAAAAGGAGATAAGGAGTCATTTAAAAAATATATGTAATTATTGCAGTTAAATGTTTTTAGAAATAATGCCACTGTAAAGTAACTGGTTAAACACATAGTCAAAGGGAGACATTTAAAATTAAACTTTCATGAATGAGGTAGAGCATGCTATTTTAATAGACTTTTCCAGTTATTTATATTTTGAGAATTATCATCAACTGTTACTGGTCCTATGTCAGCAAATAAATTAGTTTTTGAAAGGAACATGAAAGTCATAATTAAATTTCCATCATTCAGATAGAAATTGCACAAAAAAATAAAAAATAAATAAACTTTCTATTTTACTTTTATTATTATGTAATTCATTCTTTTGGTATCCTTTGGTGTCCTTTGTTGAAGAACATACCTAAGTGGGATGTGCACGTACATTTCTTGAACACCATATTGCAGCAGCTGTGTTGGCAGTATTGATAACTTGTCCTTTGTGTAAAACTTGTATGGTAAATTATTTCTATTTTTACAATACAGTAGTGAGTAGAGAAGAGATTGTGGATCCTTCTAATTGCTTAGTAACTGGCACTGTGCCACAGAATTGTGTGAGTGTGTATGTGAGTAGAGTGTGTGTGGGTGTCAGTGAGCAGAGTATGTGTGCTATATTCTCCAGGTACTCAATACATTTCCGATGAGATGGTGCTTTAGTGCAGTGTTTCTCAACAATGGTCCTCAAGTACCCCCAACAGGCCAGGTTTTCATTATAGCTGAATCAGTGAACAGGTGAAGTAATCAGCTGATCAGTAACTCAGTGGTTACTAATTTGCTCTCACCCATCACCTGATTATGTCACCTGTGCACTGGTTCAGCTATCATTTAAACCTGCCCTGTTGGGGGTACTTGCAGCCCTCTGTACATGTGTTTCTCCGGCGTATCATATCTAGTGCCTCACCAGCTGTAATGTCAAAGATACTATGTTGTAGTATGCAATAATTTAAATGAATCACAACTGCTGAGATCATAGGATTTGTAGCAAGGTTTAAACTGGATAATAACATGAATTACTAAAAGAAGTAATGTCAGAATCCGAGTATAAACTTAGCAATTTGTTATAAGGATAAATAGCATTAGATATTTCTATAGCTGTCTCGAGTAAATGAATACTGGAGGAACAACAGAAAAAACGTGTCTATAACCAGAGAAAAAATGAAACAGTGTTAACACAAAAAAAATAGCTACTATGTCAAAATAGACCTCACCCACAATATATCAGAAAATATGAGTAAATTTGGGTAGGAGATATTATATCAAAGGTAGCAGCTTGTAAAAAGGCATGTGGTTACTGAATGTACCTGGAAGGTAAAACAAAGTTTTAGAGAGTTGAAGAGAAATCTCACAGCTTGAAGCGGAGAAGCGGTTGCAGCGCTGGTGACGAACAGGTTGGCGTGTGACGTCACAGCTCCACGATGCAGTGCGGAAGATTCAGCTGAATGGAGCAAGCTGACAGCAACGGCTGGACAAAGAGTCAATCCGGTATCAAGAGAGGAAGGCTAGTTTCAGCAGGAGGAGTTGATGAATCCGGAATGGTAGATATTTGGATAAAATCCCAAGAGGTAACAAAATACTAGAGCTCTGTTTGATTCACACTATGGTTAGTGGAAAACAATAACAAGCAAAGTGGAGAGGGGGGAGGAGGCTTAAATAGCATAGCAGGTGAATTGATCAGACAATTAAAGGCATATTCTCAGTAAAAGTAACAGGTTGTTCTTAGGCAATATGTAATCGTGACAGGATGCTCCCCCAAATGAGCCACTCCGTGGATCAGGGATGAGGACGATCCGGATTCCGCTGATGGAAGCGCGAGATGAGTCTGGGGGCAGAAATATTAACAGCTGGCTCCCAAGAGTCATGTTCTGAAGTGTAGCCTTTCCAACTTATCAGATACTGTAAGTTACCCCGGTACATTCTAGAGTCAAGTATGGATTTAACCTCATATTCAATGTTGGGATCAATGGAAACAGGAGGTATATATTGGCATGAAGTGACATCTCGTACAGATCGGTAGGGTTTCAGTAGGGAAACATGGAAGGTAGGGTGTATTTTCAGAGTGCTGGGTAACTGTAAACGAACTGCATTCTCATTTATGATTTTGATTATCTGAAAAGGACCAATGAATAATGGTGAAAGTTTCTTGCTAGGAGTATTAAGATGCAAGTTTTTGGTTGACAGCCAAACTAGATCTCCAAGGGAGTACTGTGGTGGAGCCATCCTTCTTAAGTCGTAATAATGTTTCTGTTTGGTTTTAGCTTGTTCAATAGCGGTGCTGACTTTTGCAAAATTAGAAGTGATGGAACTTGTTAGATCACCGATATATGGTAGTGAACTGATTTGGGGTAGTAGTTGAAATGTTGGATGGAATCCATAGTTAATGAAGAATGGAGTCTGGTTGGTTGTGGAATGTACTGTGTTGTTGAAGGTAAATTCGGTATAGGGCAGGTGTTGAGACCAAGAGTGTTGGTCGGAATGACAGTAAGACCTTAGGAATTGTTCAATGCTTTGGTTAGACCTTTCAGTCTGACCATTAGTCTGAGGGTGATAAGAGGTTGAAAGTCTTTTGTCAATACTGAAAATCTTGCAAAATTCCGTCCAGAGAGAACTAGTAAACTAGTAAGATCCGTCGAGGGAGACCGTGAAGTCTGAAGACGTGTAGTAGGAGCAAATGTATAGTTTCGGCAGCAGTAGGTAGCTTGTGGTAGGGTATGAGATGTATCATCTTACTGAACAAGTCAACCACGACAAGGATAGTAGTATTATTGGAGGATATGGGGAGATCAACGACATAATCTAAGGCTATGTCTGCCCAAGGTCGTGTTGGAGTGGGTAAAGGCATGAGTAATCCATAGGGCCTATGTTTTGATCTTTTAGTGGTAGCGCACACTGAACAGGTGTTAATGTACTTTGTTATGTCGGTATTCATATCAGGCCACCAATAGCTCCTTTTAATAAGCTCCTGTGCCTTGTGGATTCTGGTGTGTCCAGCGAATAAGGATTCATGAGCTGAATGTAATATCAAATCTCTGATAGAAGGGGGTACATATAACTTCTCATCAAAGTAATAAAGGGAATCCTGTTTCATTTGTAACTGTTGAAGAGGCTTAGTTTGATCTTTATGTTGTTCATCTCTTAGGAATGGAATAGAATCAATGAGAAACAACAGGTATTTGTTCTCGGGAATTACAGATTCTTTTGGAAGAGAGAGATCCGAAGGAGTAGGCAGGCGTGACAGAGCGTCTGCCTTCTTGTTCTTAGTAGCCGGTCTGTAAGTGATAAGGAAATCAAATCTGGAGAAATACAGATTCCAACGAACATGTCGTGCAGTGAGGGTTTTAGTACATTTTAGGTACTGTAAATTCCTATGATCAGTATACACTATGGTTGGATATGTCACTCCCTCAAGGAGATGACGCCACTGTTAAAAAGCAACCTTGATAGCCAGTAACTCTTTATCACCCACAGGGTAGTGCAACTCAGGAGCCGTCAAACATCTTGAATAAAAAGCTACGGGATGTAGAGGTTTCTTTAGGTGTTCTCTTTGTGAAAGAACAGCTCCAATAGCGTAATCGGAGGCATCGACCTCCAATACGTATTGGAGTTGGTTATTTGGGTAGCGTAATATAGGTGCAGAGGTGAATTTTTGTTTTAGGAGATCGAAAGCCTTTTGGGATTCTTCAGTCCAGAGGAACTTAATGTTTGATTTTGTGAAGTTGGTAAGTGGTTTGGCAATTGCTGCGAAATTGTTTATAAATTTTCGGTAAAAATTTGCAAAGCCTAGAAAGCTTTGTACCTGTTTCTTATTACTTGGCTCTGGCCACTGTCGAATGGTAGTGATTTTAGAGTCGTCCATCTGTATGCCAAATTCCGAAATCTGATAACCAAGAAAGGTGATCTGTTTTGTATGAAATATACATTTCTCGGCTTTAGCATATAAAGAATGTGAGTGTAAGCGTGATAATACCTGTCTGACGTGTTTTGTGTGTTCTTCTAGTGTTTTTGAATAGATCAAAATATCGTCAAGATAGATCACAATATAGGTGTCAAGAATATCTTTAAAGATATCGTTAATAAAGTGTTGGAAGGTTGCCGGGGCGTTGCAGAGACCGAATGGCATGACAGTGTATTCGTACAAGCCATAGCGAGTACGTAACGCCATCAGCCATTCGTCTCCAGCCCTCATACGAACGAGATTATACGCACCTCGCAGGTCAAGTTTAGTGAAGACCTTGGCACCTTCCAAACGCTCAATTAGCTCTGGGATAAGGGGCAAAGGATACCGGTTTTTAACAGTAACCTTGTTCAGCTGCCGGTAGTCCACTATGGGTCTTAAACTGCCATCTTTATTTTTTACAAAAAACATACCGGCAGCAGCGGGGGAAGTAGATGGTCTGATGAATCCCTTCTCTAGATTTTCCTCAATATATGATTTAAAGTGTTCCAGTTCAGGTTTGGACAACGGGAACACATGACCGCAGGGTATGACTGCACCTGGAAGTAAATCAATAGGGCAGTCATAGATACGATGCGGCGGTAGGTTTTGGGATTCTTTTTTACTGAAAACATCAATAAAGTCGGCATAAACATTAGGTATCTCTATATCAGTGGAGATTTGAGGTGGTTGTAAAAGCAGAGTAGGGTAGCAAGTGGATAAGCAGTAATCAGAATTAAGCTGTACAGTGAGATTGGACCATGATATCAGAGGGTTATGTAATTTTAACCATTGTAGGCCTAGAATAAGAGGGAAGACGGGGGATGTAATGACATCAAAGGAAATGTACTCCCTATGGTGGTCTGGTGTGGATAGGAGTAGTGGTATTGTTTCGTAAATTACCGGTCCAGAGGACAAAACCTCCCCATCAATTCCCCTTAAAGGTACAGGAGCCTTTTTTTTTTATAAGTGGAATTTTATTTTTTGTGGCAAAACACACATCAATATAAGAGGCAGAAGCACCAGAGTCAATTATCCCTGAAACGTTCACTCGAAGTTGATCCCACTGCAAGAGAAGGCATAGGTTACAGTAGCTTGCAGAGTGTGATACAGCATTTAAGGAATAAAAAGGATGGGAGTTCTTACCCTTATTCTGTTTTTGGAGAATGGGACAGGCTTTGACAGTATGCTCTTCTGATGCACAGTACATGCATAAATTCTGGGAGCGCCTTCTTAACTTTTCTTGGTTGCTTAAAGGGCCTTTAAGAAAACCAATTTCCATAGGTTCAGTGGTGTTTTTAACATGAGAGTGTGTAGGTAAAGAAGGGTTTTGTTTCTTATGTGTTGACTCATGATAAACTTTCTCGTGTTGTCTCTCCCTAAGCCTTCTGTCAATACTGATAATGAGATTAATTAGTTCCTCCAAAGTGTGAGGAATTTCAATGCGAGAGATTTCATCTTTAATAGATTCTGACAAACCCAATCTAAACTGGTTTTTTAGCGACAAATTATTCCATTGGGTGTCAGTAGCTAGCCTCTTAAAGTCTGCAATATAATCTTCTACATCCCTTCTTTTCTGCTTAAGAGAGTGCATGGCAGTTTCAGCGGTTAGTTGTTTGTAAGGGTCATCATAAAGCTGACCAAGGGTAGAAAAGAAGGAATCTAGAGAGTTAAGTATATCATCGTTTGTCTCCAGGAAGGAATTAGCCCAGCTTCTGGGTTCTGCTCTTAAATAGGAAATGGTAGTCATCACCTTAACTCTGTCAGTGGGATATGTGTATGGTTTTAATGCAAATAGCAAAAGGCAAGAGTTTTTAAAATCTCTAAATTGTTTTCTATCCCCTGAAAATATGTCTGGGAGACTAACTTGTGGTTCCTGAAAACGAGTTCTACTATCTACAAAGTCTTTAATATAAGTTTTCAGTCCCTGGTTTTCTTGTTTGAGGGTATTGAGGCCATCAGTTAAAGCATCCACTTTTTGAGAGAGAGTTTGTATCTGATTAGACATCTCAGCTGGATCCATGTTTTATGGCTTGTTATTCTGTAATGTCAAAGATACTATGTTGTAGTATGCAATAATTTAAATATATCACAACTGCTGAGATCATAGGATTTGTAGCAAGGTTTAAACTGGATAATAACATGAATTACTAAAAGAAGTAATGTCAGAATCCGAGTATAAACTTAGCAATTTGTTATAAGGATAAATAGCATTAGATATTTCTATAGCTGTCTCGAGTAAATGAATACTGGAGGAACAACAGAAAAACCGTGTCTATAACCAGAGAAAAAATGAAACAGTGTTAACACAACAAAAAATAGCTACTATGTCAAAATAGACCTCACCCACAATATATCAGAAATTATGAGTAAATTTGGGTAGGAGATATTATATCAAAGGTAGCAGCTTGTAAAAAGGCATGCGGTTACTGAATGTACCTGGAAGGTAAAACAAAGTTTTAGAGAGTTGAAGAGAAATCTCACAGCTTGAAGCGGAGAAGCGGTTGCAGCGCTGGTGACGAACAGGTTGGCGTGTGACGTCACAGCTCCACGATGCAGGGTGGAAGATTCAGCTGAATGGAGCAAGCTGACAGCAACGGCTGGACAAAGAGTCAATGCGGTATCAAGAGAGGAAGGCTAGTTTCAGCAGGAGGAGTTGATGAATCCGGAATGGTAGATATTTGGATAAAATCCCAAGAGGTAACAAAATACTAGAGCTCTGTTTGATTCACACTATGGTTAGTGGAAAACAATAACAAGCAAAGTGGAGAGGGGGGAGGAGGCTTAAATAGCATAGCAGGTGAATTGATCAGACAATTAAAGGCATATTCTCAGTAAAAGTAACAGGTTGTTCTTAGGCAATATGTAATCGTGACACCAGCCTCTGAACTCACTGCACGTCACTGATATATATATATATATATATATATATATATATATATATATATATATATATACACACATTGTGGAGTACAATAATCAAAGTACTGCACAATGTATATATACGTCATTATGCTTTATGGAGTTAAAATATAATCTAACCGTATTGAGCGGTTGAATATTTGGCGCATGAATATTTGACTTTAAGAATCTGAGAAAGAATTTCTCTCTCTCTCTCTGTAAAATTAACCATCTCTCTTTCTATTTTTTTTATTTCTTTTTATTGAGGAAATGATATATAAATACAATACAGGAGTTTGACATAGGTTACAAAACCTATTTTTCCAGATTCTATTTCAATGTTATGTTTCGCAGATGTCCTCATGAAGATATAAGTTTAGATATTGAACCTGTATATCTCAGTAACCCCTGTTCTGGGATAAAGAAAGGAGATGGGGAAGTCCGTTCAATGAAGCACTGTACATAAATATGTCCAGTTTACACTTCACCAAGCATAAAAATTAGATATGTAAATCCCCTTGTTAATTAAAATGTTTTCCTCAGTTTTCCAAACTAACAAAGAACAAAACAAAACAGAAAATGGGACATCTTAAAATGAAGATGCTAATACATATAATGGTAGGCTATTTCAATAGCTACTCCTAAATGCTTTCAATGTTAAGGCTAAGATATTCAAGTGAGTAATCAGGCATTGCTTAATTCACTATATCAGCCAATATACTCGTTGCTAACCTTATAAGTTAACTTTTGATATTAAACAATGAGCCACATCAGCAATGGAATAAAGGAGTTATAGGGACAGATTTAAATTCTCCCCTTTAATTTGTTCCCAATGATCCACTTTACCTGCTGGAGTGTATTAAATTGTTTATAAGTATTTCCATTACCCTTATATTGGCATTTGAATTAGTTTATTTAGCCTGTGGTATCCCCACCCATCCTGAAAGTTTTTGGTCTCAAGGCCAAGCTGTGTTAACACAACCAGTAGAAGAAATTACACTCCCAGTGGGTTATAGAAGAGATAAGGTAATAAAATGTTAATTGCCCATTGTTCTCTCCAAGTATTGGTGATTGGTTTATTGACAGATATAAGATAAAGAAGCAGGTATATGTACACAATGTGATAAAGTAATACGATCTGATTACACCTATAAGCTCAACTCATTTTATTAGGTTGTGGCTTCAAAACACAAAATCAGCTAATTCATATACACAAATAAGCCTTAAAAAGCTAATCTCATACAGCGGGTAAAAAAAAGTAATTAGAAACACATTAAGGGAAAAACAATTTTATAGTACAGTATACTGTCCCTTTAAGCCTGATGTTTCCAGTGCTGTCAAATCATGCACTGTTAAGATATTTGATACACGTATGTTACCTTTATGTGATGATAGTCAGTACTAAAAATATGGGGTAATCAGAGCATACTAAAATCATATGTAGTATGATAATATGTTATGTATGATAATGGACAAAAAAATGTTTGATAGTTTGATCATACAAGGAGCCATGAACAAACAGAAAGCATCATGTCAGAAAATATGGGGCAAGAATAAACATTAGAACATAACAAAAGAAATAAACACTGATCTAATAAAAAATAAATAAATAAATGACAGTTTCGATGTTGGCATATTTGGGTTCTAGAGTGCTTGTCTAAAGTATTAAAGCGTCAGAGGCTAATCCAGCCATTGCAACCGCTATATACTGTAGTATGATGATATGTTATGTATGGTAAAGGGCAAAGACTGCTTAATGTAATTAACATGTAAAAGGCTGTGAACTAACAGAAAACATCCTGACAGATAAACGATGGCATATAACATAAGAAATAAACAATGATCTTTTCAGAAAATTACATTTTGTTGTTGATATATTTGAGTCCCAGAACGAATGTCTAAAGATTCTGAACCTAAGCGTTAGTTGTTAACATAGCTTTTGTTGATTCAGCTGCTTTACTTCACATTGGAGAGAGTGGAGCTGCTGGAGTATAGAGTCAAAGAACAACATCAGAATGCTCACTAAATCGGATAGAATAGCAGCCATCTTGGTTTTTAGAGGGTAACGCAGTTATGCTGGTAGATATGTCTGTTCCTTTTAGGCGAGAAGGACCCGAATACACTCTGTAGATCAGCAATAGTAAAAGTGCGCTGCATAGAATAGAAGTGAGGCTCTGGCTTTATAAGCCAGAAGGGTAGCAACACAAGGCTTTTCCAGGGTAAACTCAATAAAGTTCCGAGACAGTCAATATGCCTTCCGGGGTAGAAGTGATAGTGTTTCTTCTGTCTGCTACAGTTCCCGGACACCCAAAATGTCAAGGGAGATGCGGATGGCTGGAGATATACGCTGCAAAAATGGTTACTCATGAAGGCTTTCAGCAGAGCCACAAAGACTTGCAGCCATCTTAGAGAGCCGCCCACCGAAAGACCTCTCCTATTTTTATATATACTGTTGTACCCATGAGTTATTGTATTTGAGATACACAAGCATAGTTTTTACAATTAGCTTTTGGAATACAGAATTATATAAAGTAGTGTGTAATTTGTCACTTAAAGTGCAATTTTACAGTTTAAATTTATATTTCAATACATGTATGTATTGATATGTGTACGTCAGAGGAAGCAAATGCAACACATACTAATGATTGTTCTGAACGTATGTTCTGTCACAATACTGTTCTATTTGAGCCTTTTATGCCGTTCATTATTTGGTTCCAACACCTATTAATTATCATTGTATACCCCACCTAAAAGCTGATAAAAATAAATTGTGAAAGTTGATGCAAATATAGTCACGAACGTATTGATTGATTTATTAATAACTTGGAAAATTGGTGTAGATAAATGACGGAAGACGGAAAATCTGGACGAGAATTAGCTGCAAACGATTAGATGCAAATGGTGATTGTAGGCATGTTCGCTGGCACAAACAATCCTTTCATTTTAACAGAGTTGATATGTTGATAAATTCTATAAACAGACTTGACGCAATAATATATGTGTATCACAAGTTGATACCTTGATAAATGGGGCTCTAAGTGTTATTGTATTATCTTTTTAATATGTATTTGTGGATTTTGCAGTTCTACTGTATTTAGTGGGATCAATACTCACCAAGAGCAAACGTTAAGTGTACATACTTATCGGCTGGCACATGAAACAAACAACTGACAAGGGCATTGCTAAATTGCTTTTTAATAGTGTAAAATTTAACTTGCAAAGCCTTTCCAGCCAAAAAAAAGTGTAAAATTTGAACTTTTGTAAGCCTCATGTCCTGCTTGAGAGTAATAGTTTTAACCATATAGAACAAATCAATTACATTTGTTTTGCATGCATTTGGTTTGTTTGTTATTCCCTAAAGAGCTGTTTGTTTATTGTGTTTGGATGAATACAACAAATATGGAAATATTAGTTGTTTTTTTACATTCGTCCTAAAACAAATGCACATCTAGAAAACAGTTATATTGTGTAAATGTATATTGTCTAGATAAAGTAAAGCTTGAGTACATGATGTTTCTAGCATGAGTTGCATGTGCGACAGATGAAAGAGAAATCCTTATATTCCCCAAGTCAGGAGTGACCTCTCTTATCTCTCCAAAATAATTTGGCATCACTTTACAAATAAAATAATTTCTGTGCTTGTAAAGTTAATCGAAATAAGAGACAAATTCTTTGAACAGTAAAATGTAATACATACACAGAAGCAAATGTATGATATACTGTGCTAGTAATATCACATTTGAAAGGGATATGAAACCCCATAATTTTCTTTTGTGATTCAGACAGAGCATACAATTTTTAAAAAAGTTTCCAATTTTCTACTATTATCAAATGTGCTTTGTTACAATAATATTCTTTGTTGAAGAGATACCTAGGTGTCGAGCACTACGTGGCTTGGGTTCAGGCCAAACCCGAACATTCTTGTGTTGTGCATAGTGCAGCGAAAAACACGCTATGTAAAATAGCACATAAACACAAACTCACACATACAGTAGATATTCACACTTTTATACTTTCTCTCTCAAACATACACACACATACAGTATATCTCACACATACACACACTAATAGACACACATACTCTCTCTTACACACACGAAGACACTAACACTCTCTCATACACACACACTCTCTCACACACACTAACACACACACACACACACACTCTCTCTCTCTCTCTCACACATGCACAAAAACACTCACTCTTTCACACACAGACTTGCACACACATAAAGACACTAACACTCTCTCATACACACACACTCTCTCTCACACACACTAACACACACACACACACACTCTCACACATGCACAAAAACACTCACTCTTTCACACACAGACTTGCACACACATAAAGACACTAACACTCTCTCATACACACACACTCTCTCTCACACACACTAAAACACACACACACACTCTCTCTCTCACACATGCACAAAAACACTCACTCTTTCACACAGACTTGCACACACATACACACACTAATAGACACACATACTCTCTCTTACACACACAAAGACACTAACACTCTCATACACACACACTCTCACACACACTCTCTCTCTCACACATGCACAAAAACACTCACTCTTTCACACACAGACTTGCACACACATAAAGACACTAACACTCTCTCATACACACACACTCTCTCTCACACACACACTAACTATCTCTCACACACACTAACACACACACACACACACTCTCTCTCACACACATGCACAAAAACACTCACTCTTTCACACACAGACTTGCACACACATAAAGACACTAACAAACACAAAAACACACATTCCCTCAAACACAAAGACATTAGCACACACAAAAGCACACACAGAAGAGAGAAATAACTGAAGGCATGTGCAATGTTGCAAGTGCACAATGACACCTATTTGTCCGTGGCTGTTTCCCACAAAGCCCAGTCATTTGCATGTCCGAAACTTCAAACCCGGACTCACAAAGGGAAACCCAAACTGTCCAGGTCATTCCAGGACAGGTGGCAACCCGATACAAGGCAGGAAATAGTGCTGCATCTAGTGCTCTTGCAAAACTGCTGCCATATAGTGCTCCAGACACTTATTCCCTGAACTTATCCCCTGCTTTTCATCAAAAGATACCAAGAGAACAAACAAATTAATAATTGAAGTAAATTTGAAAGTTATTTAAAATGACACTCTATCTGAATGATGAAATAAAAATGGGTTTTAAATCCCTTTAAACTTTATTGCCCATCAGCCAGAGATTCTATCATTGCCCAGAGTTCCTGTGAGATGTTGTTTTACAGCCAGCACCATAACTTCCTTTAGGAGGCATCTTCAAGGGAACAAGAGTGCTGCTTATTATTATTATACTTTATTTATGAAGCGCCATCATATGCTGCAGCGCTGTCCATGGATACAATTCATTTAGATAAAACAATACAAGACTTGTAATTTACAAACACATACAGGAGGAATTGAGGGCCCTATTCCCGTGGGAATTTACAATCTAGAAGGGTAGGAGGATGAGAAACAGGAGGCGAGGACTGCAAGATTAAGAAAGATGTTAATACAGAGTTAGATGAGGGAAATGTTAGATAAGAGAAATTAATTTATTATTGAGTTGGGTGCTAGGCTTCTTTGAACAGAAAAGTCTTCAGGGAGCATTTAAAGCAAGACAGATTAGGGCAAAGCCTGACAGCACGTGGGAGAATGTTCCAGAGGGTAGGTGCTGCACGACAGAAGTCCTGCAGTCTAGGATGAGAAGAGGTAATAGTCGCAGATGCAAGGAGCAGGTCATTGTTGGATCTTAGTGGGCGGGCTGGATACCCTTTGAAAAAGCCGTGCTAGACGGCAAAACATGTTAGGGATGTGTTGAGAAGTGAATGCTACACTCCTAAGCTTTTAATTGTCACCTGAACTATGTGTTGCTAGCTATCGCAATAATAATTATTATACATGTTGCACGAACAGTTATGTTAATTATTTTGCCTCCAACTGACGGATCCGTTTGATAAAGTAAATCCAATTACTACTTGTCAGCTTAAACAGCAAGTGTGTGTGTTTTGAACCGGATGAGGTTAAAAACTATTTACCATTTCGGTTGTTTGCATTAATATACCCATTTGAGTCTAATCCTAAATCACATATGTATTAGATACATAACTTTAACAACAGCGTTGATATACAAAGTAACTTTGTGACCGCTATTTTTAAGATACAAAGTAACTCTTGCAATCTACACTCTTAACATACTTTGCTTATATATATTTGCAGCCCTGATAATATTCAGGAAATAACAGATACAACAAAATAAATAAATTATTTTCCAACTAAGCAGTTTTAGTAAGAACAATAGAGTGGTTTACACCAAGGCAAAGAGCTACATGCTCTGACACTTAGTCACTAATTCGCAGTAGTGTGACTCGCATTCATACAATAACACATAAGTTTCAGCAGACCGCGGCTAAGAATAACAAACAACAGTTTTCATTATTACCAATGAGTATATGACTGTCAGTATATTTGCACAAAACATCCTGCTCCAATATAAAGTAGTCACAAGATTTGTGATCAAACAACTCAAGCCAGAGCAGTTTCTGCCTCTGTAGATATCAGCAGAACATTAATAACGGCTTACACCTTTGCTAAGAGCTATACGCTTTGACACTTAGCCACTATTTTAAAGCAGTTCGACTTTTATTTAAAATACTCACAGGAGCCCCTGTTGAACTTAGTATAGTAATAATCAACAATAGTTTTTACTAGAGCCAAGGATTATATGTTTGTCATCACAATTAAAAAGAACTACTTGCTTTAATATTAATATGTCACATGCTCAGTGACCGGGTAACTCATACTAGAGCAGTTTATGCCTCTGTAGATCTCAGCAGAACATGAACTAACAACAGTTCATATAAGTGTTAAAAATTATATAACTGCATAAACAAGTGCTAAAAATTATATAACTGCATAAATAATTGCACACAACTATATGTTCCAATATTAAAAAGTTATATGTTCTGTCACTAAGCATTTTTATGCTAGATCTCTTTGTTACCAATTCTATATTACTGATGAAGACTACAGTATATGACTGTCAACATTGTTGCAAAAAAACACATGCTACTAAGCCTCTGTTGATCTTAGCATAATAATAATCAATAATAGTTTCTACTATAGCTAAGGATTATATGATTATCATCACAATTGCAAAGAACTACTTACTTTAATATTAAAGGGACACTGAACCCAATTTTTTTCTTTTGTAATTCAGAAAGAGCATGCAATTTTAAGCAACTTTCTAATTTATTCCTATTATCAATTTTTCTTCGTTCTCTTGCTATCATTATTTGAAAAAGAAGGCATCTAAGCTTTTATTTGGTTTCAGTACTCTGGACAGCACTTTTTTATTGGTGGATGAATTTATCCACCAATCAGCAAGGACAACCCAGGTTGTTCACCAAAAATGGACCGGCATCTAAACTTACATTCTTGCATTTCAAATAAAGATACCAAGAGAATGAAGAAAATTTGATAATAGGAGTAAATTAGAAAGTTGCTTAAAATGTCATGCTCAATCTGAATCACGAAATAATTTGTTTGGGTACAGTGTCCCTTTAACATGTCACACGCTCAGTGACTGGGTAACTTATTCCAGAGCAGCGTATGTCTCTGTAGATCTTAGCAGAACATGAACTGACAACAGTATACACAAGAGCTCAAAATTACACAACTGCCAACACAATTACAAAAAAGTATAGGTTTCAATGTTAACAAGATATATGGTCTATCACTAAGCAGCTTATGTCAAACCTCTCAGTTATTAATTCTATATTACTGACGTAGACTATATGACAACAGTCGTGTAAAGAACTACACGCTATATAACAGTCAACAGTCGTGTAAAGAACTACATGCTTCAATATAAAGCAGCCACACTAGTGCGTTTCTTACTGATTAAACACCAATAAATGATCCTGCAGATTTGTGCATAACGCAAATAAACAATTTGTTTATCTTTACAGAGATCATCAAGATCGCAACAAATTGCGAACCTACTTATTCATAACTTAGAATTTACACGTTGTTTAGAGCAATAAATGCTCCTGCAGATTTGTGCATAACGCAAATAAATAATTGTTTATCTTTACAGAGATCATTAAGATCACAAGAAATAACTTAGAATCTATACGTTGTTTTGAGCAATACTTATGAGACCCTGTTTTCAGACAAATATTATGGGAACGAGCAAGTACTACGTGTTCTAGTATCAACTTATTGCACATACCGAATAATAAGTCAAAATAGTGCAACCTTTGATATACTACATTTGTACCTAAGGTTTGGCCATATCCCATAGTTATAGTTATTATTTCCAACACTGTAAGTCCCAGCATTATTCATTTCGGTCACAAACTACACATATGTGATTTCAGACTTATTTATTCCTTAGACAATTACTGTTATTCCTACAAATAATTTGTGGAACCAGTATTACTCAAGCAATTCAACCAACACATTTGACTAGTTATAGTTTTAACTCTCCAGTTGACACAATTTGTCATTTGTTACATATCTGTCCCTCCTGGCAACCACGTTGCAATAGATCCAACCATATTTGTGAATCTGATACTGCAACACATCGAATATGTGTGTGTGTTTTTAACTTAAAGTTTTTTCCCCTATTTTTATTACATATTTTAATAAAAGTTATATTTTAAATAACCATTCCTACCTATTCATTTTTGTATAAGAAAGGCCTAGCAACCTTTGTTGTGATTAAAGTCAGAGATTTCATTGCAAATCATATAATTTCTTAACAAACTTCTTGAGTGCTATATGTGTATACTTATATTAGGAGGTACGCTTACCCCCTAATAATTCTTTCTCTAGTTTGTCTTATACACAGCACCTCCCAGCTCCATTTATATTGCAAACTTATGCTATTGTCTAATTTGGAGCTATAAGAAGTTTTATCTAATTTACCAGTAGTGCCATTGGACTCCTCTTTTCTGTTGTTCATTGTTGGATCTTAGTGGGCGGGCTGGAGTATACTTGTTGATTAGAGAGGATAGGTAGAGGGGAGCGGTGTTGGTGACGCTTTGTATGCTTAGCCCCTTTTGTTATAAAGACATTAAGACTGCTGCCTCTGTGTGGTACATACGCTGATAATTAGCAGGCCTAACAAGATTTAAGAAGCCTAGACATGTATTTGTCTGACACCAAGAGATAGAAGCCTTGTCATAGGGTGATAGAGTGTGCACGCCTAGTAAAGCATTTTCCTGGTAGAGAGAGGCATCATGAAAATGAGCATAAGAAGTTTTTTGCCCGACAGAAAATATACTTGTGTCTCATAAAGTATGAGATCTAACCCTAAGTTAATACAGTTCAAAAACTATGCCATGGGGGAAAACTCTCAAATTCCTGTTAACCGATGGAACCAATTTATTGGGATTGGAGAGTCACCTCATACACTGATTAATCAACTCTACACAGGTGATTTTCAGAGGGTGCTAAACTTCCCCAAGAATAATTATTGCACCCCTAGTTCTCAAAAGTGTCAACAGTCCCTTATTTATATGTTCTTTGCTATGTCCAGGACAAAGGGGATGGTAAATGGTAAAAAAAAAAGACAAGGTATATACATTCGGAAAAAAAAGTTCCAAAAAAGATGCAAGCCCTCCCCCTCATTGGTAAAAACATCCCAGCCTTGGTATGGAGCTTTATGGCAAACATTATTTGCATCCCTAGTTCTAGAGCTAATTTTGCAGCTTCATATGACAATACAGGTGAAGAATATATTGTTCTTATTTGTGAGCTTTTGGAATGCGTAGTGGATCTAATGCTTGTGTTTGTAGAACTGGGTTTTGACTAGACATAAAGATACATCTGACTAACTGGCTTACAAATGGTTGTCCCGACCATTATAATGCAGCTGCCAAAATGATCCAGCTGAAATGTTGTAGTGGCCAAAATGTGGCTGCAGCAATGCCACATCCACAGAGTTGCCCTTGGTGACATTGCTGTCTGAGGGCAAATTAAAGGAATTTGCAAATGTCTGTTCATATTCTTAACTGCATATTTTTTATTACATCTTCCCATTAAGTGCCTCACAATCACCTGTCAGCTGCTTTATGAATTCTCTTTTAAAGGTCTTCACTTTACCCACCCCCGTAGGTCTAGATACCAAAGGAAGGAAGTTGGGGTCTTACTTTATCCCTATCCTACCCTTCAGTATATACTATATGTGATCCCTCACTCAGCTCATATAAAGATAAGATTGCCACAGAGGAAATATGAATAGTGCTATCCAACTTAGCTTTCAACTAAGAATACCAAGATAAACCAAAATTGGTCATAAAAGTAAATTGGAAAATTGTTTAAAATGACAAGCTCTATCTGAATCATGAAAGTTTATTTTGGCCTAGACTTTTAACCTTTCTTCTTAGAACATTCCAGCATGTATGTAGGGTGACTGCAGCATTCCTATTGACAACCCATCTCTCTTGCTGCCTGTAAATGTCTCTCTTTAAAAAGGGACAACAAAAAAAAGGAGGGCTGTTCCTTAGCCCCACAAACAAAAACTCAATGCTCCGGAATTCAAAAGCTGGCGGGTTGGGAGTTCCCAATATTAAACTATATAATGATGCGGAAGAGGATCTTTGATTGGCATGGTTCTGAGGGCAAAAATGCATGGGAAGATATAGACTCTCATATTCTTAAAAATCCTAGGGTGGGTGCGCTATGTTGGGTGCCAAAAGAGAGTAGACCACCAATTTGCATGGAAATAGATATTCATAAGCACCTCTTTCAGTCTTGGGACACTATCATTCTTAGACACATTACATCACGTCACTCCCCCCTATTCCCAACCCTTTCAAATGCAGAACTTCAAGGAGGACTAGATAGTAGATTTGTAGGGAATGTGGAATGAGGCTACACTTTTCCCTTAATCAACCTATTAGAGCAGGGTAAGCTAAGGCCTAGGAAACAACTGAAGGGTTCAGGAGGTCATCATTACTCATCATGGCTTAAAAACGTACAGGTTCAACACCTAATTCAAGCTTCTCCTTTTAAAGGAGATCTGATGAGAAGGCCAACAACCTTTGAATCAATATGCTTGGCAGGCATTCAAGTACAAAGAGCACTCTCCCTAGCCGGAAAAAGTGCTGACGTAATACCCTTCCAAAATACACAGAACGTTGGCACGCTGAACTAGGGTGTAAACTTCTATTAGAGAAATGGAAATATATCTTCACCCAAACTAAACGATTGTCTGTCTCGACACAGATATTGGAGCTAATCACCAAAGTCTTAATGAGATGGTACCTCACTCCAGCGACGTTTTCGGTAATCTATAAAGACGCTTCAGGAAAATGCTGGAGAGGATGCGGAGAACACGGTACACTAATCCATGTTTGGTGGCATTGTCCCAAAATTAAAATGTTTTGGTGCATGATAGAGGTGTACTTTAAAAACTATTTTCAAATACATTTAGTCTGTCACCACAAATTGCATTGCTAAATGACCTCCCCAAGAAACAATGTAAATTAAGGTCACACCTATTACAAATTGGTCTTACTGGTGCAAAATCCTTGATCTCCAGAAACTGGAAATCTCCATCTACTCCCTCGGTACAAATGTGGTTAGAGTGAACCACAGAACTTGTAGCATTGGAGGAATACTGTTTTAAGAAAAGAGGACTATTCACATATTTCTTAGACGTCAAATTTTACTGGGAACAACTATTGTCTGACAACACATAAGAAAATAATACTAATTGACCCAAAGCGGACTCACAAACATAGACCCATGTTAACTAGCGGACATCATCCCTGACTGCTACTAACAGGGAGACAGGACGGAACCAGTTGTCCTTTGATTGCATAACTAGTATTAATAGCTCGATACCGAATCTGGGACCTCCCAATAACAAAGTCTTACTGTCGGTTTTGTAATTAGACTTACAGGGACACAGTAATATACTTGTGTGACTGATCTGACACACACTTTCACTAGTTCTTACCATGCCTTTTTCCTTTTTTGTTAATAGCAATGCAACTGAGATTCTGCTTCAAGTGTTGATTGTAAATGCACAAGATTGTGTTGATCAACCAAAATGTGTTATACGTGTTGCTTTTACTATGTATGGCCTTTATTATCTCTAATAAAGTTTGAAATTTAAAAAAAATAGGGAGGGCTGTTTTAAAAATGTATTTCAGTGAGAGTTGCCTTGTTCTCTTGCAGTGTTCTGCTTCTCCAACACGCTTTAAAGTCCAATACATTAACTTTGCCACATCCCATGCAAAGTATGGTCTATGCACACCAAGTCATGAAGTCAGATAACTCAGTACAAAATTAAAGGGACAGTCCAGTCAAAATTAAACTTTCGTGATATAGGGCATACAATTTTAAACAACTTTCCAATTTACTTTTATCATCAAATTTGCTTTGTTCCCTTGGTATACTTTGTTGAAAACTAAACCTAGGTAGGCTCATATGCCAAGTTCTAAGCCCTTGAAGGCTGCCTCTTATCTCAGTGCATTTTGACAGTTTTTACAGCTAGATAATGCTAGTTCACATGTGTCATATAGATAAGATTGTACTTACTCCCGTGGAGTTACCTAGGAGTCAGTACTGATTGACTAAAATGCAAGTCCATCAAAAGAACTGAAATAAGGGGGCAGTCTACAGAGACTTAATACAGGTTAATCACAGAGGTAAAAAGGATTATTAATATAACCGTCTGATTATGCAAAACTGGGGAATGGGTAATAAAGGGATTCTCCCTTTTTAAACAACAATTCTGGAGTAGACTTTTAAATAAAAAAAAGTTCTAATTTAAAAGCAATTACTGCCAGGGCCGTCTTTATTACTGACTGGACCCTGGGCAAACATTTTCTTGCCCCCCCCCCCCCCCCCATGCAATTTCGCTCTCCACCCCAATATACCAAAAAAATAACTAAATCACTGCTGGGCTAATCATTAAAAAAAATTGCAATATGTGAAACTGGACCTAAGCAGTACTAATAAGTAAATAAATATATAAATTCCTCCCCTCTGGATTAATTTAATATGCTTTTGAATGTGATTCTGGTGTGAGGTTAGCTGGTTAAAGAGATTTAGGGCAGCCAACAGGAGCAAAGCAAGGTAAAGACTGAGGCGGAAGCATAGAGGTGCAGACAGATATAAGTTTACTGACTGAAACAGTAGAACTACTATGGGAAGCTGTAAAATCTGAAACAGAGAGAAATAAAAACTATAAAAATAAACCTTACCTTAATGTGTGAAGTATCAGCATGACACTATACATCAGCCACAGCAGCACATGTCACTACTTTGCTAGGAACAAGTTCCCTCTCATCCTGCACTAGACAATGCTGCATGGGGGACGGGCATGTGTACACTCACTTAATCTTTTCACTGACACCTTTCTACAAAACACTGTTTTCCTAACAAACTTCAGTTAGTTGATCTTAGAGCCACAGCAGAAAGAGCAGGGCTAAGGGGACCAGCAGACTGGATGCTGTCTGCCCAAGGCTGCATGGATACAGACGAGTCACACAGCCTCAAGACTGAAGAGAGCAGTGTGTGCAGCTGCACAGATGCTCAAATCCTCACGTGCCTGTCACTCCAGCTTTCTGCTGCATGCACCTATAGTGAGCCCTACCCAGAAACAATCTCCACCACCAGAGCAGTTACCTGGTGACAGTAGTAACCCCAGCAGGACCTTTTCTGATGCAGTGGGATTGACTGGATGCCTAGTTAGGGCTTAACATCCAGTGCTGCACAGTGCACATCTAAAACAGCACATGGCACTAGCTTGGAATGTCACATGACACTGGCACGGTCTGGCACAGTTTCTCACAAATAAATATAAGCAAAGAACGTTTGACTGTGACAATATTAGGACTGACTGTGTGTGTCCTCCATGTCACATGACATCAGCAGTCTGGCATGAACTAAAAAAAAATTTTTTTTTTTTTTTTTAGGACTCTTGGGCCCCTCAACAAAGACTGGGCCCAGGGCAGCTGCCCCTTTTGCCCTGTGTTAAAGACGGTCCTGATTACTGCACATGAAGGACTATGACAGCCCTCAAAACAGCTGATTACACCTTCCATGCACCCAATCATGAATTAACTTGATGGAATAAGCACAATAGATATGATACACATTACTGTGCACAGTGAATTGTACCTACAGCCTTATGGAAGTTCCCAGGGAAGTGAGGGAACAAAGGAGTCTGATGTCCTTTCTGCCTTGTGATCATTTTTCTCTTTTTGGCCTCTGAACATGATGCTCTTGTTGCACTGAAGAAGGATAATCAGTCAGGGTTAGCACTGGCTAAGGCCTCTGCTTCACATATGTCTAAACATTTCTCACAGACTACACTGGACACAAAGGCTGGTGGCTTAGTAGAGAGTCACAGAACTTCAGAAGCCATGAATGTTGGGTGGGAGTTAGGTGAAGCTAGGTAGGGAGTGGTCAAATTACAATACTGCAAGATGCATTACAGTGGGAAGCTCTGCTTAGTTTTTAAAAATAGAGAATGCAGTTAAAATAAAAATCCCAATTTCCATTATCAAATTGTACAGAATTTGTTTTATATGTTCAATTTCTGAGGCACCAAATTCCTATTGAGGTTGTGCAAGAGTTCACAGTATATAGATATAGGAGTCTATGATTTGCTGATGGCTATCATGTGATACAGAGTGAGTGCTATTGCATTGTATTTCATTACACATTTGCTGATGCAAGTCTACTGTATTTAATGGTCATTTAACTCTTGCTGTACCTTTGCTGCTACTAATCACCATCCTGTACTCTCAGTAAGCAGTTTCTGCCATAGTACACTGCCCCAGACATGCAGGCACAGGCGTTAGTATTTTATAATTATTGGTTACCTTCAAAAATATTTTCTAACCACTCAACATATTTGGTGGAAATCACAAACTTATGCAGACTTGCTCCAACCTTGCACTTCTGTCTAAACATTATTTCACTTATCTTCCTTGTCCTGCAATCCCTTTTAGTATTCTTCTCTCTTCCACCCAGCTGCCTACCCAGTCACTTGCATACAAATTACTGTAGTAATTCAACCACATAGCAACGCTTTGCTTTCAGCTAAACAAATTAACACAAACAGGTTTGTCATTATCAATATTTATTAAAGTAACGGACATAACTGAAATAAAATCCAAAAATATGTTTTCATGCTTCTCATTTATAAATAAAAAAAATACTCCAATCCATTTAATTTGCAAATGTACTGGATGCAGCATTATATATACACAATATATATTTGAATATTTTCTTCCAGTTTCAGTAAGGATCTTACATTAATGTCATACATGCAGTCTAGTTTATAATGAAATCACTGGTTAACACAACTGATTTTGAATGTACTGTATATTCCAGCTGACTTCTGTTTTGGCTATTTCTTTTTTAGGTGTTCTGTTGTATGAAGCAGCATTATACATTTACTTTGGATAAAGCAAAGTGATCAGATAAGCTCCTTATTAAAGGGATACTAAACCCAATTTTCTTTCTTTCATGATTCAGATAGAGCATGAGATTTTAAGCACCTTTCTAATTTACTCCTATTATCAATTTTTCTTTGTTCTCATGCTATCTTGATTTGAAAAAGCAGTACTGTAAGCTTTAGAGCCAGACCATTTTTGTTCAGCACATGGGTAGCACTTGCTGATTTGTGGCTAAATGTAGCAAACCAATCAGCAGCTCTACCAAGGTGCTGAACTAAAAAATGGGCTGGCTCCTAACCTTTTATTACTGCTTTTTCAAATCAAGATAACATGAGAACAAAGAAAAATTGATAATAGGAGTAAATTAGAAAGTTGCATGCTCTATCTGAATCATGAAAGAAAAAACGTGGGGTTAGTATCCCTTTAAGATGATACAGCAAAAAGCAACTTATCACAATGTATACAATATAACAATATCATAGCAGAGATTCTTAAAAACAAATCACGTGTCACAAGCACAATATTTTACAGTAAATATATATTTTTTTAACTTATCATATGTCAATATTGAGGTGTTGAAATATACTGTACTAGAAAGAGCTAAATGAAATCCAATTCGCCAAGTATTATGTTTTTTATTTAGACATTTTGGAAGCCATTTTTAAAGGGATACTAAACCCAAATGTTTTATTTAATGATTCAGATAGAGCATACAATTTTAAGCAACTTTCTAATTTACTCCTATTATCAAATTTTCTTCGTTCTCTTATCTTTATTTGAAAAGCAGGAATGTAAAAGCTTAGGAGTCAGACCATTTTTGGTTCAGAATCTGGGTTTAGCTTGCTTATTGGTGGCTAAATGTAGCCACCAATTGGCAAGCACTACCCAGGGTGCTTTTCTAAGCTTTCTTGTAATATTATTGCAACTTATTTTAAATTTTGTTTGTGGCATTAGTGTCAGGGGGTGAAGTGTGAAAGTGTATCCCCTGGAATTATGCTTATTTCGGTGCATAAGCACGAGCTTGTAGCTCTTTTGATGCAAATGAGTCATTGTTTTTACAATGATGTGCAGCATAACATGCCACGGATATTATGTTTGGGGCTTTTATGAAGACGCCATTGGTAACTAAAGTTTTTTATGCTAATTAAGATAAATTTGTAGGCATTACTATAATTTTTTAATATTAAAGAAGAGATGATCAAGTTTCAGTTTTAAAATAAAAATAAAATAACCATTTCAAACCAACATGAAATCTAAAAATTTTCCCTTTCAATCAAGTTTTAACAGCTTTTAAAAGTTTCATAATGCCATTTAAAAATCACTTTGGAATGAAATACAAAGCATATTTTATTCCAATTAAATTAACTCAAAAACATTTTTGTATGACATACAGGGGTAAATTAGCCTTGAAGCTTTTAAACATTTTGTAAGCAAAATTCACCATTAAAGTTTTAATATTCATAAAAAAAGTGTAAGTTTAAACACATAGATAAAATAACTTTATTATCATGCATTTTGCACAAATTGTTTCAATTACTTTTTATAGCTATTCATTTTAATATGAAAGTTGTAATTGCATGATATGGTATTCAGTGTTCTCTAATTTTTTTAAACTATGGTGACTATGGGTCTTGATTAAAGGTGGCAAATCTATGGTAAAATAATGTTATTGCTCTTACAAATGAAAACAGTGTGCTTGTAGTATCACTAAATAAAGCTTTAATTGACGTAGAATAGATTTTTCAGGACAAATTAAATGTCCCTTTATTTCTTTAAAAATATATCACTTGGTCAGTTAAGACTTTTTTTTTCCTCTTTTAAAGAAGATTATCGCAGATTTGGCCATACTTTCTTAAAACCACCCCTGGTCTAGATCTATCACTTTGTGTTATACCCTAAAAATTTCAGAACACCTTGGGGTAGCAGACAATTAAAAGGGACAGTAGATACCTTTAATTACAACACATTCCTCTTATGTTGCTATGGATTAAAATATCAGCCAAGTCTACACATTTTTAAAACAAATTAACATGTATTACTGCAATTGTTTTTCAATAGGGGGAACTCCACCCCTAGTTGGCTAGCTTTGTTATCTTGCAGACTAAAGCCCAAATAAAGCAAAGTTTCCTTTTCATTTGGAGTGATTGATATTTGCACAAGATTAGGGGGCAGTGCTGCACAAATAAATACTTGTGCAATGATAACTTTGGACAGCGAATGAACAGCGTCCACTGCCCGCTCTCCATAAAGACAGGTTCCCTAGTTCAGAACCCTGTCCATTCTTCGCTTAATACATGAGGCCTATAACCATTGCATAGAACACATTATGTTTGCAGTTTTTATCAGATATGTAGCATGGTTAGCCTTGATAATTCAGCAGGGTGCATTGCTATTTCTGAGAATTCGAAAATACACAATTCTCAAGGTGTTTACTGTCCCTTTAACCACTGTGCGAGATATACATTATTTAGCAGTAGGAATAATTATCTTGACATATTATGGTGGCCAAGTCAGTTGTGGTTTTAATTTGTTTCCAATAATCTGTTACATAGTTTTTCTTATTACAAAAAAAGCAATATATTAATGTAGCAACACTCATCATGATTACAAAAAGTTCCATGTCATCTTAAGAAATCATTTACATTGTTCAAGTTTATTCTGGATTCTTATTATACATTTATTCAAGCATTACACAATCACATATGCTATTTGATCCCAAATGCACAACCTTTTCGGATGTGCTTCTCAAATACACATAAGCAGCTTAAATGCAACATATTTATATAAATATTTGTTTGCCATTATCACAATATTGTTTTTAAAAAAAAAAAAGCTTATTATTTAGAAGATAATTCTGAGATGATTTTGCCCTATTTCAAGTGCTGAGAAACCTATGGATTTTAACTAGAGGGACATGAAATTCTCACATTTTTTTATTTTTATTGAGGTTAAAGGGACACTGAACCCAAATTTTTTCTTTCATGGTTCAGATAGAAAGTAGCTTAAAATTGTATGCTCTAATTTACTCCTATTATAAAAATGTTCATTCTCTTGGTATCTTTATTTGAAATGCAAAAATTTAAGTTTAGATGCCGGCCCATTTTTGGTGAACAACCTGGGTTGTTCTTGCTGATTGGTGGATAAATTCATCCACCAATAAAAAAAAAACTGCTGTCCAGAGTTCTGAACATAAAAAGCTTAGATGTCTTTTTCAAATAAAGATAGCAAGAGAACAAAGAAAAATTGATAATAGGAGTAAATTAGAAAGTTGCTTAAAAATGCATGCTCTATCTGAATCACGAAAAAAAAAATTGGGTTCAGTGTCCCTTTAATAACAAATCCAACCAGGTAATTACATCCACAGGAAAATGTTATTCCTTCTGCAAAGTTACACTATGTATAATTCAATACAAATAACAAAACCCCACATTTTTAAAATAAAGGGTGTTCAGTTGTCCTCTAAAAAAAATATAAGAGTATTTCAACTAGAGACATGCCCCTACTGAGAAAAAGTATATGGGGACTCTTAGACCCAAAACATATAAAAGGATATATTCAAGAGCAACATTATATGCAGTAAAATGAAATCATAAATAACTGTCTTATCATATTAGTCATAGCAAAATTAATGGGCAGGCATAATGATTAAAGCATAAACTATAGGAGGAATGCTCACATTCTGATAATGCATTTTAACCACGTTGTGCTATTAGGACTTTCCATGCCAACCTAACAGGCTTTAATGCCATTAGGATAACATTGAATGTTCTACCTTATAGGGTTTCCTGCAGCCTTCTCCTTTCAGGTAATAAAAAAATAAAAAAATCGGACTGGGGGAGTCATGCCTAGCAGCATAGGCAATCCCCCATGATCCGATCCCAGCCTTAAAATCATGTGATCAGATCAACAATCTTGTAATTTAGTTTTTCCAGCAAGTGTTTACATCTGAATTTGATGAAGGGGTTAAAAGAGAAAGTTCTAAACATAAGTTGTTTATTTTCTTTTTTTCTGAACTTAAACAGCACATTAAAGTTTAGGTGAATTTTTTTTTTTTTTTTTTTTAGAACAATCTGAAGCTCTGCCTACAAAATATTTATATTTTAAAAGCTAACCAGTTTTTGTTTTTTTCAAATAAGTTTAGAATAGGGTTGTCCACTGTCCCCCACAAAAATACTAGATGACTAGTAAGTGATCGGGGGGGGGAGATAGTAAGTGGGGCCTTGACCTGACCTTAGATGGAAAAGGGCTACAGGACTGCAATTCAGCCATATGACCACATAAGACTTTAGATTACAGTACCTGAAGGCTTTGTCACTTAAATGGCCACATCAGACAATAAAGACCAAAGATACTGTAGACCCTTTGTCAAATGACCCTTTAAGGCATCAGATCAGAACCAATGAGTTACATGTATGTTACTGGACAACTAGTTGAAATACTGGACACCTGCCGACCCTAGTGACGTTATCTAAAATAAGTTCTTTAAAATGTCATTGAAAATGTGATCATTCCATGTCCCTTTAAGCTTTAATATTGTAAATAACACTGTACCATACCCAGTTCTAGTCTTTCCACAGCTTTAAAAAAAAAAATCCAATAACTATCTTTCTTCTCTTTATAAATACAAAGATAAATATGAATACTCTGAACACAATGCATCTAATGCAACATGTCTAAAGAGAGTTGTTTTCAGCCTAAAATGTATCAAATATAAGAATGATCAATTCCTTAATAGCTATTTTTGCTACTCATATGTACAATGGAGAGGGAAAATATGAAATAGTACCTGTACACATTTACCTAACATTTTTACTAGCCCTAATCTATCCAATCACACCATTAGATATTGGTCATTTCAAGCTTTATAAATATTGTCCTACTGGTTTACCTAAGGGGACTTTACTTAAATTACATTAGACTTGTATAAATATTGAACATTGTGTTGCAAAGCATCAGAAAGAGGTAAAATGACAACCCTAGCGTCATTACACATTGGTCATTCTTTTGCAGCACATACCTTTTCATAACCAGTGGAGGTTAAAACATTGCGGCTTCTGATTGGTATCACTTAATATAAAACATAACTGACTGTTTGACCATCTCGCTGTCCTCAAGAACAGTGACATGCAATGGCCATGTTAAGTAACTCACTCCACAAGACATACAAGTTTTTATGGCATATAAAGGAACATTATTATTTTCTATGCCTGTATGATATTAAATCAGATATCTAAATCAGTGTAACAGCTTCACTATACAAATTGTTACATGCATTAACAACATCATATGTGAAACATTAATGAGCAGCAATATTCAGGAACCACAACATTAATATGCTTTTGCGAATGGCCCTATTTTCATGTAACATACTTATCAGATACTAGTGATTAGCCAGGCAAGTTCTGTCTAAGTAAAGGCTTGAAACAGTAGACTGCTTCCTAAGTATTTTATAAACATGGAAGCAAAGTATATAAAGACACATAATACTTCAGATTGGGTCCAACATTTGTTTGGTACCATAAACAAGCAGGGAATATTCAGTCAAGACACATTTTAGATAGCTAGATCACACACAGACTAATCACGCTAAAATGTGTAGTCTACCCAATAACTTATGTTTCAGGCAATATGTAGGTAGCTCAAAAAAAAAAAAAAAAAAATCATTAAAAAGATAAAATTAGAAAATGATTTGCCATTGGAGAATTTCCAATCAATTACATCTGTGGCATTGTAAGAACTGTGATGTGTTTAATTTTGAATTGTAGGTTTTAAAAAGGGAGGGTGGGTACAGAGCAATATCTTAGATCTCCACCTTTAATGTATTTTTTGGTATATTTTGAGCAGTCTACTTATAATTTGTTTGAAGATGGTTTGTATTTATTTTTAAGTGCAGATCATGGGATTTTGAACTGAGCCCAGTAAATGCTTTTAAAATGGGAATAGCTTAATTATACAAATAATCTATTCTACTTCACCTTTAGTTTATTTCTGTGTTTTGTATGAGCCAGTCATAGTCATTACTTATGTGAAGACAGTTTCTTCTGTGTAGTTTTGGAAAAATGCACATTCATCACAAAAATCTAAATGAATGCACCAACGAAAATAAAGAAAAATGAAAAAATACTTACAAAAACCATCAGTATTCATATATTTACTTTATTTTTTAAGGGCTTAATACTTACTTAAAGGGACAGTATACACTCATTTTCATATAACTGCATGTAAAAGACACTACTATAAAGAATAAGATGCAGATACTGATATAAAAATCCAGTATGAAATGGTTTAAAAACTTACTTAGAAGCTTTCAGTTTAACTCTGTTGAAAAGGCAGTTGGAAAGCCCACTGCAAGTGGGAAATAAGAAACTCCTCCCCCTTCCTTTGCATATGAAAAGACTCTTTACACAAACAGGAGCAAGCTAGAGAAGGTAGCTGACGGTATTCAAATAAAACTTTGGGGCTTGGTTAGGAGTCTGAAAATCAGAGCAATGTTATTTAAAAACAAGCAAAACTATACATTAAAAAAAACTTTATGGGCTTTATAAATAGATCTACAAAACATTTATGCAAAGAAAAAATATGAGTGTATAATGGCCCTTTAACCTGCTCTCCGTGTTCTGGAGAGCACATTAAGGTAAATATTGTAGCTATAGGTGAACTTTTCCCCAAATATTTGTTGCCTGCACTATTTGGTTTTCGTTTACTTTAAAATGAAACAAACTGAATTTTCGTTAAACTTTTACATCAATTTTCGTTTAGAGCAATTAAGCGTGTTTCAGAAGGGTTAACTTCCATATGAAATCTCAAGAACAAAAATTTAAAAACATTTGTTTAACGAAAAATTTTTTTTTTTTTTTATTCTGAAATTCAGGTATATTAGTTTTCCCAAATATTCATTGCCTGCACTATTTGGTTTTAGTTGTGTGTGTGTTTTTTTTTGTTTTTTTTTAATGAAACAAAAATTAAACACACACAACTAAAACCAAATAGTGCAGGCAATGAATATTTGGGAAAACTAATATACCTGAATTTCATAATAAAAAAAAAAAAAAAATGTAATCCGAAGCGAATTGTTCTTCCCTGCACATCATACGTACACACACAGATTTTGGCATGGTATTTTCAAGAATTTAACAAAATATACAGAATGGATGTTTTTTAGAATGTTCACCATCAGCAAATGCATTATAGGACAAAAATACATAAAAACAGTATTAACAATTAAAATAAAATGTATTGCAACAAAGCATATTTTAAGATTCGTCAGAGCTGGACATAAACCTCATACATTTTGTTTGCCATAAAAAAATAAAATTCATAAAATATGTCATTCATTGACCAAGACCTGTACCAGCTCAAGCTCAGTAGAAGATACAGTTTCTATAGTACATACATGCAAAACCAATTCAAGTAAATAATCAGATTTTACTCTGTTCACCTCACATTATTTTCCGACTTCCTGTTTGTGAATAGACTACAATGACATATGAAAATGGTTTATGTATATTTAAAAAGTCTAAAAATTTCACCTACAAGCAAGGAAAATATGCTGCTCAATACAAATCACTATTAGAGTCTAGCACCTTTGTTTCTCTGGCCCTTTAAAAAAAAATAATTTTCAAGTAAAGATGTATTGCTCTTACATAACAATGTTATTGCTAAGAATGTTTCCATGTTCCATAAATTATGTATCTACAGTATATGAACAGTGTATGGCATTCTCTAGTTAGGAAATTTACTGTACAGTAGAGTGCTGTTGCTCACATTTGACTGCAAGAGCTATAGATGTACATGCAATTTTACAAGTATGGACATAAAGTAATTGTGTACTCTTTGTAACAGACACTCAGTTTGCTTGCAAGGCCAGTGTTTCAGGGTTCAAGTGGTTGAACATTGTCGTGACTAGTTCGGGGAGGTCATATTCATGTTTCCAACTCCAGTCGTTCCGAGCATTGTTATCATCAAAGTTCATTGGCCAACTGTCAGCTAGAGAAAAGAAGAGGTTAGGAAAACCATCTGTAGGAGACACCTTGCTTTACCTGTAATGTAATATATCTTGTCTGTTGACATAATACGGCGTTGATATGAAAGCACTGAAGTTATGTGTTGCTGCTTTTAATCAGTATCCCTTTATGTGTATACAGCGTCTTGTGTTTGAGTTAATTCCTAAATTTTTGTACTAGGCAAACGCAGGTCTATTGATACAATGAAGGATTTATCATTCTAATACTCCATTTAGAGCAATTAAGCGTGTTTCAGAAGGGTTATCTTCTATATGAAATCTCAAGAATACAGGTTTAAACAATATGTCAGCTACAAGAGACAGAAATTAACAGATTCCTTAAGAGGTTAAACAATAAAATCTATGTAATGTCTAAACTGAACTTTTTGATGTTTTTCCTTTAAGATTGCTGTTTTTAATGTTTGATAAAAATACTTTAAAAACCATGCAAACTATAAACTCGTCAGCTAAATTAGTGCTACCTGGAAAGTTATAAATATTACTTCAACTGGACAATAAGTAAACTCACCAATAGCCTGCCGGACAGCATCCATTTTGTAAACAACCTCCAGTTCAGGCATGTACTTCTGAACTTCCCGAACAAGTTCCTCTGGTGTGAAGCTCATTGCATTAATGTTGTAAGTCCTCATGGTAAGTGCTTCAGTTGGAGCTTCCAAAATCTCTACTGTAGCCCTTAGACAATCATCAATATACATCATGGGCAGACGTGTGTCTGGTTTCAAGTTGCATTCAAATCGCCCTGTCTTGATAGCATCATGAAAGATTTGGACAGCATAATCTAAAAGGATCATGGGTACAACAATTGTTGAGGATAGAAATGTGAGACTTACAGTAATTTGGATCTTTTTTTTTTTTTTTTTTAAGTTAGTGTTATAGATTGATTTAAACATAAATCAAGAAATCATCATGTATTTTAATTGCTCTCTTTATTAAACAACTGACATTATCTTACATATACAGAGCTTTGTACTGGGCACTTGTTTAAGATAGGATCAAACTTAAACAACAGAATGGCTCTCTGACATTTTCTGACCTTATATGTGATCAAGGTATGAGTGAAATGGATTGATAAGAACTGAAGGAATGCTGCATGAACTGTCGCTCTAACCGCACCTATTATTGACCTTCCAAAATGACCCCTAAATCAGTGTCCACCTTACAAGAAACTTTTAAAACCCAAAATGGCCTCCTTAAGGAACCCCTTTTTCCCTGAAGGAAACCTCCCAGCACCCAAAATTACCTTACAAGAAACCTTCCCAGCATCTAAGAACACCAACATGCAAGACTCTTTAATCCAACAAAGGTAGCCATCACCAGTTTAATCCTTTTAGTTTTTTTTATTTAAAGTTCAATCTTGATTGAAGTTGCTGCACTTCTGCTTCACACAAAACACAGCTCTTTAATCATAAGTGATGTCCTCAATCCGCAGACAACTTTGGAGAGACTATTCCATAAACCTCCTGGGTACTCGAATAAACCTACTTTATATATAGACTTTAATGAGAACCCCAAGTCAATTACCTAACCAACTGGGTTCTTATTAAAATGTACAAAATATAAGTAACCTCAAAGGTTACTCAGCACAGAGGAGGATCTCTGAAAAGACCATATGATGGAAGTGGCTAAATAATAGAATTCAGTATGTCCAGCAAGATAGAAAAGCCTCATTTTTCTGAGGTAAGGAATGATATAACTGAAAAATAACGTTGACAGTGTAGGAATCAGGATTCAACTTTAGAGGAGAATCCTAGAGATGTTGTGTTGGATCATCTTTATGCTGAGGAGTCACAGAGGTATATTAGGTTTTAAGAGGTCCAATAGAGGTCACTTATGGGTGTTGATATCCCTTTGTGTTTTTTTCCCCCACCATGACCTCTCAGGAACTCCTATGTTTATGAAGTGTTCCATAGGGAGGACCATACCTTGGAACAGAGTCTTCTCCAAAGGAGTAAAGGGTTAACGCAGAGGCAAGGAAAAATGGTTTGTGTTCAGAAGGGGTCATAGTTATGAAATTATACTAAAGGATCACAGGGCTTAGTGGTTAATGCATTAGGCAGAGAAATAGTTGTTTGTGGAGGTGAAGATTATGGAATGGTTTAATGAAACAGTGTGTCTTCTAGGAAGGGCATCAGAGAAAAATTGCCTTAAAAAATAGACAACACTGAAACTAATATTATAAAATTATTTGTGGAAAAAAAAACAGGCAATTAAATAGAAACAAATCTGTTAGGGGTTGCCATATTTGCTGCAGATATATGTACATCTTGCATATCATCACAAGTCGATTATGATACCAGGGTAAAATACAGTTTTTGGTGCCATAGAAAAGGTGAAAAAAAAGCATACATTCTTGTAAACTACATTTATTTGAGGACAAAAATTTGAATGTTAAATTGAAGATAGCTTGCCTTTAAATATTAAAAAAGGACAACTCAGTAATTTTTTAAAAAAGTGGTGTACTTTCTCTGAAAAAAATATACTTTTTAATTTAATGTTTTGTGATGTGTCACTGTCCACTAATACATATTTTGGATTTATATTATGAATCGGTGAGCTATCCGTCCCTAGGGATGGATTGTACACAAATCTTTTTCATGAAAATAAATACTTTTTTATATGTGTGACAAAGAAAAGAGTATTGATTAATGTCCCTTTGATGCAAGCTAAGATTCCTAAAAATTTTGTTTAAAAAGCCATGTTTCACCTATAAAATCGTAAACGACATCCAAAAATATATTTACCTGTAGTTCCTCCTCCTGGCTGAGAATCTGCAGAAATTATTCCAGGATACCTGAGGCATCGGAAGTCCATTCCATATCTGTAGTGGTAATACTGTGGAAATAAAGAGTTACAAACAGATTTTAGTAGAGTCTGATGATTTTATTGAGATATACATATGCACATAAATAGTCACTTAAAGGGACAGTTCACCCAAAAAATGTCTCCCCTTTAAATTGTTCCCAATGATTAATTTTACCTGCTGGAGTGTTTTAAATTGTTTACAAGTAGCTCCTTTACCCCTATTTTGGCATTTGAAATAGCTGATTTAGCCTGTGGTATCCCAACCTATACTGAAAGTTTCTATACTGGAGTATATTCTATTGAATAGCCTAAGTAAACACAGCCAGCAGAAGAGATTACACTTTCAGTGGGGTGCAGGATAGTTAAGTAATAAAATGATAATTTTCCATTGTTCACTCTAAGTATTGAGCTTTGGTTTTCTAGACAAATATAAGATAAGGAAGCAAGTCTGTGTACATAAAATTGATAACATAATGAGATCTGATATTACCTGAAGCTCAACCCATTGTAATAGGCTGTGGTTTAAAAGCACAAAACCAGCTACTTCATATACACAAATAAACCGAAAAATGTAATTTCTCATAAATTTTATTCTCTGCAGCTGTCATTGAAAATACATTCATATAAAAACAATTTTACAGTGTACTGTCCCTTTAAGTGCACTCTCACTCCATACCAAACAACTTGAGGGGGGCTTGAGTGGATATTTTAAATAAATACAATGGACCCAGCATTCATTCTTCACAGATAAAGAGTGAGTGCTGGGTTACATACATACCTCCTTTAACCACCATGAACTGAAATCACCTACATATCCAGGGTCACTTTATGTATTTACACTTGGTATTGCTTATCTTTTTCTTTGGCAATACAACATAAGTCAACAGCTGTATGCTAACATTAGGAGTCTGCAGAGTCAGCATCCAGACTTGACTGTGTATGAAATATAAATAGTCTATTCCCCAAGTAAAAGTAATGTTGGCAGCTCAAACGGTGTCCTTCCGAACCAATAAAGCACAGATTGTATTGCATGAATTGAGCCTTGGGCCAAATTAATTAAAACGTTTAACCATATCCCCCTGCTCCCAAAGCCTACATTATTTTGTACCAAGTGAATACTTTGGGGATCAAGCATTCCCCTTCTTCAGGATCCTTTGTCACGTTGTTTAAAGGTGAGGATAGATAGATAAAATTTTAAAGGAAGATATTGTAAGGAGGAATTAACCACTCTTACACAGAAAGGAAATACAGCACTCTTTAGTCAAAGCATATTCTTTTATTGATTATCCAATTCCCAATTAAAGACCTCACCAAGATCATTGTGAAGCATATTCCGAAATCCAAATATACAAACTTGCCTAATTAAAACAAATCTACTATGTATTACAGCGCTAAATGGCTGCGTTAGTACCAGGAGTTTACCACATACATAATCTCTGGCATAAATACATGTAATATTTCAACACAAACACATAACTTAGAAACCCCCTTCTCAAAAACTTTAAAGAGCAAGTAAGGTTAATATGTAATGCCCAGACTAGTGAGATTCAAAAAAATTCCTTATTTTCTAAAGACCAGTTTCATTTATCCTGTTTCAAACAAGTGACACAGTGTACTTATAAAAATAAACAGTCTTTGTAAACTTTGGAGTAACATTTTTCAAAGAATGTCAGTAGATGACCGCGGTATTTATACCGCACTTAAGGTCAGTCCCAAAGGCTAGTTCAAATTGGCAACCTGCCTTAACAAAAAAAAAAAAAAAAAAAAAAGGATTGCTTCAAGCGACACCGGGGATGCCAATAAATGACTGCGTTATTCAAACCGCTCTTAAGGTCTGTCCAAATGGCTCTCACCCTTTTTATTGAAAATGAAAAGTACCTTTCCTTTTAGATGTAAAACCCTTTGCAGGATCGGGTTGTACGGCTCTGCTAAACACCTCCAAGGCCTCTTTCTCGGGAGCTCATTTCCTCTGAGTGTGGTGAACTCAGCTGGCAGTGATCCTGCCTCCTAATTGATGGAAAGGTTTCCAGTAAATCTTTTGTGGCCAAAGTTGTTACACTGTGTCTCCTTAGTTTGCAAAACACACCCGGATAGTTCACCGTTTTTAAACGGCTTAAAGCTCTGCCATGTTGTTGCAAAATTATCCTCTTAAAGGTACTTTCAGCATACAGTTCATATAGAGATCATAAGAACCAAATAGATAATTATTATCTATTTGGTTCTTATGATCTCTATATGAACTGTATGCTGAAAGTACCTTTAAGAGGAGAATTTTGCAACAACATGGCAGAGCGTTAAAGGGACACTGAACCAAAAACATTTCTTTCATGATTCAGATAGAGCATGCAATTTTAAGCAACTTTCTAATTTACTCCTATTATCAATTTATCTTTATTTTAAAAGCAGGAATGTAAATCTTAGCAGCCAGCCCATTTTCGGTAGAGCACCATGGATAGTGCTAGCTTATTGGAGGCTTACATTTACCCACAAATAAGCAAGCATAACCCAGGTTCTCAACCAAAAATGTGCCGGCTCCTATGCATCACATTCCTGCTTTTTAATTAAAGATAGCACGAGAACAAAGAAAAATAGGAGTAAATTAGAAAGTTTCTTAAAATTGCATGCTTTATCTGAATCATGAAAGAAGAAAAAAAAATGGGTTTAGTGTCCCTTTAAGCCGTGTAAAAACAGTGAACTTTTTTTTTTGTTTTGCAAACTAAGGAGACACAGTGTAACAACTTTGGCCACAAAAGATTTACTGGAAACCTTTCCCTCAATTAGGAGGCAGGATCACAGCCAGCTGAGTTTACCACACTTGGAGGAAACAAGCTCTCGAGAAAGAGGCCTTGGAGGCGTTTAGCAGAGCCGTACAAACCGATCCTGCAAAGGGTTTTACATCTAAAAGGAAAGGTACTTTTCATTTTCAATAAAAAGGGTGAGAGCCATTTTGACAGACCTTAAGAGCGGTTTGAATAACGCGGTCATTTATTGGCATCCCAGGTGTCGCTTGAAGCAATCTTTTGTAAAGGCAGGTTGCCAATTTGAACTAGCCTTTGGGACTGACCTTAAGTGCGGTGTAAATAACGCAGTCATCTACCGGCATTCTTTGTAAACTTTGGAGTAACATTTTTCAAAGACTGTTTATTTTTATAAGTACACTATGTCACTTGTTTGAAACAGGATAAATGAAACTGGTCTTTAGAAAATACGGAATTTTTTTAATCTCACTAGTCTGGGCATTACGTATTAACCTTACTTGCTCTTTAAAGTTTTTGAGAAGGGGGTATCTATAAGTTGTGTTTATGTGTTGAAATATTACATGTATTTATGCCAGAGATTATGTATGTGGTAAACTCCTGGTACTAACTCAGCCATTTAGCGCTGTAATACATAGTAGATGTGTTTTATGTGTAGCTACCTTTGTTTTAAATTAGGCAAGTTTGTATATTTGGATTTCGGAATATGCTTCACAATGATCTCGGTGAGGTCTTTAGTTAGTTCTTTTATTGATTATCCAATTCCCAATTAAAAAGAGTGCTGTATTCCCTTTCTGTGTAAGAGGTTAATTCCTCCTTAGAATATCTCTTTAAAAATTTACAAAATAGTTTCTCTATAAAGGGTTTGCACCATTACCTTTATTAAAAGTGTTTTTTAGACAGAGGTCTCTTGCATATTCATTATTGATATAGGTGAAACTCTCTCTCCAAAAAATAATTACTAATTGGACATAAAACACACTCACTGAAACATCTCTCCAAAACTGAGCTCCTTCTTCCAAAATCTCCACCCTAATCTCCCTATAACTGTTGACAACTCCATCATTACCCCTACCCCACATGCCCGATGTCTTGGGGTCACACTTGACCCAGATCTTTATTTCACTCCTCACATTCAGTCCTTGGCTAAATCCTGCCGCTTCAACCTTAAAATCATCTCTAAAATTAGATATTTCCTTACACACGACACAACTAAGATTTCAATCCACTCATCCTTTCCCGCCATTACACTCAATGTAGCTCGCTCCTGCTCTGTGTGATAGCGGGAGCGAGCTACATTGAGTGTAATGGCGCGATCAGGCCGGGCTGTGACTAGACAGCTGCCCAGATGCGCTCAGAGGGAAAACCAGACCCGCTCAGTAGAGCAAGCGGCGGTCTGAAAAAAATCCTCTTATAATCAAATTTTAGCTGCAATATTATGTTGCATAACGTTTGCGCTAAGATAATGTTAAATAATTCTGCACTATGTGCAGAATTATATAACATTATTTTGTAGGTTTACACCAACTTTTAGCTTATTTTAATCAAGGTATGTCTTTAAGTTACAAGAAATTGAGGCACAAATAATAAAAATAATAACTTAGAAGTAGTAAATTAAACTTTTGTGACACCATTTTATGATAGGAAAAATGTAAAATAAGATGTAATGTAGTAAATACTTTGCGTCATCTCTATTAGAACTTAGACAGGAAACCACAAAATTCTCTCTCATGATTCTGATAGAACATACAATTTTAAACAACTTTCCAATTAACTTTTATTATCAAATTTGCTTCATTATCTTGTTCTCCTTTGCTGAAGGAACAGCATTACTGGCAGCTAGCTGAACACATCTAGTTAGTCAATGACAAGAGACCACCAAATCAGCAGCTAGCTCCCCACTAGTGTAGGATATGTGCATATTCTTTCAACAAGGGATAGCAAGAGAACAAAGCACAATTGAAAATAGAAGTGAATTTAAAAAAAAAAAAAAAGTCTTAAAATGACATGCTCTATCTGAATCATGCAAGTTAAATTTTGACTTTCCTATCCCTTTAAATGGTTTCACTGAGATACATTGAATGTTAAAATATCAACTAATGTCCCTTATTTATTCTTAATTTGTAGTGATTCCTATAGAGCTGTTTGTAATAACAATTTCCAACTGATCTTAAGATCGCTGCTCCTTAACTCGTCTGCTGCCTCTGAGGCTGCGGACATCAATCCGCCCAATCCTATATGATCGGGTTGATTGACATGCCCAAATCTGCAGGGGGCAGCATTGCACAAGCAGTTCACCAGAACTGCTTGTGCAATGTTAAATGCCGACAGCGTATGCTGTCGGCATTTAGCGATGTCTGGTGGACATGATACACTACAGCGGATTATGTCTGCCAAACATTGATAAATCGGCCCCATAGAGTAAATCTTTGCAATTATTCCTACCTCTCCCATTAGCTCAGCATGGACTTTTGAAACACCATAAATAGTCCTTGGTCTCTGAATGCACAGATCAGGAGTTGGGTTTCTGGGTGAAGTGGGACCAAATGCCCCTATAGTGCTAGGAACAAACAATCTTAGTCCATGTTCAGCAGCAATATCTAGAATGTTGTGCAGTCCTGTAAAAAAAAAAAAAAAAAAAGTGTTTTTTTTTAACTGAAGAAATAAGTATTTATTAGGATATGGTTTGGCTATATTCTTGTTGTCGTACCAGTGATATTGACTGCTCTTGCCAGAGGAACATTTGCTTCACCAACGGCGCTTAGTAACGCACTGTAATGGATCAGCCACGTTATCCGGTTGTTAACCACTATTTCACGAAGGTTCTTATAGTCCAGAATATCAGAATAGATGAATGGTCCTAAAAACATAAATGGGTTAATAAGACGAATTTTAAATAATCAACCATAGGAGTACACTGTATACAGAATCTTAATACACCAAGGTCTTTTGTTAATTTGTGGTGGATGGAATTAAATAAAGTACTTTTCAAAAGGTCAATTCTTGTTATAATCGCTCTGAAAAGTACCATGAAAAATTGAGAAATAGTTGAGTAAAGTTGTTTTTCCCCCCTCTTTGCAACAATTAAAAGAAAACATTTTAAACTTTATTTCAGTTTTTACGCTACACGTGCTAAAGAAATTTTTTTTTAGAAATATTTGAATAGTTTGTCATTCACAACAAAGTCAGCTGTTTGAGTTCTCCTTCAATCAATAAGCATTTTGTATTGTATCTTTAAGATAATTTCTTATAGGGATTTAAAAAAAAAAACACAAACAAAAAAACCCACCTGATATTACCTCAACGACAAAACTTCAAACTTAAGTTTTCCTGGTGAATTTTTCCTATCGTCTAGTATTTTTTTTTGCTAGAATTGGCATTACGTTTATACACACACACAGTACATACTGTTATCCAAAGCAATTTACTACTCCAATAATAAGCCTGCTTGTGGTAGCATAATCCTGAGGTGGTACCCAAATTTCTTTAAATAATGAGATGAAAATTTCTGCACGTCTAATGAGGTACTTGACTTTAGTGCATATTATACTTTAAGTAAAGATGTAAAATGCCAGTGGTTCAGGCTACATTGATCACACCCAATGCAAAAATGTAAAACATAAGATATTTCTGAGAAACGGTCTGTACTCACCAGATCTTACCAGTTATATTGACTTACATGCTGGAATTACTAATACTGAACAAGTACTTAGTGTAATCGCTAGAAGAATACCACACCTCCAAACACACCTGCACATTTCACATTGTATTTCACCACAAATCTATTCTTAAGAGACTCTGGAGCAATGACATGTCATTAAATAATGTGCCAATGGCTTGCAGACTTTAAAATTACACATTGTATGTTGTAAGAAAATGGCATTAAAACCTTACACAATATAAGAGAAAAAAAGAGAAATTATATTATTTATTGAAATGGTGATATAGATATATCTTACTGCATATGCATTTTGTTTAGCTTTTTATGTATATGTATTCAAATATACTGTATACAAATTAATCATAAAGTTTTATATAAAATTAAGAGTTGAGGTGTTTAAATTGTTTCCTATTTTGTTTCTTATTTAAATCTAAACTTTATTTTGATATTTGTGTATATGAAGTAATTTTTGTTTCCATGATTTAAGATAGAAACATAGGCTTTTATCTATACCCCATACATTTTTGGCAACAGATAAGCGCCATAAATCCTACTTACGCTGCCCATCTTTATTTCTGAAATGTAAACAAAAATTAATGGCAGGGGTATAACTACAGTGGCCTTCGAGGTTGCAATTAAGAATGGGCCCACACCTCTAGGGGGGTCCCATCTGGCCCTGTAAACACGAGTGGTATCATTGTGGGGGGTTAATATGGAAGAAAACCTCTGAGGCCCAGTAAGATCTAGTCTAGCCCTGATTAATTAAATTAATTTGTTCTTCAGAAAAAATGTATCCATATATTAGGCATTTTTCCGTTTCCTACTGGAAGTCTAAACATTGAATAAGTCACTGTGTGTAGTGTAGAGTTAATGGAAATGATTTCTGACCCTGCTACTCTCAAACTTGAGATCATAAACCCTTGTCTTGTGCAACTTTATTTGATCTTTCCTTATGGGGGGTGAAATGTAGAATATTACTCTCCTATTCCATCAGGAATAGAATGCTGGGAATCTTTATACCCTGATGTCATCTGAAAAGAGGGACCATGCCTTATAAAGGTTACTTAAAATGAATCATCTCCTTACCACTGTAGAAGACATTATCTGGGGGTTTACGGATGTCAGACAGAATCACATTATTCTTTCCGTACCGTTTTCTGAAAGATAAAAACAGAGTAATCTAGGAGTATGGTCATGAAGATTTTCTATTAACACCTTCTACAGTTTAAAACATTATTTCATAAAGAAAAAATAGCAAAGTACTGTTAACATTATGATGGAGAGATAGTTTATAAAGTGAAGTTCTAAGCATAAACATATTTGTTTGGGATTTGAATGCATATCATTTGAGAACTATTTTTGGCAGGATAACTGAAGAACAGATTTTAAAGTGTTGAGTAGAAATACATTTTTGGAATCCCCAGATGAAATTTAGTTCGATTGCAGGTGTATTCTCATGATAAATTATGTATACTCTATTAGAATGACAGTAAATGTAATGTGTCACCTATACTTCATTCTTTTTTTTTTTATTTTCACACAATTTGTAAATAAAATTTAGTAAAATTTTTTAATTATTTTTTTCTGTTTACACGTATGAAACTATTCAGCATTCATCGAGTTTAAATAATCATTCTTGTAAACAAAACTATATAAAAAAACTATTTATATAAACTAAATTCAAGGAACAATGACTAAACAAAATGTAACCATATTCATTATAGCAGTTATAGTCACTGTAATAATAATCCTGTACTCGCAGCTTCATAATTAGAATTAACTGCTTTTTTTTTTTTCCCCATTTCTCAAGTGGAATTATGTACTTCTATACAAGGGAGCTCCTTCTATGTTTTGTCCCCTAGGCGTGTTCTGCTTAGGAATATGATTTGAATGTGTAATGTTCCTTTAATAATTCACCAATAAAGATTTTGCAGGGGCCAGACAGACACCTAAAGCTCAAGTGATAGCGTTTACTTATAACATGAGCGTAAACCCAACAAGTGCAAACAGTGATAAACCCCTTATCGCTTGCACATAACTGTTAACGCTTCACGCATAATCTTGCCCTTAGAAGGATAGAGAGTAAGAGTCTTTAAATGAAGCATTGCAAACAATTACTTAGTGGGATTATTTTGCTCCTATTGTCTCTTTATACAAACTAGTGTAAGGAGCTTATCAATGAGTTTATAACTTTCATGCACCTCCCTCTAATTAGTGCTGCCATTTTGAAACCTAGGTTTCACTGCAGGCATCTAAAGGAAAGTTGCTGCACATGTGCACTAAAAAACACTGGAATGCAGTTAAAGTTACATTTCAATATGCGAGCACCCATGACCAGAGGAAGGCAGGGAAGAACCTCAATACAATGCTTATAAAATCTAATTTAGTGTTTAATGTCCCGTTAATTCCTTTTTACACAGAGGAACACCAATCATTAAAGGCCTGTGACAAAAAACAAATACATAAGGGAAACAATGGCAGGACAGTTAACAAGAGGAAGATTTATATAAGAAAAGTACAAGGAAAATAAAGGGTGTGAGCAGAACAAGATTTCCAGTATGCAGGGGGGCGGAGCCGGCGGTCAAGATGGCCGCATTAACCTGCTGCTCTGTGTAAGTTTCACTCAAAAAGGTGCATTAATACTCTAAAATACTATATATTTAAAAGAATCTGTACAGAACAGGAGTTCAGAACATACGGCGTGCACACTGGCAGTTCTGACGAACAGAGAAAAGCTCTAACGACATCAGAACAAGATCCATCATGGACAGGAGCTGCACTGGGTGTGTACCCTGAGCCTAAACCACATGGCCGTTAAAGATTCAGTGGAGAGCATCAAACAGCCTGCATAATGCGAGAGAAGCTGACAAACCAGAAGCCGGTTGTAACTCATCTCACTGACACTTGGATGCATGACGTTTAAGCCCATTGATGAACGTTCCAGTAAGATCGCTATAATCACGCTACTCTGGGGAGAAATCTGAGCTACATTTCATTGGACATGGAGCTCTCTACCTTTCTGCTGCGGGAACTATGCACCCTACTTGTCCTCTACCAGGAAAACTATGTGAGGAGTCTGCAGACCGCACTTGGTCTGGCATCGGCTATTTGCCATTTTGAGGTCCGTGGAGAGGCGGGAGCGCCATCTGCTGGAGCGGATGTCGAAGGGCCCCAATGTTGGCCAGCTTATTTTATGTGAAAGTAGCAAGGAGCCTGAGCAGCCACGGGCTGATTCCCAGGGGAGCATGTCACACACACACCTCAGCTGCCAACCCTCTCTGCAAAAATACGGGTGTCAGTTAATTTGATACACAGGAAAAATATCACTAGAGAGTTATTGGAGAGCCCCTGGAATCTTGCCAGTTGGTTGGGCGTTACATTTATAGAGAATAAGATAGAAGCAACAGAGGATAGTCTGTTACTCTCTAGGTGGCAATTGGGACAGTTAAAGACTTTCTAGAATATCAGCCGATTCCTACTTTGATGTTCTGTAGACGCAAGTGTGTGGTTCAGTGCTCGCCACAATATTACTTGCATATCACTGTGCCTATCCTAACGTACTGAAAAGCAAAGTGCATATCGTTTAAAATAACTAAACTGAGCCTGCACTTCTGTCATCTCATACTGACTATTGAGAATGCCCTCTCTCATGGCTTAATGTGTCGCTCTGGACTGATGATGTTTGTAGTTAAAGACCTTTGTTGGTTTGATGTTATTTGGCGCTAGCAAAGGCTTACTAACGGGTTTTGTTTCATAGGTTTATCTGACTGGTACTATACATTCACTGCAATACCCAGTTTTTTTTGTTTTTTTTCCTAATACTATTTTGTTTATATATATATATATATAGATATAGAATTGCTTCACACCATGTTTATGACGAGTGTTTGAAAATGTTTTACATTACGCTTAAATTTAGTCTACTGTATTAAGTATCCATATGTACTTAAAACTAAAGATCTGTAGCGTATGTTAAAGTTCTTTTCATTCATGTCCCAAAAATGTTATACTTGTTAAAAATTGTTGTACTTCATACATTGTTTAGAGTGAGAGCTGCTTTCCTATATATTATTTTTCTCGTTTTTCTGACTCACTGTAGATGGGGTCGGTATCAAATTTTAACATAACTAGGTCTGGATTAAGGGGGAATACACTTCTGCTAGTATGGTCACTTTTACATACGCCTAGATACCATATTACCAGAGGACATACTCAATTCATATATACCTGTAGCATTTCAAAGTTTAGGTAATAAATACCCATTTGTGCTGATTGATTAATAGGGATATCAAAGGTATCAAGATACTATGCACATTTCTTATTTTAGCTTTTTAATTGATTAACAAACAATCCGTGCATTGTGATATCTATACTTTGTCCTACACTAATATAGTCTATTTCATATCTTACATTTCAGTGTTAATTGTAGACCCATGTTTCTTTCGGACATTATATTTATTCTACTCGCCCCTTTCAATTACCAACCAGTAACATGTTTAATACAGGCCTAGTTATCAGTGCAAAGCACACTTTTTTACCCTCATTCTGCAATGAAAGATATAGCCTGTGTGGTTAGCTTCCCACATTGCCTTACATGTTTAAATACGACATAATAAGCCTAATTCAGGTCTCTGTTGAAAAACGTTAGGAGAGCTCTTACATTTTACTATTGGTTTCAGCTCCGCCCCCCCCCCCCCCTCATATACAGCACTGACACTCTTTGATAGTGATCTGAGGTTTTTGCTGCGGTTTCCCTTGTAACATACCGCTCCTATAATCTTATCTCCTTTAGCCTATATGCTTTATATTTACCACTATCGTGTAAAATCATATGGCATTGCTTTCTTCTTACAGAACTAGGTTTAGATTGTTTGAAGTCCAAGAATGGTTGTCAATGATTATGGGAGATATATTTTTTTTTGCATCTATATCACATAGACCATTTCTAAGATTATGGGCATGTCTTTAAATACTAGTCCTGCTTGCATACTCGTTGACTTAGTTAATGGACATAAACCTTTATGGACATGCTTAGGTAACTTATAGTTTATGTGGATAGTGGATAAGCACGTTTATGAAGCTAATAGACAGGCTGGCTTTTGCAATCTATTAAAAACAGTCACACCCATAAAGATCAGATTGGATTACAACTGTAGATGGAGTATTTGTTATTCTCTTTATTTGACTCTGTAATGTCATTTATCAGTTATACTGCATTTTCTACCTCAATTAAAATTATATATATATATATATATATATATATATATATATATATATATATATATATATATATATATATATATATATATATATATATATATATATATATATATATAGTTTTCCTGTATGCAGATATCTAAAGGTTCCTAAATTCATGAACTTTAGAATGCTGAGAAGACAGAATTTGTAGGATTGACTGTAATGTGATACAGTCTATAGGTCTCTTCTTGACACTGTATTTAGGGACTTGCAGTCCAGTTTTACATTGATTACAAATCAATTACAGTCAAAAGAACCATAATCACTAGAATCCTAATGAGTTTCTGGTAGTACATTGACGTAAGGCAGCCAGAAGATGACATATGTGGGCAGCTAATGCACTGTACAAATGAAGCAGTTTACATATGATCTTGTTAATGTCCACAGTTTTAATTTCTCATTTTAAATATATTCTCCCTGACACCTTTATCAAAATTATTTGTTATACAGTCAATACTTAAATATTTTACAAACTAAATTTTATCATATCTGTGCTGACAACCAGATTCTTTAAATACTTTAAAATTGCATGCCCTATCTGAATCATGAAAGTTTAAATTTGACTAGACTGTCCCTTTAACATTTATGTATATATTAAACAACTTTACAATTTACTTTTATCATATAAATTTGCTTTTTTCTCTTGGTGTTTTTGTTCAAAGCTAAACCTAGGTAGGCTCATATGCTAATTTCTAAGTCATTGAAGGCTGCCTCTTAGCATTTAGACAGCACTAGTTCATGTGTGCCATATAGACAACATTGTGCTCACTCCTGTTGATTTACCTATGAGTCAGCACTGATTGGCTAAAATGCAAGTCTGTCAAAAGAACTGAAATAAGGGGCAGCTGCAGAGGCTTAGATACAAGGTAAGTACAGAGGTAAAAAAAAGTATATTAATATAACTGTATTGATTATTCAAAACTGGTAAATGGGTAATCAAGGAATTATCTTTTTAAATAAAAATGCTGGAGTATACTGTCCCATTAATTAGCCCAAGAACAGCACTCTAATTTATAGCCTGAAATAATGCTTTATTTTATCCATGCACCAAATTATTTTACTCTGAAAGTTATAATACTGTCACATCTTAGGTTAAGAAGTATGTTAAATAGAGCTCTTACCTCAGCAATTTTGCAAGACCAACTCCAAGTTGACCCAATCCTCCTTAAAAAAAATATATATATATATATAATTATTATTATTATATGTGAAATCAAGAGCAGAATACAAATATAGAAAAAAATAAATATGAATTTTGACAGTCACATAGAAGCATGATTCCATGTATTGGTTTATTACTATATCTGAAGTATCCTAACATAAGTATTGCCAATTGTTAAGATCTGTAAGCCCTTATAGCATACATAGAAGTTTACAATACAGCATAAAGGATTGTTTGACCCTTTTAAACAGATTTGTGTTTGCAGTAAACTCTAGGCACGGGTGAATTTAAAAACAGTAAGACTGTCCACTAGGCTTTTTTTTTTTTTTTTTTTTTTTAAAAAAAGGGACAGTCTAGTCAAAATTAAACTTTAATGATTCAGATAGGACATGCAATTTTAAACAACTTTAAAATTTACTTTTATCATTAAATTTGCTTTGTTCTCTTGGTATTCTCTGTTGAAAGCTTAACCTATTTAAGGCTAGTTTCAGTTTAAACAACTTTTACTTATTTGTATCCATTTTGTAACAATAAACATCACCTTCCATTCACCGAGCAGTTACAAGCTGCAAATGCAGGAGGATCAAACCAAAGGTTACTTGCACAGTTAGCTTTAAATAAAAAGCATTTTTTGTTTAATATAGGAAATGTTTTTCATTTAAAAGTGAATGAGCATTATTTGCTCATAACCTATGCTAATTTCTAAGCCCTTGAAGGCCGCCTCTTATCTCAGGGCATTTTGACAGTTTTTCACAGCTAGAGTGTGTTAGTTCATGTGTGTCATATAGATAACATTGTGCTCATACACGTGGAGTTACCTAGGAGTCAGCAGTGATTGGCTAAAATGCCAATTTTGTTAAAAATACAGGAGATTTAACCCGAACCATATATTTTTAAATCCTGTATCTGCATAGAACCGATTAACAGATTTCTTGTTAGTTCTTTGTTTATATTGTGAGCTGACTTTTCCTTTTAACATAGAACAAATCTGAAACAAGAGATGATAAAAACAAACCTGTGATAAGCACACGAGGATTGTCGGTCTCGGAGAAGGATACAGAATGAAAACTGGCATCAGACGTCACTTGGCGAGGAGAGAAGCCAATGAACCGAACAGATGTGAATGAGGTCTGACATCCACAGATGGGTCTCTGCACAAACTGCTTGGCAGCCCTCGTCAACGAGCGAACCACTGGCATCTTTACCCTGATAGACTAAATAAGGACATTAAATTAACTTACTGAGAAGACAATATAACAAAAACACTTAGATAATTTCTTGTTATTAAAAGTTTGTTTCATTAACCCATTTAAGTTATTGCTAAATTTCTATACTCAAACACATTTTCTGTTGCTTTGATTTTCACAGCACATTTTTATGTTGCGTTGTAATCTGATAGCTAAGGGGTTAAACATGCTAATAAAGGAATACGCACCAGGTAACAAATTAACTACCAAACAAACCTAGTTAGGTTGACTTATTCCATTTTTTTCCCCCCATTTGGTTCATCCAAAATGATGGGTTTTTTGTTTTTTAAAAACGCTTGCAGAAGCTTGTCTGCCCGCACTGAACTGTGGGGCAACCTTTCTATTGGCGAGCAATGCATACTTATGCAAAATAAATTTCCTGCTAGTTTCAGTTTAAACAACTTTTACTTATTTGTATCCATTTTGTAACAATAAACATCACCTTCCATTCACAGAGCAGTTACAAGCTGCAAATGCAGGAGGATCAAACCAAAGGTTACTTAAACAGTTAGCTTTAAATAAGAAGCATTTTTTGTTTAATATAGGAAATGTTTTTCATTTAAAGTGAATGAGCATTATTGCCCTTTTGTTTGCCCATAACGTATGTATGTATGTATGTATGTATTTCTAAAGTGCAGCTAAGGGTCTCAAGGCGCTGTTCATTTTATCGACCTCGGAAGGATGAAAGGCTGAGTGGACCTCACCAGGGATCGAACTTACAACCCTTGGGTTGCTACAGAGCTCAGCCACAGTGCCTTAGCATGCTAAACTATCGGTCAAGCTGTTATTTGTTAAATTGAGCCCCAGAGCAGCAATGCACTACTGGGACCTAGCTGAATGGTGAGCCAATGACAAGTCATTTGTGTAGTGCATTGCTGCTCCTGAGTCTACTCTTCAACAAAGGATAACAAGAGAAGAAAATACATTTGATAAAAAAAAAAAAAAAAAAAAAAAAAAAAGTCTTAAAATTGCATGCTCTCTCAACCATGAAAGTTAAATGTTTGACTTTGGTGTTCTATTAAAATTTCCATTTAAATGTTAGTTAATTAATCAGGCTTCATGGTCTGTTATTGTCCGTTTTGTCCCCCAACTGTATATTTGAATTGAAAAAAAGTGCAGAGGTGTGGGAGATTGGTTGCAGCATGGGAAAATTTGTAGTTTTTAAATAAAATGTTGCAAAAACACACACACACACATACATTATATATATATATATTTATATTAATTTACCTCTCCATTTTTCTGAATGGACTGGAAGGATTTATTAGACAAACACAACTACATTGTCATTTTTAAAAGGCAGTTTTATTCTGCAAATAAACTATATATTGTTTATATATACTAGAAGACTTAGCAGTAGGGAAAGTAAAAGCATCTGTCAAAAAAATCTCAGACTAAATATAGTAAAAAAGAAAGAGCACATATTATGCCATAATCCGGAATTAGCAGTGTGATAACTTGCAGTTTTACTACCTATCACTTTACATTATCCTGTGCAGCAAAGGACTCAGAGAAGACTACAGGAAAAGAATCTTTGCATCTAAGCATTGGTGTCCAAATTGACTAATTGTATAATTATATCTTGTTCTAAAAATTCTGTAAATAAAAGAAACAAAGAAATCTGTAGATGACATGAAACTCCTCAAATACAGAAATAGAGAATTGCCACTCAGCTGGTATTTTACTGACTTGACTGATATTTCTATGGTAAGTGAAAATGGGTATTCAAATGTACTACTGTGAAAGCAGCATCACTGAACATACTAATGCGGTCAGATCACTGGTAGAGTTCAAAAAAATCCCATTGCCTATGACATCCGACAATGTTGTCAGTTTGCAAATATCTGGTTTCCAGATGTGGTCACTTGTGGCTACAGGGTGAATTGCTGTCTGATATGTTGAACCAATATAGGGGGGATAATGTATTCCAGTTGAAAAGCAGCATATTGACAGGTGATTAATGACAGGAATGCAACCTTTTTATTTGTGCGTATTATTTAAAGGAATATCTGTTTAATTCAGCAATACAATCTCTTATTCATAGTAGGTACCCATGTGTTACATGGTAAAGGTATCTTAACACCTTTGAAATAGATGGACAATGGATATTAAAGCATCCATTGTTCTTTAGCTGACAGCTTCTACACCTGTATTGAAAGAGGTGTGTAAAGAAAGAAAAGAAAAATGAAAGAACTGATAGATAAAATGAGATTCCTTAAGGGAATTATATCAAATACAGACATTGGCTAAAAAAAAACAAAAAAAAAAACCTAACATCACCAGTAACACTTAGTTTAGCATTTTCTTTCAAATCTAACTGAAGCAAATACCTCTCGGCATAAATTTCATGAATATTTTTGCTGGAGAAGCCAAAGAATTTGAAGAATTCAAATGTGTGACCAGCCAGGTTATACCACAATGTTTAAAATATGAAGTATCCACTGTGGTTTTAAAAGGTATTTTTTTTTTGTTGCAATAGTCATCTATTAACTACAAAAAAAATCCTGAAATAAGATATAATGCTAAAAAGTTATACGGTGAGTGATCATTAGACTTTATAAAAAAAAATAAGTTTTATAAAATTGTACAGACTTAAGAGATTATAGAACAAATACTAAGGTTTCCAAGCATCATTTTCTGCAAACATTTTTTGTAGACAAAATATAAGGTAAACTTTTTTAGCCACAACAGAATAGTTTGCTGTTACCCCAGTTATTTAGATGCAGGAGAAACAACATTGCAACAAGATATTACTCTCACCTTTTGCTTATGCTAAAGCTGAAAGGAATAAAAATGTAATTTTCTTGCTCCCATCTTACCTCACTGATTGCCTGCGCTTCTTAGCAGAATGAAAACGTGTGTTTGCCTTTTATAGGGCACATCCTCCAAAATCTGCCAATCATACAGTGTGAGTGGTGAGGGTGTTGTCCCATACGTCAGGGGCTAGGAGGGTTGATAGACTTGGTGAGGTCATCACAGCTCCCAGAATGTGTTCCCAGGCTTGTCTGTCGTATGGGCAGCTGATCCTGAAATTCTACTTGCAACACATTCTGCTGTGTCCTAAGAATTAACAAGTTGCAACACTAATTGGCTACAACATGGTTCTCACATGCCAGGTGTATATTAATGCCCTCACTGCCAATGCCATGTGCTACAGTGTGAAGGAAATATCTGTTTCACTATGCCAAACCCGAGAGGGAAACAAGACTTGTTTAACCTTTTGTTTGCCTAGGGCTAAGACCATCTGGATTTTGCTTTCTCTTGTTTTACTATATACATCTCTAGCCCTATACGAATACATATTTAATTCTTCTAAAAGTACCTTTGGTGTCCAGCTTGTGGGGTACGCAGCGATTGGATGAAGCCAGATTCGTCATCAATCAGCTAAACAAAAAAAAATGAGATGGGGCGGAGGAACGGGGCAATGTTTACCATCACTAAATGGTAAATATTTTACAAATGAAGCATCTTTAAAAAAAAAAAAAAAAAAAAAAAAATGTAATCAATGAAAGTGCCCTTGTTTTTAAGAATACTTTTATCTACTGGGCAGCAAATTGTTAACATTTATAATCACTTTAAACTGATGGGGAAAAGGTTAATTATGTAAAGTGAAAATAAATGCAATATTCTTTCACATAAAATTACATCTAAGAATGCTGACCCTGTTACGTGTTACACAGTGATGGCTTGATCAGTGCAGGAGTTTACTTACATCAGTCCCAAATAGGCCACAGCATAGTAAAGAAAATCAACTTATACAAGAAGGTTTTAAAGAATTATTCTGCCAGACTCCTCAGACATAGCAAAACAAGAATATTTCAATATATATATATATATATATATATATATATATATATATATATATATATATATATATATATATATATATATATATATATATATATATATATATACACACACACACACACACACACTTTGCAGGTTACTGATCAAATGAACATCTTCCTTTTGGACTCCTTTGTTAAAATGCATTTACTTTCCATGAGATCACACTGAGCTAGGCTCAGAAGTGTGCACATCTTGAGCACTATATATTAGACATGTGCAGCAGCGAATAAATCATTTCGGACAAATTATTCATGACGAATATTCAGAAAAATTTGTTTGCTGCACAATGCAGTATTAGTTTCATTTAACATTAAATACTGAGTATTCAGTAACATTTACATTATTTAATTTAATCCTATTATTATAGATCAGATTCCTCTGGCCGCCGCACACTTCCAGCTCTCTCTTCTCTTCACCTTGAAAATGGTTCTTGACTCCTCCTAAGCCCATGAGTGAAACAAACATCTACTCTGTGCCTATTTATTTATTGAATTCACATAATAAACACTTGCAGACTTGACAAGCACTTACTGCTGACATGTAGTAACGCAACAAAGAGCATTAGTAGGATTAGTATTATTAACCCACACCCAATGGGTTTAATTAAAAGTAAGCTATTGTAAATGTTTCATGTATTTTGTACCATCCTACTAAAGACAATTGTGTCAAAAATATAAAGATTTAAAGAGTTTTTCTTTGTTTACAAACTTTTTTTTGGTTTCCTAAACATAGGGTTACCAACACTGAATTTAAAAAAAAAAACAAAAAAAAAAAAAACACCTTACTCAGACATAGAAGTCAAAATTAGATTTTCAAGAATTAGAGTGTCTATTTCTATCGTCAAATTTACATCTCTCTTGGTTCTCTTTCCCTGAAAGTTGCTTTCTAGGAGAGCCTAGTGATAAAGGCTTGGAAGTGTGCATGAGTCTTCACCATTAAATAAAAACCATTCACCTAGATTACAAGTTTTGTGCTAAACAGGGTGCAAAACCAACGCCAAAAAAGTTGCGTTATTTCTCTCTCCATAGCGCTGCCATTACGAGTTACTGAAAAGCCTCCTTGTGCATGCAATATGGTGGTGTTAAGCTCCATACCGCACAAAATCCAAGGGTTGCTTTGACGTGCTCGTGCACGCTTTCCCCCCAATAGACATCAATGGGGAGAAAGTCTTAGGAAAAAAAACTAACACCTGAAGTGTGGAATGAATAATTTCCATAACTCTATGGAGGGGGGGGGAAACAAACAAACAAACAAAAAAACCCACACACATTACCTTTAAACCTAACACAAACCCCTAGTCTAAACACCCCTAATCTGCCGCCCCGACATAGCCAACACTAAAAAAAAGTTATTAACCCCTATTCCGCCACTCCCCTAAACCTCCGCCCCCCACTAAATAAACCTATTAACCCCTAAACTTAACACCCCCTAACTTAAAATTAAACAATATAACTATCTTATAATTAAAAAAAAAAAACACCTGTGAAAAAATAAACCGAACACTATTCTAATAAAATTAATACTACCAATCTAAATTACAAATTTAAAAAAACCTAACACTACAGAAAAATTAAATAAATCTAAAATTACAAAAAACAACACACTAAGCTTACAACATAAACAAAATTATCAAAAATAAAAACAATTACACCTAATCTAATAGCCCTATAAAAATAAAAAAGCCCCCCAAAATAAAAACACCCCCTAGCTTACAATAAATTACCAATAGCACTAAAAAAGGGCCTTTTGAAGGGCATTGCCCCAAGTTAAACAGCTCTTTTACCTGTAAAAAAATAAAAAATTACAAAGTCCCCCCCAACAGTAAAACCCACCAACAAACCTCCCAAAATAATAAACTCTAAAAAAAAAAAAAACAAAGCTGCCCATTGCCCTAAAAGGGACATTTGTATGGGCTTTTAGCTCTTTCACAAAAGCAAAGCCCTAATCTAAAAAAAAAAAAAAAAACCCCCCCAAAAAAAAAAAAAAAAAAAACTCTAACACTAACCCCAGAATATCTACTCACGGTTCCTGAAGTCGACATCCATCTCCATCCAGACGGCGAGAAGTCTTCACCAGGCTGCAATATTTTCATTCATCCCGGGGGAGTCTTCTATCTTCATCCCAGCGGCACGGAAGAGAGAGATCCTGGAAGCCGATCGCATCCTGCGTGGAGAGTCCTCTTCATATGGTCACCGCCGTACAGTGAAGTTGAATGCAAGGTAGCCATTTCAAAATGGCGTACCTTGCATTCCTATTGGCTGATTTGATTCTTTAAATTCAAATCAGCCAATAGGATGAGGAGAGCTACTGAAATCCTATTGGCTGTTCAAATCCATGGATGAAGATGGATGTCCGGACTTCAGGAACCGTGAGTAGATATTCTAGGGTTAGTGTTAGGGTTTTTTTTCCATTTTTTGGGTGTTTTTTTTTAGATTAGGGCTTTTGTAAAAGAGCTTAATAACAACCTTTTAAGAGCAGTGAAAACTAGCCGAATTCCCTTTTTAGGGCAATGCCCATACAAATACCCTTTATGGGGCAATGGGTAGCTTAGGTGTTTTTTTTTTTGTTTTTTTAGAGTTAGGTTTTTTTTTTTTATTTTGGAGGGGCTTTTTAAGGGCTATTGGTAATTTATTGTAGGCTAGAGGGTGTTTTTTATTGGGGGGATTTTTTTTTTTTTTATAGGGCTATTAGATTAGGTGTAATTGTTTTTATTTTTCATAATTTAGTTTATTATTTTTATAAGCTTAGTGTTTATTTTTCGTAATTTTAGATTTTTTTTATTTTTTTATTATTTATTATAAGATAGTAATATTGTAATTTTAAGTTAGGGGGGTGTTTTGCGATGCGGGGGGGGGGCAACGATTTAGGAGTTTATAGGTTTTAGTGGCAGCGATGTGGGAGGCCAGAGGTTATGGGGTTAATAACTTTATTATAGTGGCGGCGATGTCGGGGAGCGGCGGATTAGGGGTTAAAATATTTAAATAGTGTTAGCGATGTGAGTGGTCGGCAGTTTAGGGGTTAATAGGTAGTTTATGGGTGTTCATGTACTTTGTAACAGTTTAGTTATGAGTTTTGTGAAACATTTGTTTCGCAAAATCCATAACTACTGCTCTCAGATGGCGGTATGGGTCATGTCAGTATAGGCTGCAACGCAAGCATTTTAGCCTCAATGCACAACCTGTAATACCAGCGCTATGAAAATCCCACACAAAATCTTCATTTTTTTGAGTGTGGAATGGACGTTGCGTTACAGGCTAAAATGCTTTAGGTATAGCTATACCGACACAACTCGTAATATGCGTTCCTGGCCATTACACTAAAATAGCCATTTTTTTCCAGCGTTAAAAGCCGTACCGCAACACTTGTAATCTAGTCGATTGTTATAAGCATTGTTCTTGTAAATTTTATTATAGAAATCAATTGGATTATTTTGAATTATACATTGTATTGGATTAATCAAATTTTAATTTTGTCTTCCATATACCTTTAATGATGCACTCTCCTAAGCATATAGCAGTAGGTGTTATACAGGTTTCATTAAAGTGACCTTAAGCAATATGCTTAGCAGTTTGTGTGCACAGTAAGTGATATCACAATACGTTCTATGTTTTACTGGAAGCATTTTTGCAAATCAGTGTGTATTTCAAAAATGACCTGTAGTGCACTATCCTACATTTCAAATATGACAGAGGGGGGCAGGCTCTAGACCATTCAGAAATATCTCAGCCTTTTATCCTTCTGAGGTACTGTTAAACAGAAACAGGTACAAATAGGGTTGGAAAAACAGGTTCCACTAGCCACCTTTCTTTATAAAAAATGTGTATGTATAATTCCCTCACACTTAGCCGAGATGTCATCCAAACATGACATTTATTTCTATGTTTATTCTTTATTATCTACATTGAGATTAATCTTAAAAAATGTCACATGCTAGAAACTGAACCATGATGGGGTGGAGACTCGGTGGGTTATGTCACATGAAGCAGAGATATGACTTCTAATAATTCTCCCAACCTTAAAGGGATGGTAAACATTACATGTTTTAAAATCAGGTCCGGAATCTAAGCTATATTTTACAGGGACTTTAATTGATCACTTCTACTAAAGATGCTCTGTAACTTATTTTTCAATCTAGCCGTGCCATTCTTATACTGAGCACACCAGTCACCCACTTTAAAACTTTTTTTTTTAGTGAGCTTGCATTTTGAACTATTCTCCAATCATCGATCTAGCCATAGGCCATTTTTTTTGTAGTGAGAGCACAGATTGGAGAACAGTTCAAATTGTTAGCTCGCAAAAAAAAAACATAATTTATGTAAGAACTTACCTGATAAATTCATTTCTTTCATATTAGGAAGAGTCCATGAGCTAGTGACGTATGGGATATACATTCCTACCAGGAGGGGCAAAGTTTCCCAAACCTCAAAATGCCTATAAATACACCCCTCACCACACCCACAATTCAGTTTAACGAATAGCCAAGAAGTGGGGTGATAAAAAAGTGCGAAAGCATATAAAATAAGGAATTGGAATAATTGTGCTTTATACAAAAATCATAACCACCACAAAAAAGGGCTGGCCTCATGGACTCTTGCTAATATGAAAGAAATGAATTTATCAGGTAAGTTCTTACATAAATTATGTTTTCTTTCATGTAACTAGCAAGAGTCCATGAGCTAGTGACGTATGGGATAATGATTACCCAAGATGTGGATCTTTCCACGCAAGAGTCACTAGAGAGGCAGGGATAAAATAAAGACAGCCAATTCCTGCTGAAAATAATCCACACCCAAAATAAAGTTTAATGAAAAACATAAGCAGAAGATTCAAACTGAAACCGCTGCCTGAAGTACTTTTCTACCAAAAACTGCTTCAGAAGAAGAAAATACATCAAAATGGTAGAATTTAGTAAAAGTATGCAAAGAGGACCAAGTTGCTGCTTTGCAAATCTGATCAATCGAAGCTTCATTCCTAAACGCCCAGGAAGTAGAAACTGACCTAGTAGAATGAGCTGTAATCCTTTGAGGCGGAGTTTTACCCGACTCAACATAGGCAAGATGAATTAAAGATTTCAACCAAGATGCCAAAGAAATGGCAGAAGCTTTCTGGCCTTTTCTAGAACCGGAAAAGATAACAAATAAACTAGAAGTCTTTCGAAAAGACTTAGTAGCTTCAACATAATATTTCAAATCTCTAACAACATCCAAAGAATGCAACGATTTCTCCTTAGAATTCTTAGGATTAGGACATAATGAAGGAACCACAATTTCTCTACTAATGTTGTTGGAATTCACAACTTTAGGTAAAAATTCAAAAGAAGTTCGCAACACTGCCTTATCCTGATGAAAAATCAGAAGAGGAGACTCACAAGAAAGAGCAGATAATTCAGAAACTCTTCTGGCAGAAGAGATTGCCAAAAGGAACAAAACTTTCCAAGAAAGTAATTTAATGTCCAATGAATGCATAGGTTCAAACGGAGGAGCTTGAAGAGCCCCCAGAACCAAATTCAAACTCCAAGGAGGAGAAATTGACAGGTTTTATACGAACCAAAGCTTGTACAAAACAATGAATATCAGGAAGATTAGCAATCTTTCTGTGAAAAAGAACAGAAAGAGCAGAGATTTGTCCTTTCAAAGAACTTGCGGATAAACCTTTATCTAAACCATCCTGAAGAAACTGTAAAACTCTCGGAATTCTAAAAGAATGCCAAGAAAAATGATGAGAAAGACACCAAGAAATATAAGTCTTCCAGACTCTATAATATATCTCTCTGGATACAGATTTACGAGCCTATAACATAGTATTAATCACAGAGTCAGAGAAACCTCTTTGACCAAGAATCAAGCGTTGAATCTCCATACCTTTAAATTTAAGGATTTGAGATCCTGATGGAAAAAAGGACCTTGCGACAGAAGGTCTGGTCATAGCGGAAGAGTCCACGGATGGCAAGAGGCCATCCGAACAAGATCCGCATACCAAAACCTGTGAGGCCACGCCGGAGCTACCAGCAGAACAAACGAGCATTCCTTCAGAATCTTGGAGATTACTCTTGGAAGAAGAACTAGAGGCGGAAAGATATAAGCAGGATGATACTTCCAAGGAAGTGATAATGCATCCACTGCTTCCGCCTGAGGATCCCGGGATCTGGACAGATACCTGGGAAGTTTCTTGTTTAGATGAGACGCCATCAGATCTATTTCTGGAAGCTCCCACATTTGAACAATCTGAAGAAATACCTCTGGGTGAAGAGACCATTCGCCCGGATGCAACGTTTGGCGACTGAGATAATCCGCTTCCCAATTGTCTATACCTGGGATATGAACCGCAGAGATTAGACAGGAGCTGGATTCCGCCCAAACCAGAATTCGAGATACTTCTTTCATAGCCAGAGGACTGTGAGTCCCTCCTTGATGATTGATGTATGCCACCGTTGTGACATTGTCTGTCTGAAAACAAATGAACGATTCTCTCTTCAGAAGAGGCCAAGACTGAAGAGCTCTGAAAATTGCACGGAGTTCCAAAATATTGATCGGTAATCTCACCTCCTGAGATTCCCAAACTCCTTGTGCCGTCAGAGATCCCCACACAGCTCCCCAACCTGTGAGACTTGCATCTGTTGAAATTACAGTCCAGGTCGGAAGCACAAAAGAAGCCCCCTGAATTAAACGATGGTGATCTGTCCACCATGTTAGAGAGTGTCGAACAATCGGTTTTAAAGATATTAATTGAGATATCTTCGTGTAATCCTTGCACCATTGCTTCAGCATACAGAGCTGAAGAGGTCGCATGTGAAAACAAGCAAAGGGGATCGCGTCCGATGCAGCAGTCATAAGACCTAGAATTGCCATGCATAAGGCTACCGAAGGGAATGATTGTGACTGAAGGTTTCGACAAGCTGTAATCAACTTTAGACGTCTCTTGTCTGTTAAAGACAGAGTCATGGACACTGAATCCATCTGGAAACCCAGAAAGGTTACCCTTGTCTGAGGAATCAATGAACTTTTTGGTGAATTGATCCTCCAACCATGATCTTGAAGAAACAACACAAGTCGATTTGTATGAGATTCTGCTAAATGTAAAGACTGAGCAAGTACCAAGATATCGTCCAAATAAGGAAATACCACAATACCCTGTTCTCTGATTACAGACAGAAGGGCACCGAGAACCTTTGTAAAAATTCTTGGAGCTGTAGCTAGGCCAAACGGCAGAGCCACAAACTGGTAATGCTTGTCCAGAAAAGAGAATCTCAGGAACTGATAATGATCTGGATGAATCGGCATATGCAGATATGCATCCTGTAAATCTATTGTGGACATATAATGCCCTTGCTGAACAAAAGGCAAGATAGTCCTTACAGTTACCATTTTGAACTTTGGTATCCTTACATAACGATTCAATATTTTTAGATCCAGAACTGGTCTGAAGGAATTCTCCTTCTTTGGTACAATGAAGAGATTCGAATAAAACCCCATCCCCTGTTCCAAAACTGGAACTGGCATAATTACTCCAGCCAACTCTAGATCTGAAACACAATTCAGAAATGCTTGAGCTTTCACTGGATTTACTCGGACACGGGAAAGAAAAAATCTCTTTGCAGGAGGTCTCATCTTGAAACCAATTCTGTACCCTTCTGAAACAAAGTTCTGAATCCAAAGATTGTGAACAGAATTGATCCAAATTTCTTTGAAAAAAACGTAACCTGCCCCCTACCAGCTGAGCTGGAATGAGGGCCGCACCTTCATGTGGACTTAGAATCAGGCTTTGCCTTTCTAGAAGGCTTGGATTTATTCCAGACTGGAGATGGTTTCCAAACTGAAACTGCTCCTGAGGATGAAGGATCAGGCTTTTGTTCTTTGTTGAAACGAAAACGATTGTTAGCCCTGTTTTTACCCTTAGATTTTTTATCCTGTGGTAAAAAAGTTCCTTTCCCACCAGTAACAGTTGAGATAATAGAATCCAACGGAGAACCAAATAATTTGTTACCCTGGAAAGAAATGGAAAGTAGAGTTGATTTAGAAGCCATATCAGCATTCCAAGTTTTAAGCCATAAAGCTCTTCTAGCTAAAATAGCTAGCGACATAAACCTGACATCAACTCTGATAATATCAAAAATGGCATCACAGATAAAATTATTAGCATGCTGAAGAAGAATAATAATATTATGAGAATCATGATCTGTTACTTGTTGCGCTAAAGTCTCCAACCAAAAAGTTGAGGCTGCAGCAACATCAGCCAATGATATAGCAGGTCTAAGAAGATTACCTGAACACAGATAAGCTTTTCTTAGAAAGGATTCAATTTTCCTATCTAAAGGATCCTTAAACGAAGTACCATCTGACGTAGGAATAGTAGTACGTTTAGCAAGGGTAGAAATAGCCCCATCAACTCTAGGGATTTTGTCCCAAAATTCTAATCTGTCAGACGGCACAGGATATAATTGCTTAAAACGTTTAGAAGGAGTAAATGAATTACCCAATGTATCCCATTCTCTGGAAATTACTTCAGAAATAGCATTAGGAACAGGAAAAACTTCTGGAATAACCACAGGAGATTTAAATACCTTATCTAAACGTTTAGAATTAGTATCAAGAGGACCAGAATCCTCTATTTCTAAAGCAATTAGTACTTCTTTAAAGGGACACTCAGGTTAAATTAAATTTTCATGATTCAGATACAGCATGTAATTTTAAACAACTTTCCAATTTACTTCCATTAAAAAAAATGTGCACAGTCTTTTATATTTACAATTTTTGAGTCACCAGATCCTACTGAGCATGTGCAAGAATTCACAGACTATACGTATATGCATTTGTGATTGGCTGATTGCCATCACATGGTACAAGGGGAGGGGAAATATACATAACTTTGAAATTTGTTATAAAAAAATCTACTACTCATTTGAAGTTCAGACTAAGTGCTATTGCATTGTCTTGTTATCTTGCATTTGTTGATTATGCAAATCTAATGTGTTGACTGGTCCTTTAAGTAAAGAACGAATAAATTCCATTTTAAATAAATATGAAGATTTATCAGCATCAATCTCTGAGACAGAATCCTCTGAACCAGAAGAGTCATCAGAATGATGATGTTCATTTAAAAATTCATCTGTAGAGAGAGAAGTTTTAAAAGATTTTTTTATGTTTACTAGAAGGAGAAATAACAGACATAGCCTTCTTGATGGATTCAGAAACAAAATCTCTTATATTATCAGGAACATTCTGCACCTTAGATGTTGAAGGAACTGCAACAGGCAATGGTACATTACTAAAGGAAATATCTGCTTTAACAAGTTTGTCATGACAATTAATACAAACAGCCGGAGGAATAGCTACCAAAAGTTTACAGCAGATACACTTAGCTTTGGTAGTTTCAGCACTAGACAGCGATTTTCCTGAAGTATCTTCTGACTCAGATGCAACGTGAGACATCTTGCAATATGTAAGAGAAAAAACAACATAAAGCAAAATTGATCAAATTCCTTAAATGACAGTTTCAGGAATGGGAAAAAAATGCCAATAAACAAGCTTCTAGTAACCAGAAGCAAAGAAAAAATGAGACTGAAATAATGTGGAGACAAAAGCGACGCCCATATTTTTTAGCGCCAAATAAGACGCCCACATTATTTGGCGCCTAAATGCTTTTTGGCGCCAAAAATGACGCCACATCCGGAACGCCGACATTTTTGGCGCAAAAGGACGTCAAAAATGACGCAACTTCCGGCGACACGTATGACGCCGGAAACAGAAAAGATTTTTTGCGCCAAAAAAGTCCGCGCCAAGAATGACGCAATAAAATGAAGCATTTTCAGCCCCCGCGAGCCTAACAGCCCACAGGGAAAAAAAAGAGTCAAATTTTAAGGTAAGAAAAAAAAGATTGAATCAAATGCATTATCCCAAATATGAAACTGACTGTCTGAAAATAAGGAATGTTGAACATCCTGAGTCAAGGCAAATAAATGTTTGAATACATATATTTAGAACTTTATACAAAAGTGCCCAACCATAGCTTAGAGTGTCACAGAAAATAAGATTTACTTACCCAAGGACACTCATCTACATGTTGTAGAAAGCCAAACCAGTACTGAAACGAAAATCAGCAGAGGTAATGGTATATAAATAAGAGTATATCGTCGATCTGAAAAGGGAGGTAAGAGATGAATCTCTACGACCGATAACAGAACCTATGAAATAGACCCCGTAGAAGGAGATCACTGCATTCAAATAGGCAATACTCTCCTCACATCCCTCTGACATTCACTGCACGCTGAGAGGAAAACCGGGCTCCAACTTGCTGCGGAGCGCATATCAACGTAGAATCTAGCACAAACTTACTTCACCACCTCCATAGGAGGCAAAGTTTGTAAAACTGAATTGTGGGTGTGGTGAGGGGTGTATTTATAGGCATTTTGAGGTTTGGGAAACTTTGCACCTCCTGGTAGGAATGTATATCCCATACGTCACTAGCTCATGGACTCTTGCTAATTACATGAAAGAAAAATATATATATAAAAATAAAAAAAGGATGGCCACATCTTTATTAGAAGTGCTTAATTATAGTCCCTCTACCACTAGAGGGTGTTAATTCATGTGTGTCATATAGATAACACTGTGCTCACACATGTGGAGTTATGACTATGACTGGCTAAAATAGATGTCTTTTAAAAGAACTGAAATAAGGGGGCAGTTTGCAGAGGCTTAGATACAAGGTAATCACAGAGGTAAAAACGTGTATTTATATAACTGTTGGTTATGCAAAACTAGGGAATGGGTAATAAATGGATTCTCTATCTTTTTAAACAATAAAAATTCTGGTGTAGAGTGTCCCTTTAAGGTTTTTGTACCATCTGGTAATGACTCAATTTGTTAATTGCTAACATGATAAAAGCCCCACTGGTGCTCTGAACAGCTGCAGTATTTAAAATGCTGATGCACCGAGAATATCTTGCTATGCTTCACGTGCACAGAAAAATGTTAACACTAAAAAAAAAAAAAAAAATAAGTGATAATTTTTACTAGAAGCATTTTCGCCAAATATGTATATTGAATATATGTTTCTATTAAAAGATGTAATTCATCTATATGCATTTAAATTTTGACAGGAAAATCCGTTTTAAGGGACACTGAACCCAATTTTTTTCTTTCACGATTCAGATAGCGCATGCAATTTTAAGCAACTTTCTAATTTACTCCTATTATCAATTTTTCTTCGTTCTCTTGCTATCTTTATTTTAAAAGCAGGAATGTCAGCAGCCAGCCCATTTTAGGTTCAGCACCATGGATAGAGCTTACTTATTGGAGGCTTATATTTACCCACCAATAAGCAAGCATAACCCAGGTTCTCAACCAAAAATGGTCCGGCTCCTATGCATCACATTCCTGCTTTTTAAATAAAGATACCAAGAGAACGAAGAAAAATTAATAGGAGTAAATTAGAAAGTTGTGCTATCTGAATCATGAAAGAAAGAAAATGTGTTTAGTGTCCCTTTAACTTTGTGTTCAACCCCTTTGTTAGATTTAAACACATTGTTATAGGCATGTAATACTGAGATAATAAAGTGCTACATCACAGTAGATATGTCCATTACATTAATCTATCCCTTTAATACAGCAACTAACCATAAAAAATAAAAAAAAACTGGTGTAACTCTAACCCAAGTTCCTTCATGTCTGTCTTAAGGCAGGGTTCTTCAAACCACAGGTCGAGACCCATTACTGGGTTGCAACACCCTTACTAGGTCAAAACTTGTGTGTGTTATACAAGAGTGTGTGTGTGCGCTGTGTGTTATATGAGTGTGTGTGTGCTGTGCATTGTGTGAGAGTCTGAGTGTTTACCTTTTACACACTTTCAAGTTTGACTACAATCAGGAATAAACTATGCACATTTTAGTCAGTCAAAAATTGCAGCTATGTGATGATATGGCACTGGGTCTTGAGAAAAAAAGCTTGACGAACCCTATTCTGAAGAGCAAACTAATGTGTTGTTGTCCTATAGCCTGACTTACAACACAGATTAAAAAAACGATGCAAAGAAAGGAGGATGAGACTGGTTTATACCGGCCAGTACTTAACAGTAGTGTGGAATTTCTATGGAACTCAGTGAATGCATACAATGATTTAAACTAACAGGTAAAACAAAAAATCTATATGAATGATACAGCACTTTCTCAGAAAAGTTTATAACACATGCTATAAACATTATTTAATATATTATGTTTGCATATATAGCCATGTAATTTAAAACCCAAGTCATGCAATTCCAAATGAAACCTTCCTTTTCTCCACCCTATAAGTTTTTTTATATTATTTTAAACATGATGTCATCAATTACATCAGTTCTGACATCACTTGATTCAAATGGTTAAAATCAATGTCTAAGCTAAAGTAAAAATGTATAAATATGTCCCATATACAAAAAAAAATACAGTTTTATTAACAAAGTTTTATAGCATAATAATGTCAACTTTTAAACAGTTTTAGAAGTAATTTGTAAACATGTTTTTTCAAACGTTTAACCTTTTAATGCCGTTATGCCGTTCTATTCCGTCATATTTACACTGGGCTTTAAAGCCGTTATGACGGAATAGAGCGTCATATCAAACTGCTGTCCTGAAGCCTTCTGCGCTTCAAGGACTTGATCGCGGTCTGGAGGGCGTTCCTAGGGTTGTAGGGACGCCCCCCAGATGCGATCCAATAATTGAAATCTCGCGATCGTATGCACGATCGAGTAGTTTCAATTTGTCTACATCGGAACCGGTGTTCCGATGTAGATACTTTAACCCTGTCACGAAAGGGTTAAAGCAGTTATTTAATGTCATTAATGATAGAAAAACTCTTTAAAACATGAAGGATACAACCTGGAGCTTTCAGTATTTAAATGAAAATATAAACTCTGGCATTAATATAAGTTGTTGTCTATTAAGGCTGGTGTACAAAAGATTTTTATTTTATTTTAGTGTAAATAGTTGTTACCATAATGTTAGGGGTGCTGTTACACATTTTAGTTTTCCTGGTTTTAATTATGGGTGACATTGATTTTTTTTTTTTTTTTATCAATAAAGGTTTGAAAAGAAAAATATAAAACTATGCAGGAAATAGTACAATAATAAAATGTTACACCCATGAAAATGGCTTAAAAAGATTTGAAACCTAAACATTTGTGATTCAGACAGAGCTCATGATTTGAAGAAAAAAAAAAAAAAGTTTCCAATTTACTTGCATTGTCAAAGTTGCTTTGTTCTCATGATACTCTGTGTTGAAGAGACACCTAAGTAGGCATCTGAAGCACTACAAGGCAGGAAACATTGCTGCCCTCTAGTGCTCTTGCTAATGCATAACATTCTTGCAAAAATGCTGCCATATAGTGCTTCAGGAATGGGCCGACTTGTAAACATACATCCCGCATTTCAACAAACGATACCAAGAGAACAACATTGTTAATAGAAGTAAATTAGAAAAATGTTTAAAATTGCATGCTCTATCTGAATCATGACATTTGGGGGGGGGGTTATGTCCCTTTAAACACATTATTAAAGTCACCTCCAAAGCAGAAATGTTCTACTGGGAGCTAGCTGCACAGCAGATGAACCAAGAGGCCACCAATAAACAGCTATTTCCAGCAGAGCATTGCTGCTCTGGAGCAGACTTACTATGGTTTATTAACTCATTTGCAGGCACACTTTATGTAATTTTAATGTAAAAAATACTGTACAGGTCACACTTAAAGGGACAGTCTAGTCAAAATTAAACTTTCATGATTCAGATAGGGCATGCATTTTTAAACAACTTACATTTAGCATCAAATTTGCTTTGCTATCTTGATATTCTTAGCTGAAAGCTAAACCTAGGTAGGCTCATATGCTAATTGTTAAGCCCTTGAAGGTCACCTCTTATCTCCATGCATTTTGACAGTTCACAGCTTGACAGTGCTATTTAGTGTGTGCCATATAGATATAACCGTGTTGGTTGTGCAAAGCAGGGGAATGGATAATAAAAGGGATTATCTATATTTTTAAACAAACATTCTGGAGTAGACTGTCCCTTTAATATAAGTATTAAAAGAGCATATCTTTTGGTAATATGCGGGGGATGTCCAGGGTTAGAAAAAGGACAAAGCATTTAGTTTTCTTTAAAAAAAAAAAAGGCAAGTTTGGCATCACCTGAAAGTGTATGATGCCAATATCAGTTTATACACATTCTTATTGGTAAATATGATCTATGCACTGTATAGGGAGTATTCCTACCAATCAGCATGCACATGGCATTGCTTAAAGTGAGGGTAAACTTTACATGTTTAAAAGTCAGGTCTGGAATCTAAGCAATATTTTACAGGGATTTTAATTGATCACTTCTAATGAAAATGCGACTTGTTCATCCAGGATGACTGACAAGCCCAGCTCTCGCACAATCGGTTGCACTCAAGCAGGGGCAGGGTTGCACGTTAAATAGTGCATGCAACTGTAAAGGGACAAGTCAAAATTAAACTTCATGATTCAGATAGGGCTTGCAATTTTAAACAACTTTCCAGTTTACTTTAATCATCAAATTCGCTTAGTTCTCTTGGTATTCTTTTTGGAAAGCTAAACCTAGGTAGGCCCATATGCTAATTCCTAATCCCTTGAAGGTCGCCCCTTCTCATAGTGCATTTTAAAAGCTTTTTATGCTTAGACAGTGCTAGTTCATGTGTGCTATGTCGATAACATTGTGCTCACTCCTGTGGATATAGTTAAGTCAGCATTGATTGGCTTAAATGCAACTGTCAAAAGAACTGAGACAAGGGGCAGTCTGCTGAGGTTCAGAAAACAAGGTAATCAGAGGTAAAAAGTATATTAATATAACCGTGTTGGTTATGCAAAACTGGGGTAATCTGTCCCTTTAAAATGGACATTATACACTCATTTTTTCTTTGCATAAATGATTTGTAGATGATTTATTTATATAGCCCATAAAGTTTTTTTTTGGTTTTTTTTTAAATGCAAAGCCCCAAGGTTTTATGAGAATACCATCCGTTACCTTCTCCAGCTTGCTCCCATTTCTGTAAAGGGTCTTTTCATATGCAAAAGGGGGAGTGTCTTATTTCCCACTTGCAGTGGGCTTTCCATCTGCCTTCTCAACAGAGCTAAACTGAGAGCTTCTAAGTACGTTTTTAAAAGGTTTTATACTGGATTTTGTATATCAGTATCTGTGCATCTTATTCTTTATAGTAGTGTCTATTACATGCAGTTATATGAAAAGGAGTGTATACTGTCCCTTTAAATTCTGGCAGCCATTGCTGCTCCAGAGGCCCTGGAGAACCTGTCTGCATGGAGATAAACAGGGGTCATAATGCCAATATGCTAAATCACTTGAAAGTGATGCAGCATGAATGTAAAAAGCTATTTGTTTTAACTATAAAATTTCTTCTGTATTATTTCATGCTTTGAATTGTAATAAGACCTTACCTAGCTAGGGGTAGTATATTACCCATTTGCTGATATAACTACTAACAAGCAAGGTAGAAATAGATTAACAACATACACTTCAAATCCTACATATAAAATGAATGTTTAATTATTAGTGCAAACCATTCACTCAAAATATATAAAATTACAAACTTCATTTTTATATGAAAAAGCACTATAATGAGGCTAATGCAAAATGGACAAAATATGTGGTTTTGGTTGAAAAACTTTATAATTGTTTTTAATTGGATCTACTTTAAAAAGCTCTCTGTTGCTGTGGGCCTGTTCTCCCTGTGCACAAATTCTCTGTTCCTGTAGTGTACAACCACGGGTTAAAGTGTTTGCAATATTAACATATTGATAAAAACTGTATACAAAAATTGACATTTCTATCTATTTACCATATATTTCTGCCTATGATTTACAAGATGAGAAAAAAAAATACACAATAAAATATTTAAAGAACATGTTTCTTTTTAATTTAAACCCCTTGGCTTCCAGAGAAGACTGCTGCGTTATTATACAGCCTTAGTTACTTGCTACAAAAAAAATACACTTTAATGATGGCTATATTTGAACCAGTAATGCTACTGCAAATTAAACCCCTTAGATTTTGTATTTATTTTTTTAAGTGTTATTGACCTTTGTTATTTAACTCGAGGTCCAAATTGATGTACATCAAATATACTGTATACATATATATTACTTAATATGTATCAATATTATACGTTAATTAATATTAATCATGACAATACAAAATGCACAATTTAATAGAATATTAACGAAATAATCATTAAAAATAAGTGAAATACAAACATGAAAAATATAATAAGTGCATACTTACTTATGTCGTTGAAGAAATTAATGACCTTGTATATGGATCAGATACCTTTATAAAACAAAAATAAATCTATTTCACCATCAACCCCTATATGACCAGCACCACGTTGTCGTATATATATACCGGTGCTTCCAACGCCATCCTCCTCAGCCGAGCATTAACAGTTTCTGATTGGCTAACAGCGGAGGTGTGTTCCCTGACGTGACGTCACAACGGTATCCAGGAGACAATAGAACGCTGGGATAAAGCTCAGTACAGACACGTTCCATTGGAATGCGGCATGCGAGGCAAAGCTAGAGGAGGCGCCTCTGCAGCAGCTGAGCCTGGAGGGAGCGCCAGAGGTGTGTCTGTGCTAGCCAATGAGCGTCTGAGCTGCCTTGATGTGAGGGAGACGGTCAAAAACATTTGCGTACTTTCAGCAGTGACTATTTAGCATATGTTTTAGCAAACAAAAACACTTAGAATAATAAATACCAAGAAAAGTTTAATATAAAGTACACTGTTCTGCTTGCTGCCTGCGGATAGTATTACACAGATCACTGCGCGTTTTCATTTTAAAATGTGTGCCTAACAGGTTTATTAGACGTCACGGTACGCAAATACAAATGCACAGTAACAAAATGTTTCAATACCAATAAACAAATCATAGGGTATGTGTGTCCAACATTTAATCCTTTAATCATGCAAGTGATCTAACTACACAAATGACACAATAATTAAATGGATATAAACCCTCAAAAAATCTTTCATGATTTAGGTAGAAAATTCAATTTTAAACAACTTTCCAATTTACTTCTATTATCAAATTTTCGAGCAGCATGCACTACTGGTTTCGAACTGAACATATAGGTAAGCCAATGGCTATATATATATATATATATATATATATATATATATATATATATATATATATATATATATATATATATATATATATATACAGCCACCAATCACCAGCTAGAACATAGATTCTTTTTTTTGCTGCTCCTGAGCTCACCTAGATAAACCTTTCAGCAAAGGATAGCAAGAGAAGGAAGCAAATAAAATAATAGTAGTCAATTGGAAAGTTGTTTAGAATTGCATGCTCTAAATGATAAAGGAAAAAAAAATGGGTTTCATGTCCCTTTAAATATGCCAACTAAATAACATGGCAAACAATACAGATGTTGAACAGATAAACCTGGCCTATTTGAAGCATCTGACTTTACTTGCATATATTATCAAATTACATAGACCCTATTCAAACCCATTAGACTATGGCAAGTGAAAACAAATGACATTGCATTGTATCACAAAGGAGACATTTTAATTAGTTAAAGAAATTGATAACAACATATCTCACAAATTGATATTGGTTAAAGGGACAGTCTACTTGATTTTGTTTTATTGTTTAAAAAGATAGACAACACCTTTACTACCCATTACCCAGCTTTGCATGACCAACATTGTTATAAAAATATACTTTATAACCTCTAAGTGTGTCTGTTTCTAAACCTCTGCAGGCTGCCCTAATCTCAGTGATTTTTATTAGTTGTTTTTTTTTTTAATTTTGCACAACAGCCAGACAGTGCTTGCCATGACTATGGCTCAATGCTGAAATGTATTGGCTTAATAATGTCTTGACAAGCTGGTCACTATTTGTCCTCTATTTTCTTTTTATATTAAAGGGACAGTCAACACCGGACACAACTTAATCCCATACCTTAGATCCAAAAAAGAAGATGCGTCTGCACCGCATCCCATGTTCAATACCTCTAATGTTATATGTGTAATCATCCAAAGCACATACAGTTTTATCCTGTAGATTTGGCCAACAAAGTCCTCCCCCGTCTTCTTCTCTATTAAATTCCATGCTCATTCACGGTGAAGCTGTTTCTTTGCTAATGCGCATGCGCATTACAATTTATGTCCGCTTGCCAGCAGAAATAGAAAGTGCAGCTGCAAATCACAGTGAACGCTTGTAAAGAATCCAACAGAGGATTGGATTCTGATTGGCGGATGCGTTTAAAATGAAAGTTACTACGTAACAGTGGGGGGAGTTTGGCGGCCATATGTGCTTTGGATGATTACACATATAACGTTAGAGGTATTCAAAATGGGATGCGGTGCAGACGCATCTTCTTTTTTAGATCTAAGGTATGGGATTAAGTAGTACAAACAATGGAAGGGCTGCACACGGGTTCAAAGTTAACTTCCCAAGTTTATTGTTAAAGATTTACCATCACAGACATAGATAAAAGGTAGACTACCTTTTATCTATGTCTGTGATGGTAAATCTTTAACAATAAACTTGTGAAGTTAACTTTGAATCCGTGTGCAGCCCTTCAATTGTTTGTACTACTTTGGGCGGATGGTTCCCGCACCCCAGGGCTTTGCACCTTGCCGAGATCGAGTTCTTACGGCCAGAGCATACTACGTTCCCCTGGCGGATGACGTCACTCACGCAGGACGCTACATCGCTAGAAAGCCCGTCAGCTGTTGCGGCTGTGATTTCACTCTAATGGGATTAAGTTGTGTCTGGTGCTGACTGTCCCTTTAAGCCAATAAAAGCTATATTTTATTATAATAACGCTAATTGCTGGAATCCCTTTTTTTCTTCATTGGTAGTTCATGTGTGCATTATAAATTACATTGTGATCACTTACGTGGAGAATGATAATGGTTATACAATAACCAGCACTAATTTGGCTAAAATGCAAGTTTGTAAAAAGTACTGAGATAAGGGGCAGTCTGCCGGGCCTAGATAAAGGTATCCAAAGAGATAAAAAGTATATTAGTATAACAGTTGTGGGTATGCAAAACTGGGGACTTGTAATAACGGGATTATCTATCTTTTTAAAAAGTAACAATGTTCAAGTAGAATGTCCTTTTTAAGTTTAAAGGGACACTGAACCTAAATTTTTTCTTTTGTGATTTCTAATTTCTAATTTACTCCTATTATCAAATTTTCTTTATTCTCTTGGTATCTTTATTTGAAATGCAAGAATGTAAGTTTAGATGCCGGCCCATTTTTGTTGAACAACCTGGGTTGTCCTTGCTGATTGGTGGATAAATTCATCCACCAATAAAAAAGTGCTTTCCAGAGTGCTGAACCAAAAAAAAAAAAAAAAAAAAGAAAAAAAAAGTTGCTTTAAATTGCATGCTCTATCTGAATCATGAAAGAAAAAATTTGGGTTCAGTGTCCCTTTAACAAAAAAACCAAACTGATTCAAACATATTAGGCAATTAAACTTCTAAAAGTCTTATGCACCAAACATTACAGGTAGACCAAGCTTTAGTGTAAAAGCCAAAAATTATTTCTTCTGTCAAAATCATAACAAGGATAACACAAAGGTACAAACGACCGCAATGACATGGAGTGTATTAGGCAATTATCCAGTATGCCTTCATTTCACTTTTACAGCATACATTTTGCAAAAATCCCCTCTTGAAAATATTGAAGAACAGTTGTTATATCCTCCCCTAGGGTCAGATGATATAAAGGTCTCTGGGATGGCGAGAGAATGCTCGCCAGTACTTTTATTTCCCTGGTGGAATGATCTAAAGCCACTTTTTACCCTGAAAACAGGGTGTCTCGTTAAGGGGCGTATACTGCATTTTCGTATGGGGAGGAGATGCATACATTACAAAAGTGCACAATTAAATTTGAATTTTAAAAATCTTACAAAATGAATAATTGAATCAATCACACAGATACGCAAGGAAAAAAAAATGTATTGTTTAGGTGCATCAAAAATCAACAAATTTTTCAGCAAAAATTACATTTTATCAGAAACATAAAATTTTTATGTAATTACACAGGAATAAATCATATTAAATATGCACAGTGTAAATCGTAATTTAAAGGGACATTAAACCCAATTTTTTTCTTTCATGATTCAGATAGGGAATACAATTTTAAACAACTTTCTAATTTACTTATAAGAAAAAAGGATCAGATAATCCCAGAGGTGCGCTGGTGCTTTAGAGGAGCTGAAATCAGGTGCTGTATGATGACTGTGATCAATCCTCGTTGAATTGCGGCTGCCCTCCCAAAAGTAATCTGAATGGATACTTTGCTGTAGACAAGAAGAGGAGACAAGAGAGGCGCCAACCATAAAACAGTATCGTAGGAGCAAAGGACCAGGATACCCAACGTTACCCCCCCGTTCAGGATATACTCACAAGTGATGCGGCACACATACTGTGCCTATTGGAGCGGATCGGGACTGTTCAGGGTCGCCCAACAGACACACCCAGGGGCCGATGCACGTGATTTTCAGGACTCCAATCACAGACAACTTCACCTGTTGGACCCGGATCGCCTGTAGCTCACTGTAGGTTGATAAGACTGGTCTCAAGCAAGAGAGACACTAATAATTCAGCATGGATGGAAATTGCACAACGGCAATAGATACACAGGCGGCAAGGTATCTCAAATATAAGAGAATTTATTTGTTTAAAAACAATAACAGCAATGCGTTTCTCGGCTGGATGGCCGTTTCATCAGGCTGTATCAGTGAATACATTATCTCACCTTTTATACCTTGCTACACCTGTCTTAATGGGCGGTTCTAACAGGAAGTTCCTGTCTCTGACAAATTTTTAACTATTTGAATGCTGTTCACATTTCATTGTAATGGCTAAAAGCTAAAAACCTAACATTTCATAGTAATGACTATAATTAAAAACAGTGAACTATCATATAAACATAATATATATAAATATATATATATATATATATATATATATATATATATATATATATATATATATATATATATATATATATATATATACACAATGTAAGGTTATAATCAATATACATACATTAACAGAATTAATATATCGGCAGTATATATAAAAAATAAAATGACATCTATACCATCATCAGTTCAAATAGTGATCATACTGATTCCTAAAATACAAATAATTATATCATGTCAATTAATGACTATGGTGTGGGAAATTGATCTTTAAGGATTATATAGATGTAATATAGTGGGCACATAATAGATTGATTTACTAGACAGAGGATCAAATTAATATACAAGTTGGAACATATATATAAATGTATCAGAAACCAACACCACATATATAACATTGGCACTATAATATATGCCCCAAACAATTGACAAATTTGTGTCACTAAATTTGTGTCACTAAAATAAATTCCTAGGTATGGGGGACATGTATATAGTATATATGGCAGAAGAAGACCCACTGGACACTGACCCTGCTCAAAAAGCTGCCAGGTCTATATTTAGATTTAGACCATTGGGATGGAGGGTTCTGAGGATATGAATCCAGTAGGTCTCCCTCTGTCTAAGTCTGGACAATCTATTATATAAGTGTGATACAGGGATGTGTTCAATAGGGCAAATACTAAAACAGTCACTATTACCATTATGTGATTGATTGCAATGTCTGGGAAAACTGTGATTCTTATAGTTCTTTTTCATGTTTCTCACATGTTCAGACCATCTGATACTAAGGGGTCTATAGGTTCTACCCATGTAATATATTACATATCTGGGGGCACATGTAATATGACCAATTATAGAGAAATGTTTCCCAGTTATATTTGATTTAAAAATGGTTTGTTGGTGTGTAATCTTAACACAAAGTTTACATCTTCTATCTTTGCACCTATAGGATCCTACTGGTATATTACCCACTCGTTGGCGACTATTAAGAATTTTATGTTTGACTATCTTACTGGGAGCTAGAAGGGATTTTAAACTAGGTGCTTTTTTATATACTATCCTTGGTTTATTACTAACTAGGTTTCCTAGTATAGGGTCTTTTTTAATGATACCCCAATGTTTATTAATAATTTGACGTATTCTTTTATGGTTACAATTATATTCTGTAATAAATGGAGTGAAGTTTTCCATGAATTTTGATTTGTCTTTATTATTTGTCAAAAAGTAATTATCCCTATTATCTTGTTTGGCTCTTTCGTAGCCGTTTTCTATAATCTGTGATGGATAATGTTTTTCAAATTTGAGTTCTAAATCCAAAAATACTATAGTTTTATTTACCATATATGCAATGTGATTTTTTGTTACAGCTTATATTATTCATTTTGAGACATAATTATTTTTTATCTCAGGACGAATTTTATCTTCAGGTCAAAGGTACCGCCATGGGCACCAGGTTCGCCCCAAGCTATGCCAATTTGTTCATGGGCTCCTTTGAACAAGAATTTATCTATAATGGCGTGTTTGGGGCGAGCCTGGTGTTCTATGGGCGGTACATAGATGATCTGATATTTATCTGGAGGGGGGACCTGACATCAGCCAAAACGTTTGTTAATTATCTTAATTATAATAATAGGGGATAAGTGTTTACTAGCTCAATACATCATGAAACTATAGTATTTTTGGATTTAGCACTCAAATTTGAGGACTCTAATTTTACTAGTACCACCCACTTTAAAATGGTGGACTGTAATAGTTACTTAGACTTTAACAGTCACCATCATTTTCCATGGAAACAGAATGTGCCCTATGGCCAATTCAAAAGAATTTGTCGCAATTGTAGCACCATGGTTGACTATGAAGCTCAAAGCTTGATATTGAAAGAACGCTTCAGGAAAAAACATTATCCATCACAGATTATAGAAAACGGCTACAAAAGAGCCAAACAAGATAATAGGGATAATTACTTTTTGACAAATAATAAAGACAAATCAAAATTCATGCAAAATTTCACTCCATTTATTACAGAATATAATTGTAACCATAAAATAATACGTATTATTAATAAACATAATATACTAGGAAACCTAGTTAGTAATAAACCAAGGATAGTATATAAAAAAGCACCTAGTTTAAAATCCCTTCTAGCTCCCAGTAAAATAGTCAAACATAAAATTCTTAATAGTCGCCAACGAGTGGGTAATATGCCAGTAGGATCCTATAGGTGCAAAGATAGAAGATGGAAACTTTGTGTTAAGATTACACACCAACAAACCATTTTTAAATCAAATATAACTGGGAAACATTTCACTATAATGGGTCATATTACATGTGCCTCCAGATATGTAATATATCTGTTGTCCTGTGTCTGTGGAGTTCAGTACGTGGGTAGAACCTGTAGACGCCTTAGTATCAGATGGTCTGAACATGTGAGAAACATGAAAAAGAACTATAAGAATCACAGTGTTCCCAGACATTGCAATCAATCACATAATGGTAACAGTGACTGTTTTAGTATTTGCCCTATTGAACACATCCCTGTATCACACTTATATAATAGATTGTCCAGACTTAGACAGAGGGAGACCTACTGGATACATATCTTCAGAACCCTCCATCCCAATGGTCTAAATCTAAATATAGACCTGGCAGCTTTTTGAGCAGGGTCAGTGTCCAGTGGGTCTTCTTCTGCCATATATACTATATACATGTCCCCCATACCTAGGGATTTATTTTAGTGACACAAATTTGTCAATTGTTTGGGGCATATATTATAGTGCCAATGTTATATATGTGGTGTTGGTTTCGGATACATTTATATATCTGTTCCAACTTGTATATTAATTTGATCCTCTGTCTAGTAAATCAATCTATTATGTTCCCACTATATTACATCTATATAATCCTTAAAGATCAATTTCCCACACCATAGTCATTAATTGACATGATATAATTATTTGTATTTTAGGAATCAGTATGATCACTATTTGAACTGATGATGGTATAGATGTCATTTTATTTTTTATATATACTGCCGATATATTAATTCTGTTAATGTATGTATATTGATTATAACCTTACTTTGTGTATGTATATATATATATATATATATATATATATATATATATATATATATATATATATATATATATATATATATATATATATATACAGGGAGTGCAGAATTATTAGGCAAGTTGTATTTTTGAGGATTAATTTTATTATTGAATAACAACCATGTTCTCGATGAACCCAAAAAACTCATTAATATCAAAGCTGAATATTTTTGGAAGTAGTTTTTAGTTTGTTTTTAGTTATAGCTATTTTAGGGGGATATCTGTGTGTGCAGGTGACTATTACTGTGCATAATTATTAGGCAACTTAACAAAAAACAAATATATACCCATTTCAATTATTTATTTTTACCAGTGAAACCAATATAACATCTCAACATTCACAAATATACATTTCTGACATTCAAAAACAAAACAAAAACAAATCAGTGACCAATATAGCCACCTTTCTTTGCAAGGACACTCAAAAGCCTGCCATCCATGGATTCTGTCAGTGTTTTGATCTGTTCACCATCAACATTGCGTGCAGCAGCAACCACAGCCTCCCAGACACTGTTCAGAGAGGTGTACTGTTTTCCCTCCTTGTAAATCTCACATTTGATGATGGACCACAGGTTCTCAATGGGGTTCAGATCAGGTGAACAAGGAGGCCATGTCATTAGATTTTCTTCTTTTATACCCTTTCTTGCCAGCCACGCTGTGGAGTACTTGGACGAGTGTGATGGAGCATTGTCCTGCATGAAAATCATGTTTTTCTTGAAGGATGCAGACTTCTTCCTGTACCACTGCTTGAAGAAGGTGTCTTCCAGAAACTGGCAGTAGGACTGGGAGTTGAGCTTGACTCCATCCTCAACCCGAAAAGGCCCCACAAGCTCATCTTTGATGATACCAGCCCAAACCAGTACTCCACCTCCACCTTGCTGGCGTCTGAGTCGGACTGGAGCTCTCTGCCCTTTACCAATTCAGCCACGGGCCCATCCATCTGGCCCATCAAGACTCACTCTCATTTCATCAGTCCATAAAACCTTAGAAAAATCAGTCTTGAGATATTTCTTGGCCCAGTCTTGACGTTTCAGCTTGTGTGTCTTGTTCAGTGGTGGTCGTCTTTCAGCCTTTCTTACCTTGGCCATGTCTCTGAGTATTGCACACCTTGTGCTTTTGGGCACTCCAGTGATGTTGCAGCTCTGAAATATGGCCAAACTGGTGGCAAGTGGCATCTTGGCAGCTGCACGCTTGACTTTTCTCAGTTCATGGGCAGTTATTTTGCGCCTTGGTTTTTCCACACTCTTCTTGCGACCCTGTTGACTATTTTGAATGAAACTCTTGATTGTTCGATGATCACGCTTCAGAAGCTTTGCAATTTTAAGAGTGCTGCATCCCTCTGCAAGATATCTCACTATTTTTGACTTTTCTGAGCCTGTCAAGTCCTTCTTTTGACCCATTTTGCCAAAGGAAAGGAAGTTGCCTAATAATTATGCACACCTGATATAGGGTGTTGATGTCATTAGACCACACCCCTTCTCATTACAGAGATGCACATCACCTAATATGCTTAATTGGTAGTAGGCTTTCGAGGATGATGTGGTCAAAATACTCATTTGCCTAATAATTCTGCACGCAGTGTATATATATATATATATATATATTATGTTTTATATGATAGTTCACTATGTTTTTAATTATAGTCATTACTATGAAATGTTAGGTTTTTAGCTTTTAGCCATTACAATGAAATGTGACCAGCTTCCAAATAGTTAAAAATTTGTCAGAACCGCCCATTAAGACAGGTGTAGCCAGGTATAAAAGGTGAGATAATGTATTCACTGATACAGTCTGATGAAACGGCCATCCAGCCGAGAAACGCGTTGCTGTTATTGTTTTTAAACAAATAAATTCTCTTATATTTGAGATACCTTGCCGCCTGTGTATCTATTGCCTTTGTGCAATTTCCATCCATGCTGAATTATTAGTGTCTCCCTTGCTTGAGACCAGTCTTATCAATCTACAGTGAGCTACGGGCGATCCGGGTCCAACAGGTGAAGTTGTCTGTGATTGGAGTCCTGAAAATCACGTGCACCGGCCCCTGGGTGTGTCTGTCGGGCGACCCTGAACAGTCCCTATCCGCTCCAATAGGCACAGTATGTGTGCCGCATCACTTGTGAGTATATCCTGAACAGGGGGGTAACGTTGGGTATCCTCGTCCTTTGCTCCTACGATACTGTTTTATGGTTGGCGCCTCTCTTGTCTCCTCTTCTTGTCTAATTTACTTCAATTATCTAATTTGCTTCATTCTCTTGATTTTCTTTCCTGAAAAGCATATCTAGATAGGCTCAGTAGCTTCTGATTGGTGACTGCACATAGATGCCTCATGTGATTGGCTCACCCATGTGCATAGCTATTTCTTTAACTAAGGATATCTAAAGAATTAAGCAAATTAGATAATAGAAGTAAATTGGAATGTTGTTTAAAATTGTATTCTCTGTCTGAATAATGAAAGAACATTTTTGGGTTTAATGTACCTTTAACCCCTTAACGACTGAGGACGTGCAGGGTACGTCCTCAGAAAAAAGGCAGTTAATGCCTGAGAACGTACCCTGCACGTCCTCAGTGTGGAAAGCAGCTGGAAGCGATCCTGCTCACTTCCAGCTGCTTTCCGGTTATTGCAGTGATGCCTCGATATGGAGGCATCCTGCAATAACCTTTTTAAGTCATCCGGTGCAGAGAGAGCCACTCTGTGGCCCTCTCTGCACCGGAGATCGGTGGCTACCTGCGTTGGTGGGTGGGAGCCGGACCGGGAGGCGGCCATCGATGGCCATGTGGATGTGAAGGGGGGCGGGATCGTGGGCGGGGGTGGCTGGGGGCGCGCACGGGCGCGCGCGCGTGCACGGGAGGGTGGGGGCGGGCGCGTGCACGGGGAGGGAGCGGGTGGGAACCGCTACACTGCAGAAAATGGGGAAATAAAAAATATATCAAAAAATAAAATTTAAACAATCAGCAAGGTGGTGGGGGTTTGTCTGTGGGGGGTGGGGGGGGGGAAGCTACACTACAGAAAAAACCAAAAAAACACAAAAAAAAGCACTTTTTATTGTAAACTGGGTACTGGCAGACAGCTGCCAGTACCCAAGATGGCCCCCAATAAGGCAGAGGGGAGGGTTAGAGAGCGGTTTTGGGGGGGATCAGGGAGGTTGGGGGCTAAGGGGGGGATCCTACACAGTAGCATATGTAAATATGCTAAAAAAAAATTTCATTTTTTTTTAAAAACCCTTTTATTTTAGTACTGGCAGACTTTCTGCCAGTACTTAAGATGGCGGGGACAATTGTGGGGTGGGGGAGGGAAGGGAGCTGTTTGGGAGGGATCAGGGGGTGGGATGTGTCAGATGGGAGGCTGATCTCTACACTAAAGCTAAAATTAACCCTGCAAGCTCACTACAAACTCCCTAATTAACCCTTTCACTGCTAGCCATAATACACGTGTGAGGCGCAACAGGATTTAGTGGCCTTCTAATTACCAGAAAGCAACGCCAAAGTCATATATGTCTGCTATTTCTGAACAAAGGGGATCCCAGACAAGCATTTACAACCATTTGTGCCATAATTGCACACGCTGTTTGTAAATGATTTCAGTGAGAAACCTAAAATTGTGAAAAATTTTACGTTTTTTTTTAATTTGATCGCATTTGGCGGTGAAATGGTGGCATGAAATATACCAAAATGTGCCTAGATCAATACTTGGGGTTGTCTACTACACTACACTAAAGCTAAAATTAACCCTACAAGCTCCCTAAAAGCTCCCTAATTAACCCCTTAACTGCTGGGCATGATACACTTGTGGTGCGCAGTGGCATTTAGCGGCCTTCTAATTACCAAAAAGCAACGCCAAAGCCATATATGTGTGCTATTTCTGAACAAAGGGGATCCCAGAGAAGAATTTACAACCATTTATGCCATAATTGCACAAGCTGTTTGTAAATGATTTCAGTGAGAAACCTAAAGTTTGTGAAAAAATTTGTGAAAAAGTGAACAATTTTTTGTATTTGATCGCATTTGGCGGTGAAATGGTGGTATGAAATATACCAAAATTGGCCTAGATCAATACTTTGGGATGTCTACTAAAAAAAAATATATACATGTCAAGGGATATTCAGGGATTCCTGAAAGATATCAGTGTTCTAATGTAACTAGCGCTAATTTTGGAAAAAAATGGTTTGGAAATAGCAAAGTGCTACTTGTATTTATGGCCCTATAACTTGCAAAAAAAGCAAAGAACATGTAAACATTGGGTATTTCTAAACTCAGGACAAAATTTAGAAACTATTTAGCATGGGTGTTTTTTGGTGGTTTTAGATATGTAACAGATTTTGGGGGTCAAAGTTAGAAAAAGTGTGTTTTTTTCCATTTTTCCTCATATTTTATCATTTTTTTTATAGTAAATTATAAGATATGATGAAAATAATGGTATCTTTAGAAAGTCCATTTAATGGCGAGAAAAACGGTATATAATATGTGTGGGTACAGTAAATGAGTAAGAGGAAAATTACAGCTAAAGACAAACACCGCAAAAATGTAAAAATAGCCTTGGTCCCAAACGGACAGAAAATGGAAAAGTGCTCTGGTCACTAAGGGGTTAAGTACACTGTATGCGCAAAAACCACAAAGAAATTCATATGTACAAGTACAAAATACAAAGCATAATTGTTGTTTGTTTAGAAAATGGGATGAACATGGGCGTTCCATGGGCGTACATGAAATTGTCTTTAATTCCAGTGTAATTCTGTAAAGATTTTAGCACTACAGATCTAATAGTTTTTCCTAACTAAAAGGTGGAAAGCTTTTCTGAAAACATTCAAAAACATAATTTATCTTACCTGATAAATTAATTTCTTTCATGATGGAGTCCACGATTCATTACTCCTAGGAATTACTCTTATCTGCCACAAATAGGAGGCAAAGATTCTTAAACCCCAAGAGATCTATAAATCTCCTCCAATCTTACACATACCTCAGTCTAATGTATAGCCAAGCAAGTGAGGTAAAAAAAAGGAATAAGAGCCATTAAAGGAGCAGGAAAAAAAGATGTGGTGAGGAAAAAACTAACTCCAAAAAACATAAGGGTGGAGTCTCATGGGCTCTCATCACCATGAAAGGAATTCATTTATCAGGTAAGCATAAATTATGTTTTCTTTCATACAGGTGATGAGAGTCCACAATCCATTAATCCTGGAAACGAATACCCAAGCCGAGTCATCCACGAGTAAAAACATAAAGAGAAGGATTTCAACACCATCTTTTTTTTCACTGAGAAATGAAATCCACAAGCCCAATAAAAAAAAAAGAAAACAGGAAAAAGAATCAAACTGAGACAGCCACCTGAACAACCATTCTACTAAAGACTGCTTAAGAAAAAGCAAAAACATAAAAATTGTAGAATTTTGTAAATGAATGCTAACAAGCTGCCTTGCAAATCTGATCAACTGAAGCCTCAATCTTGAAAGCCCAAGAAGTGGCAACTAACCTAGTAGAATGAGCAATAATCTGCTACGGTGGAGGCTAACCTGCCTCCAAATAAGCCTTTTGACTCAAAAGTTTTAACCAAGAGGCTAAAGAGACAGCATAAGCTTTCTGACTCTTCGTAGGACCAGAAACAAATTTAACATCCAAAGAATGCAAAGATCTCTCTGAAGCATTCTTAGGATTAGGACATAAAGAAGGAACAGCAATCTCTCTACTAAGTTGTCTGAAGAAACAACCTTTGGCAGAAAATCAAAAGAAGCCAGTAAAACTGCCTTATCTCATGAAAAATCAGATAAGGGGGATCACAAGAAAGTTCTGATAAATCAGAAACTCTTCTAAAAGAAGAGATAGCCAACATAAATAACACTTTCCAAGAAAGTAGTTTAATATTCACCTTATGCACAGGTTCAAAAGAAGGAGCCTGCAAAACCCTTAACATAGGGTTAAGATTCCAAGGAGAAGAAATTGGCTAAATTACAGGCTTAATATGAACTAGAGCCTGAAAAAAACATGTATATCAGAAAGATTTGCAATCTTCCTGTGGAACAAAACTGAAAGAGCAGAAATCTGCCCCGTCAGAGAACTTGCGGATAGGCCATTATCCAGACCATACTGTAAGAACTGTAAAATCCTAGGAATTCTGAAAGAATGCCAGGAAAAACTATGATCTAATCACCAAGAAATAAAGGCCTTCCAGACCTTGTGATTGATTTTCCTAGTGAAAGGATTACAAGCCTTAATCAAGGTTTCAATCACAGAATCAGAGAAAACCCTATGTCTAAACACTAAATATTCCATTTCCATGCCATCAAGCTCAGAGACTTGAGATTCGGATGGAAAAATGGACCTTGAGAGAGAAGGTCTAACCACAGAGGAAGAGGTCAAGGAGGGCAGCTGGACATCTGAACGAGATCCGCATACCAAAATCTGCGAGGCCACTCTGGTGCAATCAGGATTACTGAAGAATTCTCTAGTCTTACCTTGGAAATCACTCTGGGAAGAAGTACCAGCGGAAGAAATAGATAAGCAAACTGAAATGACCAAGGAATTACTAGAGCATCCACTAACTCTGCCTGAGGGTTCCTGGACCTCGCAAAGTACCTAGGAAGTTTGATGTTCAAATGAGAGGCCATCAGATAACTCTCTGGGGGACCCCAAGGTCCACAACGTGATTGAACACATCCTAGTGAAAAGACCACTCTCCTGGATGTAGAAAATGATGAAGGAGAAAAGTCTGCCTCCCAGTTGTTCAACCCTGGAATATGAATCGCAGAGACTAGGCAGGAATTGGTTTCTGCCCATGATAGAATTCAAGTCAATTCCATCTTTGCTAGAGAACTGGGAATTGATGGCTGACATAAGCTACTGCTGTGACATTGTCTGTCTGGAAACGGAGATGAGACCTCTCTTTTTAACAGAGGCCTAGTGATGTTGCAAACAGTTCGCCGGAGAACAGTTCACGACGATTTTAGCTTGTTCGCGTTCGCCGCGGCAGGCGAACATATGCGATGTTCGATCCGCCCCCTATTCGTCATCATTGAGGAAACTTTGACCCTGTATCTCACAGTCTGCAGACACATTTGAGCCAATCAGCAGCAGACACTCCCTCCCAGCTCCTGGGCAGCAGCCATTTTAGATTCATTACGATCCTGCATTCTTAGTGAGAGGAGGGTTAGTGCTGCTGCTGGTGATTTTATAGGGAAATTGATAGCTAGGCTAGTGTATTCAGTGTCCACTACAGTCCTGAAGGACTCATCTAATCTCTGCTGTAAGGACAGCACCCCAAAAAGCCCTTTTTAGGGCTAGAACTTCAGCCCAAAAAGCCTTTTTTAGGGCTAGAACTTCAGTCTTTTTTTTTTTTTTTAATCTAATTGCATTTGCCTGCCTGTCAGCCTGTGTGTGAGGCACACAGCATATACTGTGATTAATTGCTCTGTGCCACCACTCATATCTGGTGTAACATTAGTGTAAATTTAAAAAAAAAAACTTTTATATCAGTTTGCTAGTGTAATCTAATTTAATTTTCCATCAGGCCTGTGTGTCAGGCCCACAGCATATACTGTGATTAATTGCTCTGTGCCACCACTGATATCTGGTGTAACAGTAGTGTAAATTTAATAAAAAAATTTTTTTACATCAGTTTGCTATTGTAATCTAATTTCATTTTCCATTAGGCCTGTGTGTCAGGCCCACAGCATATACTGTGATTAATTGCTCTGTGCCACCACTGATATCTGGTGTAACATTAGTGTAAATTTAAAAAAAAAAAAACTTTTACATCAGTTTGCTAGTGTAATCTAATTTCATTTTCCATCAGGCCTGTGTGTCAGGCCCACAGCATATACTGTGATTAATTGCTCTGTGCCACCACTCATATCTGGTGTAACATTAGTGTAAATTTGAAAACATTTTTTTTACATCAGTTTGCTATTGTAATCTAATTTCATTTTCCATCAGTCCTGTGTGCCAGGCTCACAGCATATACTGTGATTAATTGCTCTGTGCCACCACTCATATCTGGTGTAACATTAGGGTAAATTTAAAAAAAAAAAAAACTTTACATCAGTTTGCTACTGTAATCTAATTTCATTTTCCATCAGGCCTGTGTGTCAGGCTCACAGCATATACTGTTAATAATTGCTCTGTGCCACCACTCCTATCTGGTGTAACATTAGTGTAAATTTAAAAAAAAAAAACTTTTACATCAGTTTGCTAGTGTAATCTAATTTCATTTTCCATCAGGCCTGTGTGTCAGGCCCACAGCATATACTGTTAATAATTGCTCTGTGCCACCACTCATATCTGGTGTAACATTAGGGTAAATTTAAAAAAAACCTACTTTTACATCAGTTTGCTAGTGTAATCTAATTTCATTTTCCATCAGGCCTGTGTGTCAGGCTCACAGCATATACTGTGCCTAATTGCTCTGTTTTCCACCACTCATATCTGGTGTAACATTAGTGTAATTTTTTTTTATAAAAAACTTTTACATCAGTCTGCTAGTGTAATCTAATTGCAGTTGCCAGGCCAGCCTGCCACTGCCAGCCTCAGTAGCAAAAGATGATAGTCGCACCACCAAGTTTATCAAATGAAGTGCTTTATTGAGCCAAATTCAAAAAAATCAGCAACGTTTCAGACACAAGTCCTTAATCATGCATAACAAACAGACACTAATTCACTTCTTATATACCCAAATAAGTCCCACCTTCAAAGCTAATTGCAACACCTATATAAACCAGGTATACCTCTGTTTACCAAATGCTACCACCTAGTGGTCATACAAAAAATCACACCTCTATAATTATTTTAAACTAGCAATGAATTAATACATAGTCTAAAGATATCTGTGTATGGTGCAGGCCCATATGTAATACATATTATTTCCATAAATCAATGCTCATTTGTATCACATATTTGCATAAACAGGTATTACCAAGGTTATAGACAAAATATATACAAAAAAATATTTACAAAAAAGTTTTTTACAAAAAAAATTGACCAATCCAGTTTTTTATTCATGCCCCCTGGAAATAATGTACCCAGTTCATAAATCCAATATGCTTCACGTTTCTTTAATAATTTAATACGATCACCCCCCTCCTAGGATGTTTATCCTGTTCTAGAATTTGGACCCTTAATTGACTCAGATTATGGCCAGCCTCAGTGCCACCACTCATATCTGGTGTAACATTAGTGTAAATTTAAATTTTTTTTTTAACACTGCTAGTGTTATTTAATTTTAGTTGCCAGGCCAGCCTGCCACTAGTGCCAGCCTGTGTGTCAGGCTCCCAGCATATACTGTGCCTACTTTCATCCTCAGTGCCACCACTCATATCTGTTGTAACATTAGTGTAACTTTTTTTAAAAAAAACTTTTACATCAGTCTGCTAGTGTTATTTAATTTTAGTTGCCAGACCAGCGTGCCACTAGTGCCAGCCTGTGTGTCAGGCTGCCAGCACTGTGCCTACTTCCATCCTCAGTGCCACCACTCCTATCTGTTGTAACATTAGTGTAATTTAAAAAAAAAAAACATTTTACTTCAGTCTGCTAGTGTTATTTAATTGCAGTTGCCTGCCTGCCTGCCAGCGTGTGTGCCAGGCCCACTTGCCAAGTTAGTGGCACCACTCATATTTGTTGTAACAGTAGTGTAAATATTTAAAATAAAAACTTTTTTGACTGTGAAACATCAGTCTGCTAGTGCAATCGAATTGCAGTTTCCTGCCTGCCTGCCAGCCAGCGTGTGTGCCAGGCCCACTTGCCAACTAGTGCCACCAATCATATTTGTTATAACAGTATGGTAAATATTTAAAAAAAAAAACTTTTTTGACTGTGAAACATCATTCAGCTAGTGTAATCTAATTGCAGTTGTCTGCCTGCCTGCCAGCGTGTGTGCCAAGCCCACAATCATATTTGTTGTAACAGTAGTGTAAATATTTTAAAAAAAAATTTTTTGGACTGTGAAACATCAGTCTGCTAGTGTAATCTAATTGAAGTTGCCTGCCAGCGTGTGTGCCAGGCCCACTTGCCAACTACTTCCACCAATCATATTTGTTTTAACAGTAGTGTAAATATTAAAAAAAATAATAATTTTGGATTGTGAAACATCAGTCTGCTATTGTAATCTTATTGCATTTGCCTGCCTGCCAGCGTGTGTGCCAGGCTCACTTGCCAAGTTAGTGGCACCACTCATATTTGTTGTAACAGTAGTTTAAATATTTAAAAAATAAACATTTTTGACTGTGAAACATCAGTCTGCTTTTTTGTGTCAGGCTCACAGCATATACTGTGCCCACTTGCCCAGTGCCACCACTCATATCTTGTTTTATAGTAGTGTAAGTGTACATTTAAAAAAAATAAACTTTTTGGATTGTGAAACATCAGTCTGCTTTTTTTGTGTCAGGCTCACAGCGTATACTGTGCCCACTTGCCCAGTGGCACCACTCATATTTTGTTTAATAGTAGTGTAAGTCTACATTTAAAAAAAAAAAATGACAGGCAGAGGCAGGCCACCCGCAGGTGCCGTCGTGGTGCTGTGATTCCCTTTGACCCTACAATAATGCACAGTGTTCAGAGGCCACGTGCCATGAACGCAAAAAGTTCTGAGGAAGACCTAGTTGAATGGCTAACACAGGACACCCAATCTTCTACAGCTTCCGCTCCAAACCTTGACGCACCCTCCAGCTTAGCTGCAGGCACCTCTCAAGTGACCAATGCCACTCACCCGCCTGCCGCCACCACAAACACTAGCACCACAGCCGCTTCACTTGATCTGTCAGAGGAGTTATTGACACATCAGTTGGAAGAAATGAGTGATGCGCAACCATCATTGACAGAGGAAGTAGATAACAGTGATACGTCTCAGTCAGGCAGCATTACAGACATGGACGTACGGTGTGATGATGATGGTGATGTTGTACCCGCTGCTGCTTCCTTTGTTGATTTGTCAGATACAAGTGAAGCGATTGATGATGATGCGTCCGTGGATGTCACATGGGTGCCCGCTAGAAGAGAAGAAGAAGAGTGGGAAAGTTCATATGGGGAGACAGAGAGGAGGAGGAGACAAGTTGGAAGCAGGGGGAGGTCATTGCAAGGAGATAGTGGCACAGTCAGACAGCATGCATCGGCACCGGGGGTCAGCCCGACAGCACGCCAATCAACGCATGCTGTTGCCACCACCAGAATGCCGTCATCGCAGAGCTCAGCAGTGTGGCATTTTTTTGTGTGTCTGCCTCTGACAACAGCGATGCCATTTTCAACCTGTGCCAAAAGAAACTGAGTCGTGGGAAGTCCAACACCCACCTAGGTACAACTGCTTTGCGAAGGCACATAGTCTCACATCACAAACGCCGATGGGATGAACACATGAGTAGAAGCAGCACACAAACTCAAAGCCGCCATCCTCCTCCTGGTCCAGCATCTTCAGCCACGTCAACCACTGCTGTCCTCCTTGCCCACTCTCAACCATCCGCCACTCAGTCTCTCTTACGTAGCAGTTCCTGGTCATCTGCCCACAGTCAGGTGTCTGTCAAGGACATGTTTGAGTGTAAGAAGCCAATTTCCCAAAGTCACGCCCTTGCCCGGCATCTGACAGCTGGCTTGTCTGAACTCTTAGTCCGCCAGCTTTTACCATACAAGCTGGTGGAGTCTGAGGCGTTCAAAAAATTTGTATCTATTGGGACACCGCAGTGGAAGGTACCTGGCCAAAATTTCTTTTCACAAAAGGCAATCCCCAACCTGTACTCAATTGTGCAAAGGAAGTAATGGCATGTCTGACACACAGCGTTGGGGCAAGGGTCCATCTGACCACTGATAGCTGGTCTGCAAAGCATGGTCAGGGCAGGTATATCACCTACACTGCGCATTGGGTAAACCTGCTGACGGCTGACAAGCATGGAATGCGTGGCTCTGCAGAAGAGTTGGTGACACCGCCACGACTTGCAGGCACACCTGCTGCTACCTCCTCTACTCCTCCTACTCCATCCTCTTCCATAACCTCTTCTTCTGCTGCTGCGTCTTGCTCCACATCAATGGCACCCCCCCAGCTCCCCAGGTACTATTCAACATCCCGAATACGGCAGTGTCACGCCGTCTTGGGGTTGACTTGCCTGAAAGCCGAGAGTCACACCGCACCAGCACTCCTGTCCACCCTGAACGCACAAATGGATCAGTGGCTGACTCCACACCAACTGGAGACTGGACAAAGTTGTTTCTGACAATGGAAGTAATTTGGTGGCGGCATTGAAATTGGGCAAGATGGCACATGTGTGTAATCTGATTGTACAACGCTTTGTGCATAAGTACCCAGGCTTACAGGACGTCCTGAAGCAGGCCAGGAAGGTGTGTGGCCATTTCAGGCATTCCTACACGGCCATGGCGCACTTGTCTGATATCCAACAACGAAACAACCTGCCAGTGAGGCGCTTGATTTGCGACAGCCCAACACGGTGGAATTCAACACTCCTAATGTTTGACCGCCTGCTACAACAAGAAAAAGCTGTTAACGAGTATTTGTATGACCGGAGTGCTAGGACAGCCTCTGGGGAGCTGGGGATTTTTTTGCCACGTTACTGGACGCTCATGCGCAATGCCTGTAGGCTTATGCGTCCTTTTGAGGAGGTGACAAACCTAGTCAGTCGCACCGAAGGCACCATCAGTGACATTGTACCATTTGTTTTCTTCCTGGAGCGTGCCCTGCGAAGAGTGCTGGATCAGGCCGTAGATGAGCGTGAAGAGGAAGAGTTGTGGTCTCCATCACCACCAGAAACAGCCTTATCAGCATCGCTTGCTGGACCAGCGGCAACGCAGGAAGAGGATTGTGAGGAAGAGGAGTCAGAGGAGGAATGTGGCTTTGAGGAGGAGGAGGAAGATCAAGCACAACAGGCATCCCAGGATGCTCGTTGTCGTCACCTATCTAGTACCCGTGTTGTTGTACGTGGCTGGGGGGAAGAAGATACCTTCAGTGAGATCAGTGAGGAAGAGGAACGGGACATGATTAGCTCAGCATCCAACCTTGTGCAAATGGGGTCTTTCATGCTGTCGTGCCTGTTGAGGGACCCTCGTATAAAAAAGCTGAAGGAGAACGACCTGTACTGGGTGTCCACGCTACTAGACCCCCCGGTATAACCATAAAGTTACTGAAATGTTACCGAATTCCCACAAGTCGGAAAGGATGGAGCAGTTCAAAAATAAATTAAAAAGTATGCTTTACACAGTGTATAAGGGTGATGTCACAGCACAACGGGAATCTAACAGGGGAAGAGATGAAAGTAATCCTCCTCCTCCTCCCACGACCACGCCGGCAAGGACAGGACGCTTTCCAGACGTGTTGTTGATGGAGGACATGTGGACCTTTTTAACTCCTATGCATCGTCACAGCCCTTCGGGATCCAGCCTCAGAGAAAGACTCAACCGACAGGTAGAAGACTATCTAGCATTAACTGCGAATCTCGACACTCTGAGGAGCGATGGACCCCTTGACTACTGGGTGTGCAGGCTTGACCTGTGGCCTGAGCTATCCCAATTTGCAATGGAACTTTTGGCCTGCCCCGCTTCAAGTGTCCTGTCAGAAAGGACCTTCAGTGCAGCAGGAGGTATTGTCACTGAGAAGAGAAGTCGCCTAGGTCAAAAAAGTCTTGATTATCTCACCTTTATTAAAATGAATGAGGGATGAATCCCGAAGGGACTGACATTGTGCGATACATTAGAGTAAAAAAGGCCTGATGAGATGAGCTGCCTTGGGCTACAAATGGTACACACGCTGCTGTATTTTATCTTCGAATCAGGGAAATGATAGAACTATCAATCGTATCAATCAAATATATATTGCATCTATTGATCTCTGCAATTCTTATCGATCAAATGTATATTGCATCTTTTGATCTATGTAATTCGTACCTATCAAATGTATATTGCATCTTTTGATCTGCCTTGCTGCTCCTTTCAGGCAGGCCAGCTCTTTGCATAGAGGCCCACAGACTCTGTAACAGATCTCTCTTGCAGGGAGAGGTGCAGCCAGAATGCAGGGTCAGAACCTCTGCAACTGGTATACTCGATTGTGCAAAAGGAAGTAACCTTACCATGGGTCGCAGACCGCATGTTTTATTTTTATACTCTGTCAGGGAAATTATAGAACTATCAATCGTATCAATCAAATATATATTGCAACTATTGATCTCTGTAATTCGTATCGATCAAATGTATATTGCATCTTTTGATCGATGTAATTCGTACCTATCAAATGTATATTGCATCTTTTGATCTGCCTTGCTGCTCCTTTCAGGCAGGCCAGCTCTTTGCATAGAGGCCCACAGACTCTGTAACAGATCTCTCTTGCAGGGAGAGGTGCAGCCAGAATGCAGGGTCAGAACCTCTGCAACTGGTATACTCGATTGTGCAAAAGGAAGTAACCTTACCATGGGTCTCAGACCGCATGTTTTATTGTTATACTCTGTCAGGGAAATGATATAACTATCAATCGTATCAATCAAATATATATTGCATCTATTGATATCTGTAATTCGTATCGATCAAATGGATATTGCATCTTTTGATCTATGTAATTCGTATCTATCAAATGTATTTTGCATCTATTGATGCAATTCGTATCTATCAAATGTATATTGCATCTTTTGATCTATGTAATTCGTATCTATCAAATGTATATTGCATCTTTTGATCTATGTAATTGGTATCTATCAAATGTATATTGCATCTATTGATCTATGTAATCTATGTAATCTATGTATCTATCTATCAAATCTATTGATCTCGTGGTTGTGCAAATGGACTGTTTGCGGTTGTTTGCGGTGCGTTAAACGGGGAGTTTGGTCTGTCACTGTGAAGCGGGCGTAACCCTTACACTACCTGATCGATACAACATCATACCTGATGTTTTAAAGCACGTTATTCAAAACAATTTAGGAATGTTAGGTGATTTATGCCCTTTATGGCTTAAAACCAGACTCTGCATCAACTATGAAATTTTCAATGGGAGTTTTGCCATGGATCCCCCTCCGGCATGCCACAGTCCAGGTGTTAGTCCCCTTGAAACAACTTTTCCATCACTATTGCGGCCAGAAAGAGTCCCTGTGGGTTTTAAAATTCGCCTGTCCATTGAAGTCAATGGCGGTTCGCCCAGTTCGCAAACATTTGCCGAAGTTCGCGTTGGCCGTTTGCGAACGCAAAATTTTAGGTTCGCAACATCACTACAGAGGCCAAGCTTGAAGAGCCCTGAAAATTGCAAAGAGTTCTACAACATTTATTGGTAACCTCTCCTTCCAAAGATTCCAAACTCCCTGTGCTCTCAGAGACCCCCAAACAACTACCCAACTTGAAAGACTTGCCTCTGTTGCTTGTGATAACAGTCCAGGTAGGATGAGCAAAATAAGCCCCCTGAATAATAAACTGATGATCCAGCCACCAAGTTAGAGACTGACTTTTACTGGAATCCAAAAATATCTTTTGAGACAGCCGAGTATAATCTCTTCACCATTGATGCAGCATAACAGGCTGAAGAGGCCTTGTGAAAACGTGCAAATGGAATTGCATCTGAAGCTGCAATCATGAGACCTAGGACTTCCAAAAGAGAGGAGACTGAAGGTTCAGGCAAGCTGGCACCAATTTTAACCTTCACTGCTCTGTTAAAAAAATCTGAATCTATGTTAAAACCCAAATAAAGTTACTTTTGTTTGAGGAACTAAAGAACTTTTTGAAAAATTGATCCTCCAACCATGCTGTTCAAAAAACAGTTGGTGTGAGATTCTGCAAAAGAAAAAGATGGAGCTTGAATGAAGATGTCATCTAGGTATGGAAACACTGCAATATTATGAGACCTAATCACAGACAAAAGGGTACCCAGAACCTTTATGAATATTCTTGGAGCTGTAGCCTGACCAAATGTAAGGGCAACAAACTGAATAAACCCGGTCCAGAAAGGCAAGCCTCAGAAACTGGAAATGTCCTTTGTGAATTGGAACATGAAGGAAAGCATCAATTAAATCTATTGTGGACATAAACTGACCTTGCTGAATGAAAGGCAGAATAGTCTGAATAGTTTCCATTTTGAAAGATGGAATCCTTACAAATTTGTTTAGAGCTTTCAGATCCAGAACTGGTCTTACAGTACCTTCCATGTATTGTATTGGGATCTACAAATATTAGTTATAATCCCTGCACCATTGGCGTAGCATGCAAAGTTGGAGGGGTCTCATATGAAAAAAATCAAAGGGGATTGCGTCTGATGCTGCAATCATGAGGCTGAGTACTTCCATGCATATAGACACTGAAGGGAATGATAGGGATTAAAGGTTTTGACAAGCTGAAACTAATTTTAGTTATCTCTTTCCTGTTAAGAAAAGTGTAATGGACACTCAATCTATCTAGAAACCTAAAAAGGTGAACTTTGAGAAATCAAGGAACTCTTAGGTAAATTTATGGGTTTTTTTTTGCAGAAACAACAGCAGTTAGGCTGTGTGAGATTCTGCTAAAAGAGAAGACTGAGCTAGAACCAAGATATCGTCAAAATAAGGAAACTGTCAGGGTTTTTCCCTGCTGTGTTTGCCATGTGCTGCTGGCAGCCATTTTACTCACCTCTCTTCCTGACTTGGTGCATTGTGGGGGATGCTGCTCACTTCCTGCACTTCCTTTTATGGCCAGACTGTTGTGCATCATCCATGTGAGACAGGATGCAGTCTCAGAATTGTGATGTCATCATTTATTATTTAAAGGGCCTCTGTTCAGTATAATTTGACTTTGCGTTGTCTGAGACCTGTTTGTGAGAGTTCCTGTGTATTACCTGGTTGCCTGACGTCCTTCCTGGTTCCTGATCCCTGGCTTGTTACTGACTCTGCTGTTCTCCTTGTTCCTGATTCCGGCTCGTCTGACTATTCGCTTTGGCTCCTGACTCGGCTCGTCTGACTACCAGCTCTGGTTTTGACTCCTGGCTTGTTTTTTGACTTGTGGACATTTTATAATTTTTTGCTATTAATAAAGGTGTGATTATTTTTGCACTTCTCGTCTCAGTCTGATTCCTGGCACCCTGACAGAAACACTGCAATACCCCACTCTCTGAATACAGGTAGAAGGGCACCTATGTAAAAATTCTTGGAGCTGTTGTTAGGTCAAACAGGAGAGCAACAAATTGGTAATGTTTTTCTAAAGAAAGAGAACCTCAGAAATTGATGGTGTTCTGGGTGTATAGGGATGTGAAGATACGCATCCTGTAAGTCTATTGTGGACCTAAAGTGACCTTGTTGAATAAAGGGCAGAATAGTTCTTATAGTGTCCATTTTGAAAGCTGGAACTTTCACAAATCTGTTTAGGGTTTTCAGATCTAGAATAGGTCTGAAAGAATCTCCAGTTTTTGGAACAATGAAGAGATTTGAATAAAAACCCCGGCCTTGTTCCAGTAAAGGTACTGGGACAATTATTCCCGAAGGTTCTAAGTCTGAAACTGATTTCAGAAAAGCCTGGGCCTTTATTCTTTTTGTCTTGAAGAAGGAAAGCACCCTTACCTCCAGTAATAGTAGAAAAAATAGAATCCAGTTGGAATCCAAATTAATTATTTCCTTGCAATGAAAGAGATAGTAATCTGGTTTTAGATACCATATCAGCATTCCATGATTTGAGCCAAAGGGCCCTTCTATTTAGAATAGTTAAAGACATAAGGCCAGATTCCGAGTTTTGCGTTATGAGCTGTGCGGTGCTAACGTGCAGTTTTTGCTCACCGCTCACTTACCTGCAGCGTTGGTATTACAGGTTTTTGCAAACCCGGCGTTAAAAGGCAAGAAGTGAGCATAGAGCAAAATCGAGCTCCATACCGCACTTCAATGCCAGCACTGCTTAAGTCAGCGATGAGCTGGTCATACATGCTCATGCACGATTTCCCCATAGACATAAATGGGGAGAGCCGGCTGAGAAAAAGTCTAACACCTGCCAAAAAGCAGCGTAAAGCTCAGTAACGCAGTCCCATTGATTCCTATGGTGAAACACATTTTATGTTTACACCTAACACCCTAACATGAACCCAGAGTCTAAACACCCCTAATCTTACACTTTTTAACCCCTAATCTGCCATCCCCGACATCGCCGCCACCTACATTATACTTATTAACCCCTAATCTGCTGCCCCCAACATCGCCGACACCTAGATTATATTTATTAACCCCTAATCTGCTGCCCCCAATGTCCCTGCAACCTACCTACACTTATTAACCCCTAATCTGCCACCCCCAACATCGCAGCCACTATTCTAAATTTATTAACCCCTAAACCTAAGTCTAACCCTAACACCCCCTAACTTAAATATAATTTAAATAAATATAAATAAAAATTCCTATCATTAACTAAATTATTCCTATTTAAAACTAAATACTTACCTATAAAATAAACCCTAAGCTAGCTACAATATAACTAATAGTTACATTGTAGCTAGCTTAGGGTTTATTTTTATTTTACAGGCAAGTTTGTATTTATTTTAACTAGGTAGAATAGTTATTAAATAGTTATTAACTATTTACTAGCTACCTAGTTAAAATAAATACAAATTTACCTGTAAAATAAAATCTAACCTAAGTTACACTAACACCTAACACTACACTACAATTAAATAAATTACCTAAATTACATACAATTAAATAAATTACATTAGCTAAATCACAAAAAAAACAAACACTAAATTACAAAAAATAAAAAACTAATTACAAGATATTTAAACTAATTACACCTAATCTAATAGCCCTATCAAAATAAAAAAAGCCCCCCAAAATAAAAAAACCCTAGCCTAAACTAACTATCAATAGCCCTTAAAAGGGCCTTTTGCGGGTCCTTGCCCCAAAGAAATCAGCTCTTTTACCTGTAAAAAAAAAATACACACAACCCCCCAACAGTAAAACCCACCACCCACACAACCAACCCCCCAAATGAAAGCCTAACTAAAAAAACCTAAGCTCCCCATTGCCCTGAAAAGGGCATTTGGATGGCCATTGCCCTTAAAAGGACATTTAGCTCTATTGCAGACCCAAAGCCCTAACCTAAAAAATAAACCCACCCAATACACCCTTAAAAAATCCTAACACTAACCCCCGAAGATTCACTTACCGGGAGAAGTCTTCATCCAAGCTGCAAGATGTCCTCAACAAAGTCGGCAGAAGTGGTCCTCCAGATGGGCAGAAGTCTTCATCCAGACAGCATCTTCTATCTTCATCCTTCCGGCGCGGAGCAGGTCCATCTTCAATACATCCGACGCGGAGCATCCTCTTCATCCGACGGACTAACGACGAATGAAGGTACCTTTAAATGACGTCATCCAAGATGGCGTCTCTTAGATTCCGATTGGCTGATAGAATTCTATCAGCCAATCAGAATTAAGGTAGAAAAAATCCTATTGGCTGATCCAATCAGCCAATAGGATTGAGCTCACATTCTATTGGCTATTCCAATCAAACAATGGAATGCAAGCTCAATCCTATTGGCTGATTGCATCAGCCAATAGGATTTTTTCTACCTTAATTCCGATTGGCAGATAGAATTCTATCAGCCAATTGGAATCTAAGGAACGCCATCTAGGATGACGTCATTTAAAGGTACCTTCATTCGTCGTTAGTGCGTCGGATGAAGAGGATGCTCCTCGTCGGATGTCTTGAAGATGGAAGATGCTGTCTGGATGAAGACTTCTGCTCATCTGGAGGACCACTTCTGCCGGCTTCGTTGAGGACATCTTGCCGCTTGGATGAAGACTTCTCCCAGTAAGTGAATCTTCGGGGGTTAGTGTTAGGAATTTTTTTAAGGGTGTATTGGGTGGGTTTATTTTTTAGGTTAGGGCTTTGGGCCTGCAATAGAGCTAAATGTAAAAATAGAGTCCATCCAAATGCCATTTTCAGGGCAATGGGGAGCTTAGTTTTTTTTTTAGTTAGGCTTTTATTTGGGGGGTTGGTTGTGTGGGTGGTGGGTTTTACTGTTGGGGGGGTTGTTTGTATTTTTTTTTACAGCAGGTAAAAGAGCTGATTTCTTTGGGGCAATGCCCCGCAAAAGGCTCTTTTAAGGGCTATTGATAGTTTAGTTTAGGCTAGGGTTTTTTTTTTATTTTGGGGGAGCTCTTTTTTTATTTTGATAGGGCTATTAGATTAGGTGTAATTAGTTTAAATATCTTGTAATTTGTTTTTATTTTCTGTAATTTAGTGTTTGTTTTTTGTGATTTAGCTAATTTAATTTATTTAATTGTAGTGTAGTGTTAGGTGTTAGTGTAACTTAGGTTAGGTTTTATTTTACAGGTAAATTTGTATTTATTTTAGCTAGGTAGTTATTAAATAGTTAATGACTATTTAATAACTATTCTACCTAGTTAAAATAAATACAAACTTGCCTGTAAAAAAAAAAAAATAAACCCTAAGGAATCTACAATGTAACTATTAGTTATATTGTAGCTAGTTTATGGTTTATTTTATAGGTAAGTATTTAGTTTTAAATAGGAATTATTTAGGTAATAATAGTAATTTTTTTTAGATTTATTTAAATTATATTTAAGTTAGGGAGTGTTAGGGTTAGGCTTAGTGGTTAATACATTTAGAATAGTGGTTGCGACGTTGGGTGCGGCAGATTAGGGGTTAATAAGTGTAGGTAGGTTGCTGCGACATTGGGGGCGGCAGATTAGGGGTTAAGTTAGGGGGTGTTAGGGTTAAACTTAGGTTTAGGGGTTAATAACTTTAGTATAGTGGTGGCGACGTTGGGGGCGGCAGATTAGGGGTTAATAACTAATGTAGGTCGCAGCGATGTTAGGGGTGGCAGATTAGGGGTTAATAATATTTAGCGGTTTAGGGGTTAATATGTTTATTCTAGTGGCGGCGATGTCCGGAGCGGCAGATTAGGGGTTAAACATTTTATTTCAGTGTTTGCGATGCGGGAGAGCCTCGGTTTAGGGGTTAATAGGTAGTTTATGGGTGTTAGTGTACTTTTTAGCACTTTAGTTATGAGTTTTATGCTACGGCGTTGTAGTGTAAAATTCATAACTACTGACTTTTGAATGCGTTAGGAATCTTGTTGGTAGAGGGTGTACCGCTCACTTTTTGGCCTCCCAGGACAAACTCGTAATACCAGCGCTATGGAAGTCCTATAGAAAAAAGGGTTTACGAACTTTACGTAAATCGGTTTGCGGTAAGACCAAAAAAAGTGTGCAGTGCCCCTAAACCTGCAAGACTCGTAATAGTCTAGTAGTGGTAGTGAAAAAGCAGCGTTAGGACCTGTTAACGCTGCTTTTTCAGTTTACTGCAAAACTTGTAATCTAGCCGAGTGTTTTGATGTAAATCTTAATTAGTCAAAAACTGCATCTCAAATGAAATTATTTGCATGTTGCAGTTTATTTAAAATGTTGGTATATTTAAGTTCAGAAGATACTGCTGAGCCAGATTGGTTAACCAAAAGGAAGAAGCTGAAACTATGTCAGCAATGGATATGGCTGGTCTAAGAATATAGCCAGTATGTATATAAGATTCAAGTTTCCTATCTGGAGGATCTTTGAAAGAAGTGCTAACTTCCAAAGGAAAAGTAGTATGTTTAGCAAGAGTGGAAATGGCCCCATCAACCTTCGGGACTGTTTCCCACAGTTCTAAGTTAGTAATAGGTAAAGGGTACAATTTTTTTAAACCTTGCAGAGGGGTTAAAGAGGGTACCTTGTTTAGACCATTCCTTAGCAATCATGTCAGAGATAGCATTAGGTACAGGAAAAAGAGATTGGTAACTGTTTTATGTACTGAATTTAAACAACTACAGGGTTTATGATCAACATGATTATTCTCTGCAATCCCTAAAGTGACTAAGACTTCTTTTTAAAAGAGAATGGATATATTTAATGTTAAAAACAAAGAAGGGTTTGTCAGGTTCTATAAATGATTGAGTCTCTGAATAAGAGGAATCATCATTAGTGGATACTTCAGTATTCACTACAAATATTACTAATGTTAGGTAAAAAATGGGCTGACCTTTTGCGTTTATTTGAAGTCAGCAGTGCAGCCAGGGCTTTAACAATGGCAGCAGCAACAATCTCTTTCAGTGCTGTGGGTACGCCATCTGCATCCAACTGTTTATGTTAAAACAGTAGGAGTTTCTGAATATATGGAAACATCATTAAGTTGTTTAAAACGTAAAAAATCTAGACATGACACACATAAATGAGCTGAAGAAGCTACTTCAGAGGATTGGCAATAAGCAAACTTAGCTTTTGTAGAAAGGTGTTCAGTTTGCTCAGTTTCCATGCTTGCTTTAGGGACAGGGTGTGTAAGAATATATAACCACACTGCCTCCATCATTTTATGACATATGTTCTTTGAGGAGTAACATCCTTATCTTGTTACTAAGGTAACTATGCACTTAAGAGCATCCTTACATTTCTTTGTTATCTTGTTTCTCAAGGATGAATGTCTACAGTTTTACACATAGGATCTTATGTCTGAAGTTCTTCAGTCTTCCACTAATTAACTTGTAATAGGGGCGTGTATGAAGACCCAATGCTTTGCTCCAGCTGAGATTCAGAATACTTAGTGGTGATAAAGTGTATCCAGTAATCAAAATTACCTCTAACAGGGTGTTGCTCCATTATGGCAAAATATAAAACAAAATGCCCAATTGAATAACAATAAATCCCTTGTAAAACTATTTTGAGGTATTGAAAAAAAAAACCTGGTCTTTCAGTCGTTTGCCCCTCTATATTATATTATATAGTTATCCCTTTCACAGGTACATTGAGGGCTTATTTGGAAAAAAAAAAAAAGAGGCCCTTAATGTTTGAAGGCATATTGTAGAGAGGGGGCGGATCTTAAATACCTGCAATTTTGGTGGCAAAATATGAACAATGGGGCAGAGCTTAAATAGCTGTGATTTTGGCAGGAAATCATAACAATGCGGGCGGGAAAATCTGAACGTTAGTGCATCATGATGATGTCACGACCATCTACATAAAAAGGGGTGTGGTGCACATGCTCTTATTTGTTACCCAGCTAGGCCTGTTTCATGCCTAAATTTCCTCTCCCCTTATCTATTGAGGTAAACTACCATTTTAAATATTGCCTGTCCCATGGGCCTCTATACAAATTTTATACAGAGAGAACTTAAATATAAGTGTCCCATCCATAGCTGTGAGTGTCTATAAGATATTCATACTTACCTGCATGCAGACACTCGTCCACTTAGAAGCAGACAGCCAAACCAGTACTGAAAAATATCAGCAGAGGTAATGGAAAAGGAGTATAATGTCGATCTGTAAAGGGAGGCAGAAGATGAATCTCTGCGACCAAATTTACAGAGAGCCACAAGAAAAGATTTCTGGTAGGTGAAAACACTGTGTCATCAGGCAATACTCCCTTCACATCCCTCAGACAAACAATGTACTTAGAGAGGAACTGGGCTTCAATATGCTTAGAAGCGCCTTTCACTGAAGAATCAAGCACATCATACTTCACTACCTCCTAAGGAGGCAAAGTTTTAAAACTGAGGTATGTGTGAGGTGGGGTATTTATAGGCATTTGAGGTTTGGGAAACTTTGCCTCCTCCTGGTAGGATAGTATATCCCATAAGTAACAGCTTGTGGACTCTCTCCACCTATATGAAAGAAATACAGTTTACTAGTGCTGGTGCGTACTCTCATAGGAACTAGCACACACACACAGGAGAGCGAACATGTGTAGAAAAACTACAGCCTTTTTGCACATGTTCACGTTCCTGTATGTGTGCTAGATTCTACGAGAGAGTGTGCAACGGGAATATGGTGATATTGTGTTCAAAAATACTATGATCTCTGTGTGCACCCTCTCCATTCCTGCGGCTCTCCCTGGCTGGTGTGTGTTCCCTCCCGGGCCAATTTCTCTGATAATCTGACAGAATAGCCCTGGCTTTCCTTCATTTATTCATAGATTGCAGTCTGGAGATTCTAATGCAGCCATTGCAACTGGCTGGGAAATTCTGTAAGCTTATAGGAGAAACCATCCCAGCCAAGAAGTGCAACACTGAATGGCACCGAGAGCTGCTGTTATTCTCAACCTGGTTCACACTCCAGGAATATAAACAGGAGAAGTCAGTGAACAACTCCACTTCAAGAAGAACCAGTCTGGTAGGAACAGCCAACTGGTCATAGATTTGATCCGCAACCTATGCTAGAAGAACGGCTCCTCCCTGGCAAAGATCTCCAACGGAAGCCAAGGTGGTCTGGTACGATCAAGCAGAACAACTGCACTTACCTCAGCAGCCCTGGCTGCTTGCGGGAATGAGACTGCGGCCCTGTCTGCTTGCCCCTCGGACAACATTGTTAGACCAGATGTTTAAAAAAAAAAAAAATGTTTTTTAAAAAAGCAATGTTTACAGTCTAATCATGTAGAGAAAGCATTAAAAGAATACTTTAGTTAACAAAAGAAAATGACAAATGACTTTATTTTTTGTAGACTCATGCCCTGAGAAAGCCGGCTGCTGTTTTGCACTCATCATTTACATATTGCTTAGCATTGGTTGGGAGTGTTTTGCTATAGGAGCTTTGATCAGCCCTTTTCTGAGGGCGTGCAAGGATTTCATGGCAGATGCACCAGAGCTGTAAAGTTGGAGATAAAAAAAACAAAAAAATAATGCTGTAAGTGGCTTTTGTGTGATTTCAATTACAATTTGATAACATGTATGTACACTGGCCCTTTAAGCCATAAGGCTCTCCTGGCAAGGACTTCTAAAGACATGTTTTTGACAAAAATCTTCATAATATCAAATACAGCATCATAAATAAAAGAATTGGCACTCTTAAGTCAACCCAAAAGATTTGCACAATCAAAGTCATCAGAATACTGCTCTGAAAGACAAGAGAAGCAGCCACATCAGCTATAGGCCTCTATTTATCAAGCCGTCAACCGCAAATACGCTGGAATTCCGCAGCGTATTTGTGGCGAGGCTGATTCGCCATAGTTATCAAGCACTACAGACCGGCAAAAGTAGAATCTAGTGACGTAACATACGATCCGCCGGACTCAGTCCGACACAGATCGATGGTTACGTCACTCCACATGTTCCGAACGCAAGTTCGGCACAATCTGACTACTTTTGTAAGTTATCAAAGAACAACCAGGTATGCTCGCCACGATTCCGGCCCAGCGTACCTGGTTTTCAATCCGCCGCCCTAGAGGCAGCTGATCCCATAGGAATCAATGGGAGTCTGCTGCCCTATATCCCATTGATTTCTATGGGAAATGTCTGCACCTAACACCCTAACATGTACCCCGAGTCTAAACACCACTAATCTGCCCCCCCCTACACCACCGCCACCTACATTATTATTATTATTAACCCCTAAACCGCCACCCCCGGACCCCGCCGCAACTAAATTGTTTAACCCCTAAACCGCCACTCCCGGACCCCACCGCAACAAAATAAAGGTATTAACCCCTAAACCGCCGCTCACGGACCACGCTGCCACCTACATTAAACTTATTAACCCCTATCCTGCCCCCCCTACACCGCCGCCACCTACATTAAACTTATTAACCCCTATCCTGCCCCCCCCTACACCTCCGCCACTATATTAAAAGTTATTAAACCCTAAACCTAAGTCTAACCCTAACCCCCCCTAACTTAAATAAAATTACTATCATTAACTAAATTATTCCTCGTCGGATGGCAGAAGATAGAAGATGTCGCTTGGATGAAGACTTCTGCCGCTTGGAGGACCTCTTCTGCCCAGATTCGATGAAGACTTCTGGCCGGCTGGGTGAAGATGGCTCAAGGTAGGGTGATCTTCAAGGGTGTAGTGTTAGGTTTTTTTAAGGGGGGATTGGGTGGGTTTTAGAGTAAGGTTGGGTGTATTTGTGGTGGGTTTTAATGTTGGGGGGGTTATATTTCTTTTTTTTCAGGTAAAAGAGCTGATTACTTTGGGGCAATTCCCCCGCAAAAGGCCCTTTAAAGGGCTATTTGTAATTTAGTATAGGGTAGGGAATTTTATTATTTTGGGGGGGATTTTTATTTTATTAGGGGGCTTAGATTAGATGTAATTAGTTTAAAATTCTTGTAATTTTTTTTTATTTTCTGTAATTTAATGGGTTTTTTTGTACTTTAGTTAATTGTAGGTAATTGTATTTAATTAATTTAATTGTAGTATAGTGTTAGGTGTAATTGTAACTTAGGTTAGGATTTATTTTACAGGTAATTTTGTATTTATTTTAGCTAGGTAGCTATTAAATAGTTAATAACTATTTAATAACTATTGTACCTAGTTAAAATAAATACAAAGTTGCCTGTAAAATAAAAATAAACCTTTAGATAGATGTACATGTAACTATTAGTTATATTGTAGCTATCTTAAGGTTTATTTTATCGGTAAGTATTTAGTTTTAAATAGGAATAATTTAGTTAATAATAGTAAATTTATTTAGATGTATTTAAATTTTATTTAAGTCAGGGGGGGTGTTAGACTTATGTGTAGGGGTTAATTCATTTAATATAGTTACGGCGGTGGGGGGGGGCAGATTAGGGGGTTAATAAATGTAATGTAGGTGGCGGCAGGCTCCGGGTGTGGCGGTTTAGGGGTTAAACAATTTATTTAGTTGCGGCGGGGTCCGGGATCGGCAGGATAGGGGTTAATAACTTTATGTAGGTGACGGAGGTATAGGGGGCGGCAGATTAGGGGTTAATAGGTATAATGTAGGTGGTGGCAGGGTCCGGGAGCGGCGGTTTAGGGGTTAATATATTTATTATAGTTGCGGCAGGGTCCAGGAGCGGCGGTTTAGGGGTTAATAAGTTTATTTAGTTGCGGGGAGCTCCGGGAGCTGCGGTTTAGGGGGTAAAACAGTATAGTATAGTGTGGGTGCTTAGTGACAGGCTAGCAAGAAAGCTGCGAATAAGCCGATGAGCAGCAAGATCGATGACTGTCAGTTAACAACAGTCCGCTGCTCATCGCACCGTACTTGGTGCGCAGCTTTTTCACAGCTTTCTTGATAAATTTGGCGAAAGTATTCAGGTCCGCGACAGCGATGCTAGGCGAGCGTATTGGTGCCGGCGAATACTAGAAAGTAGACCGCTTGATAAATAGAGGCCATAGAAATAACTGTGAGTAAATATTCTGCTTGTATAAAGGGATCTTCTCTGAAAAGACTCTAATTATCTATTTAAGGGTTTTTAAAAGAAGAACTGTCTTCCAAAGGAATAGTAGTACATTTAGCCAGAGTGGAAATGGCCCCATCAAACTTGGGAACTATTTCCCACAAATCAATATTAGCGGCGCCAACAGGTAAAGGATATAACTTTTTAAACTGTGCAGAGTAAATGAATTACCAGGCTTAAAACATTTTGTAGAAATCATGTCAGAGACAGCATCAGGAATAGGGAAAACTTCAGGGAGATTAACAATAGTCGTAAAAACTGAATTTAAACGATTACAAGGCTTATCACCAAAACTTTAGGATCTTTAACCCCTAAAGTAATTAAGACCTCCTTTTAAAGAGAACTAATATGTTCAACTTTAAACAAAAAAGAGGAAATATCAGGTTCAACATTAGTTGAAGAGTCCGCATTACCAGAGGAAACTTCACCATCTGTAGACACAGATCCCTGGTTTCAGGGAACATAGAACTTGTAGAAGGTAAAATCTGAACTGACCTTTTACGGTTGTTTGAATGCGGGAGAGCAGCCAGTGCTCTAGAAACTGAAGCCTTGATAACATTTTTCACAGAAGGTGAAACTATATCAGTATTCTAAAAGAAAAAGGGGCACTATTTATCTATGTATGTATGTAATTATTAACCATCTATTTCCCAATGTGTTAACTAGGGAATTTGTCCCTATATGAGAGTGTGTGGGATAGAGTAGGTGCTATGTAGTAATGAACTAACAGATTAGCCCAGAAGAGGAAAGAGCTCTTAAGAAGGGAAACAACTACATATATAGCACTCAAGAGGTTAATTTTGAAAATTCTCAAATATATATAACAATATTGTGTTGCAACTGCTGAGGTAACTGTTCTAAGAAATGAACAGGGTTGCTCTACGTTAAAAAATAACTTTGTATTTTATTTTATGTAATAACAAAACCAATAAAAGTTAAAAGTGCACCCAGGAGCTAGAGAGCGGTTCAATGACCTAGGTTGAATTGACAACATAAATTTGTAAAAATTACCCTCAAAGTAGTGAGCTGTCTAGTGTGAAGTGAAGCCAAAATTCACTTGGTATGAGGTATGTCAGCAAGTAGATTGTGTCTACCGGTTGAAGAGGATCACACAGTATAAGTAGATGGAATATATTCGTAGTTTATCATATAATAACTGGAAATGTGAATACAATCAGGTTAATAAGGAATGGCTAATCTAGCTGATAGCCAGATATACTGAGTAACGATTATCTACACACAAATTGTAGTATTGCGTGTGGAATATAGTGCCATTTTAAAATTCAACTGATGTATTGCAATACAAATAATACCGGTGTATCCAGAACTTGAAAACCTACAGCGTGTGTTGCTGTGTCTCATTGAAATCAGCCGTAACATAAAAAGCTGACAATTACTGCTATGTGGAGGAGCTGTATCCAATTTGGTCCACAGCACTTGTGGGGTTACTCTACTTGTATGTGAATATACGCTCATTTACTTTCTATAATCGTAGAAACATGTTTAGAAAATAAGAGAATGCTCCGTTGTGCATATACCAACTTGGACTGTCTTTTAACCAATTGTTTAGGTAGAACGATATCTTATATTAAAGGTCTGTTAGACTCAAATAATGTGCATACGTATAGAGCTGAACCCGGTTTGGTCCACAACACTTTTGAAATTAATCTACTTGTGTGTATATATTAACTCATTCACCTACATGATCGTAGAAACATGTTAAGAAAAATAGGAGAATGTTGCGTTATACATATGCCAGCTGTAACTACTATCTTTTGACCAGCAGTTTAGGTAGAAAAATATCTATTATTAAAAGTCTGTTAGACTCAAATATTGTGCGTTCATATAGCAAGTAGTTACGCTGATCTCTTAGCATCAACCTATATCCCGCTTATTAAAGCCGTATACAGTAAATAAGGCTCCCCCAGTTAAACAGTGTGGATTCTGTATAATATAGTACTTCACATTAAAGGCAGTTAATACTAAATGAATGCAGGGTTTGTTAAGTAAAGTAATTTGACCAACATTTTAAACAAAAGCTCCCTGAGGCAATCTAAAACACAGGAGTTCCAGGACTCCTCACCATTACCCTAACGTCCCTAACATGTTTCGCCCAAACGGCTTTTAACAAAAAGAAGGTGCGTTAATACCCAAAGAAACAGCATTTGGTTGCTCTGAATTTATTAATAATTCTAAACCTGAGTCACATAAATAAGTTGGAGAAAGCACCTCTGCTTTTCTACAATATGCACACCTAATAATGGTAGAGAGGTCTTCAGGGAACTCTGTTTCTTGGGTAGAATTAGGGACAAAATCCGACTTCTCTATTATAGCATATTTTTTTATTGCACTAGAGAACATATCTAACAATTCAAATAACTCAGCGTTCAGTTTTTTACAATAAAATGACATATATTTGTACTTCTGAATGAAAATGGATAATCTGGATTAAGGTAAAAGTGGATTGGTGGGGTTTGTGGTTATCAGCTGTGGTCTGGGTAGGGTTTGTTGCTAGCATCTGAAATCCAAGTTCTGGAGTCAGGCCATTATATATATTTTAGGAGGAGTGGGAAGGGGAATTAGTCATATTTGGGGTTCGGGATTGTTGGCATATGGGTTCCCAATAGAATTTAATGTTGTGAAAAAACTTGGATTTGTTTCTCTTGTAATAACCGTATTCTTCAAGCGTTATGAATTCATCTGTTTTAGTTAGCCACATTTCTAATGTTGGTATCTGTTGAGATTTCCAGTGTAGGGCAATTAATGACTTTGCACTGTTGATATTCTCAGCAGTGTTGCTCTTATTCTGCTATTCAGTGGTGGGTGCTCGTTTAGTAAGACTATTGTGGGTGTTAGCGTAAAATGTTGCTCAATGAGTTTTCAAAGAATGTTTTCTATGTTACGCCAGAAGGGGACCAGTTTATTACAGTGCCACCACATATGTATCATGTTTCCTTGCAAAGCGCATCCTCTCCAGCAGAATGCAGAAGAGGTTGGGTATATATTTTTAAGTCTGACAGGGGTCAGGTACCAGCGGACAAGGATTTTAAAGGTTAACTTCCAAAAAGAAACAGGCCTACTGCAGGACCAGCCAAAAGGAGCCCTGATCTTCTAAAAAAAAACTGGATCTCAATACATGGACAATCAGGAGATTACATCATCCCCACATCTCTAATGCGGTGCGTCATTCGAAGAACAGACCGCGAAGGCTGCCCTGTTCTGTAGGCACCACCCTGTCCTCAAACTCTATTAAATTTAGGAAAACAAAATTTATGCTTACCTGATAAATTTCTTTCTTTTGCGATGTACCGAGTCCACGGATTCATCCTTATTTGTGGGATATTATCCTTCCTAAAAGAAAGTGGCAAAGAGAGCACCACAGCAGAGCTGTCTATATAGCTCCCCCCTTAACTCCACCCCCCCAGTCATTCGACCGAAGGCCAAGGAAGAAAAAGGAGAAACTATAAGGTGCAGAGGTGACTGAAGTTTTAAATCAAAAATACCATTTGTCTTGAATAGACAGGGTGGGCCGTGGACTCGGTACATCGCAAAAGAAAGAAATTTATCAGGTAAGCATAAATTTTGTTTTCTTTTGCATGATGCACCGAGTCCACGGATTCATCCTTACTTGTGGGATACCAATACCAAAGCTTTAGGACACGGATGAAGGGAGAGACAAGACAGAAACCTAAACGGAAGGCACCACTGCTTGCAAAACCTTTCTCCCAAAAATAGCCTCCGAAGAAGCAAAAGTATCAAATTTGTAAAATTTGGAAAAGGTATGAAGCGAAGACCAAGTCGCAGCCTTACAAATCTGTTCAACAGAAGCATCATTTTTAAAAGCTCATGTGGAAGCTACCGCTCTAGTAGAATGAGCTGTAATCCTTTCAGGAGGCTGCTGTCCAGCAGTCTCATAAGCCAAACGGATAATGCTTTTCAGCTAAAAGGAAAGAGAAGTCGCTGTAGCCTTTTGACCCCTACGCTTTCCAGAATAGACAACAAACAAAGAAGATGTTTGACAGAAATCTTTGGTTGCCTGCAAATAAAATTTCAAAGTACGAACCACGTCCAAGTTGTGCAACAGACGTTCCTTCTTACAAGAAGGATTAGGACACAGAGAAGGAACAACAATTTCCTGATTGATATTCCTGTTAGTAACAACCTTCGGTAGGAACCCAGGCTTGGTACGCAAAACCACCTTATCAGCATGGAACACAAGATACAGTGAGTCACATTGTAATGCAGATAAGCTCAGAAACTCTTCGAGCTGAAGAGATAGCAACTAAGAACAAAACTTTCCAAGATAAAATCTTAATATCTATGGAATGCATGGGTTCAAACGGAACCCCATTAAGAACTCTAAGAACTAAATTTAGACTCCATGGCGGAGCAACAGATTTAAAAACAGGCTTAATTCTAGCTAAAGCCTGACAAAAAGCCCGAACGACTGGAACATCTGCCAGACGTTTGTGCAACAAAATAGACAGAGCAGATATCTGTCCCTTTAGAGAACTAGCTGACAATCCTTTCTCCAAACCCTCTTGGAGAAAAGACAAAATCCTAGGAATCCTGATTTTACTCCAGGAGAAGCCCTTGGATTCGCACCAAAAAAGATATTTACGCCATATCTTATGAGATTTTCCTAGTAACAGGCTTTCGAGCCTGAATTAAAGTATTTATGACTGACTCAGAGAAAACCCGCTTTGATAGAATCAAGCGTTCAATCTCCAAGCAGTCAGTTGCAGAGAAATTAGATTTGGATGCTTGAATGGACCTTGAATCAGAAGGTCCTGTCTCAGCGGAAAAGACCATGGTGGAAGAGATGACATGTCCACCAGGTCTGCATACCAAGTCCTGCGTGGCCACGCAGGCGCTATCAAAATCACAGATGCTCTCTCCTGTTTGATTCTGGCAATCAGACGTGGAAGGAGAGGGAAAGGTGGAAACACATAAGCCAGGTTGAATGACTAGGGTACTGCTAGAGCATCTATCAGTACAGCCTGAGGATCCCTTGACATGGAGCCGTAACGAGGAAGTTTGGCGTTCTTACGAGACGCCATCAGATCCAATTCTGGTGTGCCCCATAGCCGAACCAGTTGAGCAAACACCTCCGGATGGAAAGTTTGACGACTTAGAAAGTCTGCCTCCCAGTTCTCTACACCTGGGAAATAGATCGCTGACAGATGGCAAGAGTGAGCCTCTGCCCATCGGATTATCCTTGAGACCTCTATCATCGCTAAGGAACTCCTTGTTCCGCTCTGATGATTGATATAAGCCACAGTCGTGATGTTGTCTGACTGAAACCTGATGAATCTGGCCGAAGCCAGCTGAGGCCATGCCTGGAGAGCATTGAATATCGCTCTTAATTCCAGAATATTTATCGGTAGGAGAGCCTCCTCCCGAGTCCACCAACCCTGAGCCTTTAGGGAATTCCAGACTGCACCCCAGACCAGAAGACTGGCGTCTGTCGTCACTATAACCCCTTCTGGCCTGCGGAAACACATTCCCTGGGACAGATCCTGTGACAACCACCAAAGAAGAGAGTCTCTGGTCTCTTGATCCAGATTTATCTGAGGAGATAAATCCACATAATCCCCATTCCACTGATTGAGCCTGCATAGTTGCAGTGGTCTGAGATGCAAGCGAGCAAACGGAACTATGTCCATTGCCGCTACCATTAGACCGATTACCTCCATACACTGAGCCACTGACGGCCGAGGAATGGAGTGAAGAGCTCGGCAGGTGGACAAAATCTTTGATTTCCTGAACTCTGTCAGATATATTTTCATGTCCACTGAGTCTATCAGAGTCCCTAGAAATGAAACTCTTGTGAGGGGGGAAAGAGAACTCTTTTTAACGTTCACCTTCCACCCGTGAGACCTTAGAAAGGCCAACACTAAGTCCGTATGAGACTTGGCTAGTTGGAAGGTCGACGCTTGAATAAGAATGTCGTCTAGATAAGGCGCCACTGCTATGCCCCGTGGCCTTAGAACTGCCCGAAGGGACCCTAGCACCTTCGTGAAGATTTGTGGCGCCGTGGCCAACCCGAAAGGAAGAGCCACAAACTGATAATGCTTGTTCAGAAAGGCGAACCTTAGGAACTGGTGATGATCTTTGTGGATAGGAATGTGTAGATACGCATCCTTTAAATCCACTGTGGTCATATATTGACCCTCGTGGATCAATGGTAAGATAGTCCGAATGGTCTCCATCTTGAAAGATGGGACTCTGAGGAACTGGTTTAGTATCTTGAGATCCAGAATTGGCCTGAATGTTCCCTCCTTCTTGGGAACTATAAACAGGTTGGAGTAGAACCCCTGCCCTTGTTCTGCTTTTGGAACTGGGCAGATCACTCCCATGGTAAAAAGGTCTTCTACACAGCGTAAGAACGCCTCTCTCTTTGTCGGGTTTACAGACAATTGAGAAAGATGGAACCTCCCCCTTGGAGGGGAGTCCCTGAAATCTAGAAGGTATCCCTGGGTAACAATTTCTACTGCCCAGGAATCCTGAACGTCTCTTGCCCAGGCCTGAGCAAAGAGAGAGAGTCTGCCCCCTACTAGATCCGGTCCCGGATCGGGGGCTACCCCTTCATGCTGACTTAGTGGCAGCAGCAGGCTTTTTGGCCTGTTTACCCTTGTTCCAAGCCTGATTAGGTCTCCAGGTTGGCTTGGATTGAGCAAAGTTCCCCTCTAGCTTTGCAGCAGAGGAAGAGGAAGTGGGACCACTCTTGAAGTTTCGAAAGGAACGAAAATTATTTTGTTTGGTCCTTGTCTTATTTGACTTATCCTGAGGGAGGGTATGACCCTTCCCTCCAGTAATGTCTGAAATGATCTCTTTCAGTGCAGGCCCGAATAGGGTCTTACCTTTGAAAGGGATGGTCAAAAGCTTAGATTTAGAGGACACATCAGCTGACCAGGACTTAAGCCATAACGCTCTACGCCCTAAAATGGCAAAACCTGAATTCTTTGCCGCTAACTTAGCAAGATGAAAAGCGGCGTCTGTAATAAAAGAATTAGCCAACTTAAGGGCCTTAATTCTGTCCAAAATATCATCTAGTGGGGTCTCCATCTGAAGAGCCTCTTCCAGAGCCGCAAACCAAAAGGCAGCTGCAGTGGTTACAGGAACAATGCATGCTATAGGTTGAAGAAGAAAACCTTGATGAACAAACATTTTCTTTAGGAGACCCTCTAATTTTTTATCCATAGGATCAATGAAAGCACAACTGTCTTCAATAGGTATAGTTGTACGCTTAGCCAAAATAGAAATAGCTCCCTCTACCTTAGGGACCGTCTGCCATGAGTCCTTTATGGTGTCAGAAATAGGGAACATTTTCTTAAAAACAGGAGGGGGAGCGCACGGAATACCTGGTCTATCCCACTCCTTAGTAACAATGTCCGAAATCCTCTTAGGGACCGGAAAAACATAATTTATGCTTACCTGATAAATTCCTTTCTCCTGTAGTGTGATCAGTCCACGGGTCATCATTACTTCTGGGATATTACTCCTCCCCAACAGGAAGTGCAAGAGGATTCACCCAGCAGAGCTGCCATATAGCTCCTCCCCTCTACGTCACTCCCAGTCATTCGACCAAGGACCAACAAGAAACGAGAAGCCAAAGGGTGTAGTGGTGACTGGAGTATAATTTAAAAAATATTTACCTGCCGTAAAAAACAGGGCGGGCCGTGGACTGATCACACTACAGGAGAAAGGAATTTATCAGGTAAGCATAAATTATGTTTTCTCCTGTTAAGTGTGATCAGTCCACGGGTCATCATTACTTCTGGGATACCAATACCAAAGCAAAAGTACACGGATGACGGGAGGGATAGGCAGGCTCTTTATACAGAAGGAACCACTGCCTGAAGGACCTTTCTCCCAAAAATAGCCTCCGAGGAAGCAAAAGTGTCAAATTTGGAAAATTTGGAAAAAGTATGAAGCGAAGACCAAGTTGCAGCCTTGCAAATCTGTTCAACAGAGGCCTCATTCTTAAAGGCCCAAGTGGAAGCCACAGCTCTAGTGGAATGAGCTGTAATTCTTTCAGGAGGCTGCTGTCCAGCAGTCTCATAAGCTAAACGAATTATGCTACGAAGCCAAAAGAAAGAGAGGTAGCCGAAGCCTTTTGACCTCTCCTCTGACCAGAGTAAACGACAAACAGGGAAGACGTTTGTCGAAATTCTTTAGTTGCCTGTAAGTAAAATTTTAGGGCACGAACTACATCCAGATTGTGCAGAAGACGTTCCTTCTTCGAAGAAGGATTTGGACACAAGGATGGAACAACAATCTCTTGATTGATATTCCTGTTAGTGACTACCTTAGGTAAGAACCCAGGTTTAGTACGCAGAACTACCTTATCCGAATGAAAAATCAAATAAGGAGAATCACAATGTAAGGCTGATAACTCAGAGACTCTTCGAGCCGAGGAAATAGCCATTAAAAATAGAACTTTCCAAGATAACAACTTTATATCAATGGAATGAAGGGGTTCAAACGGAACGCCCTGTAAAACGTTAAGAACAAGGTTTAAACTCCATGGCGGAGCAACAGTTTTAAACACAGGCTTAATCCTGGCCAAAGCCTGACAAAAAGCCTGAACGTCTGGAACTTCTGACAGACGTTTGTGCAACAGAATGGATAGAGCTGAGATCTGTCCCTTTAAGGAACTAGCAGATAAACCCTTTTCTAAACCTTCTTGTAGAAAAGACAATATCCTAGGAATCCTAACCTTACTCCAAGAGTAACCTTTGGATTCGCACCAATATAGGTATTTACGCCATATCTTATGGTAAATCTTTCTGGTAACAGGCTTCCTAGCCTGTATTAAGGTATCAATAACTGACTCAGAAAAACCACGTTTTGATAAAATCAAGCGTTCAATTTCCAAGCAGTCAGCTTCAGAGAAGTTAGATTTTGATGTTTGAAAGGACCCTGTATCAGAAGGTCCTGTTTCAGAGGTAGAGACCAAGGTGGACAGGATGACATGTCCACCAGGTCTGCATACCAAGTCCTGCGTGGCCATGCAGGTGCTATTAGAATAACTGATGCTCTCTCCTGCTTGATTCTGGCAATCAATCGAGGAAGCATCGGGAAGGGTGGAAACACATAAGCCATCCTGAAGGTCCAAGGTGCTGTCAAGGCATCTATCAGGACCGCTCCCGGATCCCTGGATCTGGACCCGTAACGAGGAAGCTTGGCGTTCTGTCGAGACGCCATGAGATCTATCTCTGGTTTGCCCCAATGACGAAGTATTTGGGCAAAGACCTCCGGATGAAGTTCCCACTCCCCCGGATGAAAAGTCTGACGACTTAAAAAATCCGCCTCCCAGTTCTCCACTCCCGGGATGTGGATTGCTGACAGGTGGCAAGAGTGAGACTCTGCCCAGCGAATTATCTTTGATACTTCCATCATTGCTAGGGAGCTTCTTGTCCCTCCCTGATGGTTGATGTAAGCTACAGTCGCGATGTTGTCCGACTGAAACCTGATGAACCCCCGAGTTGTCAACTGGGGCCAAGCCAGGAGGGCATTGAGAACTGCTCTCAATTCCAGAATGTTTATTGGTAGGAGACTCTCCTCCTGACTCCATTGTCCCTGAGCCTTCAGAGAATTCCAGACGGCGCCCCAACCTAGAAGGCTGGCGTCTGTTGTTACAATTGTCCAGTCTGGCCTGCTGAATGGCATCCCCCTGGACAGATGTGGCCGAGAAAGCCACCATAGAAGAGAATTTCTGGTCTCTTGATCCAGATTCAGAGAAGGGGACAAGTCTGAGTAATCCCCATTCCACTGACTTAGCATGCACAATTGCAGTGGTCTGAGGTGTAGGCGTGCAAAGGGTACTATGTCCATTGCCGCTACCATTAAGCCGATTACCTCCATGCATTGAGCCACTGACGGGTGTTGAATGGAATGAAGGACACGGCATGCACTTTGAAGTTTTGTTAACCTGTCTTCTGTCAGGTAAATTTTCATTTCTACAGAATCTATAAGAGTCCCCAGGAAGGGAACTCTTGTGAGTGGAAAGAGAGAACTTTTCTTTTCGTTCACCTTCCATCCATGCGACCTTAGAAATGCCAGTACTAACTCTGTATGAGACTTGGCAGTTTGAAAGCTTGAAGCTTGTATCAGAATGTCGTCTAGGTACGGAGCTACCGAAATTCCTCGCGGTCTTAGCACCGCCAGAAGAGCACCCAGAACCTTTGTGAAGATTCTTGGAGCTGTAGCCAATCCGAATGGAAGAGCTACAAACTGGTAATGCCTGTCTAGGAAGGCAAACCTTAGATACCGGTAATGATCTTTGTGAATCGGTATGTGAAGGTAAGCATCTTTTAAATCCACTGTGGTCATGTACTGACCCTTTTGGATCATGGGTAAAATTGTCCGAATAGTCTCCATTTTGAACGATGGAACTCTTAGGAATTTGTTTAGGATCTTTAAATCCAGGATTGGCCTGAAAGTTCCCTCTTTTTTGGGAACCACAAACAGATTTGAGTAAAACCCTTGTCCCTGTTCAAACCGTGGAACTGGATGGATTACTCCCATTAACAAAAGCTCTTGTACGCAGCGTAGAAACGACTTTTTCTTTGTTTGGTTTGTTGACAACCTTGACAGATGAAATCTCTCTCTTGGAGGAGAGTATTTGAAGTCCAGAAGGTATCCCTGAGATATTATCTCTAGCGCCCAGGGATCCTGGACATCTCTTGCCCAAGCCTGGGCGAAGAGAGAAAGTCTGCCCCCCACTAGATCCGATCCCGGATCGGGGGCCCTCAATTCATGCTGTTTTAGGGGCAGCAGCAGGTTTCCTGGCCTGCTTGCCCTTGTTCCAGGACTGGTTAGGTATCCAGCCTTGTCTGTAGCGAGCAACAGATCCTTCCTGTTTTGGAGCAGAGGAAGTTGATGCTGCTCCTGCTTTGAAATTCCGAAAGGAACGAAAATTAGACTGTCTAGCCTTAGGTTTGGCTCTGTCTTGAGGCAGGGCGTGGCCTTTACCTCCTGTAATGTCAGCGATAATTTCTTTCAAACCGGGCCCAAATAAGGTCTGCCCCTTGAAAGGTATATTAAGTAATTTAGACTTAGAAGTAACGTCAGCTGACCAGGATTTTAGCCACAGTGCTCTGCGCGCCTGAATGGCGAATCCGGAATTCTTAGCCGTAAGTTTAGTTAAATGTACTACGGCATCCGAAATGAATGAATTAGCTATCTTAAGGACTCTAAGCTTGTCCGTAATCTCATCCAGAGTAGCTGAACTAATGGTCTCTTCCAGAGACTCAAACCAGAATGCCGCTGCAGCCGTGACCGGCACAATGCATGCAAGGGGTTGCAATATAAAACCTTGTTGAACAAACATTTTCTTAAGGTAACCCTCTAACTTTTTATCCATTGGATCTGAAAAGGCACAGCTATCCTCCACCGGGATAGTGGTACGCTTAGCTAAAGTAGAAACTGCTCCTTCCACCTTAGGGACCGTTTGCCATAAGTCCCGTGTGGTGGTGTCTATTGGAAACATCTTTCTAAATATCGGAGGGGGTGAGAACGGCACACCGGGTCTATCCCACTCCTTAGTAACAATTTCAGTTAGTCTCTTAGGTATAGGAAAAACGTCAGTACTCGATGGTACCGCAAAATATTTATCCAACCTACACATTTTCTCTGGTATTGCAACTGTGTTACAATCATTCAGAGCCGCTAACACCTCCCCTAGTAATACACAGAGGTTTTCCAGCTTAAATTTAAAATTTGAAATATCTGAATCCAATCTGTTTGGATCAGAACCGTCAGCCGCAGAAAGAAGTTCTCCGTCCTCATGTTCTGCAAGTTGTGACGCAGTATCTGACATGGCCCTAGCATTATCAGCGCACTCTGTTCTCACCCCAGAGTGATCACGCTTGCCTCTTAGTTCTGGTAATTTAGCCAAAACTTCAGTCATAACAGTAGCCATATCCTGTAATGTTATTTGTAATGGCCGCCCAGATGTACTCGGCGCCACAATATCACGCACCTCCTGAGCGGGAGATGCAGGTACTGTCACGTGAGGCGAGTTAGTCGGCATAACTCTCCCCTCGTTGTTTGGTGAAATGTGTTCAATTTGTACAGATTGACTTTTATTTAAAGTAGCATCAATACAGTTAGTACATAAATTTCTATTGGGCTCCACTTTGGCATTAGCACATATAGCACAGATGTCTTCCTCTGAATCAGACATGTTTAACACACTAGCAAATAAACTAGCAACTTGGAAATACTATTCAAGTAAAATACTATGATATGAAAACGTACTGTGCCTATAAGAAGCACAGAAAGAGTTATGACAGTTGAAAATTAATAAACTGAAAAGGTTATAGCATCAAATCTTTGTAAAAAACACAATTTTAGCAAAGGCTTGTTCCCATTAGCAAAGGATAACTAACCCTGATAGTAGAAAAAAAAGTTACAGAATAAAACGTTTTTTATCACAGTCAACTACAATCTCACAGCTCTGCTGTGAGGATTACCTCCCTCAAAACAAGTTTTGAAGACCCCTGAGTTCTGTAGAGATGAACCGGATCATGCAGGAAATACAATGAGCTTCTGACTGAATTTTTTGATGCGTAGCAAAAGCGCCAAAAAAGGCCCCTCCCCCTCACACACAACAGTGAGAGAGATCAGTAAACTGTCATAAATTAGATCAAGCAACTGCCAAGTGGAAAAAAATAGTGCCCAAACATTTTATTCACCCAGTACCTCAGAAAATGAAAACGATTTTACATTCCAGCAAAAAACGTTTAACATAAATTAAGAGTTATTAAAAAGCCTGTTGCCAGTCCCTGCAAATTAGGCTAAAGTCTTATGTACACAGTGCAATTCCAGTGAAGTACCATTCCCCAGAATACTGAAGTGTAAAATATACATACATGACAGCCTGATACCAGATACTGCTACTGCATTTAAGGCTGAGTTTACATTATATCGGTATGGCAGGATTTTCTCATCAATTCCATTGTCAGAAAATAATAAGCTGCTACATACCTCTTTGCAGATTAATCTGCCCGCTGTCCCCTGATCTGAAGTTTACCTCTCCTCAGATGGCCGAGAAACAGCAATATGATCTTAACTACTCCGGCTAAAATCATAGTAAAAAACTCAGGTAGATTCTTCTTCAAATTCTACCAGAGAAGGAATAACACACTCCGGTGCTATTATAAAATAACAAACTTTTGATTGAAGGTATAAAACTAAGTATAATCACCATAGTCCTCTCACACATCCTATCTAGTCGTTGGGTGCAAGAGAATGACTGGGAGTGACGTAGAGGGGAGGAGCTATATGGCAGCTCTGCTGGGTGAATCCTCTTGCACTTCCTGTTGGGGAGGAGTAATATCCCAGAAGTAATGATGACCCGTGGACTGATCACACTTAACAGGAGAAAACATCAGTGTAAACAGGAACCTCTAAATATTTGTCCATTTTACACAATTTCTCTGGAACTACAATAGGGGCACAATCATCCAGAGTAGCAAAAACCTCCCTGAGCAATAAGCGGAGGTGCTCTAGCTTAAATTTAAATGCCGTCATATCTGAATCTGTCTGAGGGAACTTCTTTCCTGAATCAGAAATCTCTCCCTCAGACAGCAAATCCCTCATCGCTACCTCAGAACATTGTGAGGGAATATGGGATACGGCTACTAAAGCGTCAGAAGGCTCAGCATTTGTTCTTAACCCAGAGCTACTGCACTACCCTTGCAACCAAGGCAGTTTAGATAAAAGCTCTGTGAGGGTAGTATTCATAACTGAAGCCATATCTTGCAAGGTGAAAGAATTAGACGCACTAGAAGTACTTGGCGTCTCTTGTGCGAACGTTACCGGTTGTGACACTTGGGGAGAACTAGATGGCAAAACCTGACTTCCTTCTGTCTGAGAATCATTTAATGCCAAATTTGTATAAGTCAAAATATGCAGTTTGCAATTTATAGACATATCAGTACAAGTGGGACACATTCTAAGAGGGGGTTCCACAATGGCTTTTAAACAAATTGAGCAATGAGTTTCCTCAGTGTCAGAGATGTCTGACTAGTAATAAAGCAAGCAAGCTTGGAAAACACTTTATTTAATGAAAAAAACACAAATTGCAAAAACGGTACTGTGCCTTTAAGAGAAAAAAAAGGCATACACAAACTGCAAAACAGGTTAAAATTGCTAAGCCTTATAAGGATTGCACCACAAGTAAATAAGCAATAAACCCACAAATGACAAAACCGGATTAAAATTTGTCAAAAAAACGGTCAAAACCCCTATTAGCACCTTGCCACAGCTCTGCTGTGGCCCTACCTGCTCTTAGGAACAATAATCTGGGTTTAAAGCTTCAAATAGGTCCTCAGAAGACTCCCAGGACCACAGGAGAAGTTGCTTGCTGCTTGTCTGAATTACTAAATGCACAACTGAGGCGCGAAAATAGGCCCCGTCCACCTCACTCGATGTTGCTGGGGCCTACACAAATCTAGCAAACTATGTTTGAAAACCATGTGGGTTATAACAACCCTAAAATAAGCCAAATGACCCCTCAAGCAAACGTTCCCATAAACATAAAAAACGTTACTCCCAGAACACACAAACGTTTGTCTCCACTTTCTAATAAACAAACTGAGTGCCCAAAAAAAACTTAGCCCATTAAGCAAGCTAGTAAAGCCTCATTCATACTAGGATTACTGCTTACCCTTCCCCTAATGGGGAAACTGTCAGCCTTTCTGAGTTAACACAGTCTCTGCAGAAAATATGACTGAATATATCTCATTGCTGCATAGCAGGAAACCGTTCCTCACACTGAAGTTTTCCTGTATTCCTCAGCTTCTGTGGGAACAGCAGTGGACCTTAGTTACAAATGCTAAGATCATAATCCTCCAGGCAGAAATCTTCATCTGTGTCCTGCCTGAGAGTAAATAGTACAACACAGGTACCATTTAAAAATAACAAACTTTGATTGTAGTTAAAATTAAACTAACAGCTTAACACCTCTTTCACTTTACCCTTTCTGCTTAGAGCCGGCAAAGAGAATGATTGGGGGGTGGAGTTAAGGGGGGAGCTATATAGACAGCTCTGCTGTGGTGCTCTCTTTGCTACTTCCTGTTAGGAAAGATAATATCCCACAAGTAAGGATGAATCCGTGGGCTCGGTTCATCAGGCAATATGACCTCTGAAACCCCTGAACTCGCCAAAAACTTCCTTTAGAAGAAGTGCAAATTCCTAAAACTAAAGTCTGGTTCCTCCGCAGCTGGAGGTTGAGAGGCAGCAGACTCTGACCCAGAAAGTTCATAGTCTCAGAAAGAACTCCATCCTCGGATAACCCTATCAGTTTAATCCAAAAATTATTTGATGTACTCTGGGAAGGAGTGTAATATGTAACCTTTCTCTTGCGCTTAACAGGGCGAGGTAAAGCATTAAGGCCCGTAGACACCACAGTCTGAAATGTGCAGTAACGTCTGGAGACAAAAGGCCCCTTCCAGGTGGAGAATCAGCAATGCTACGGGAAAACTGCATGTTTTTAGAGATAACAATGTAGGGTACGCACCTCACTGAACTCCTCCTCAGAGGTGGACGGCTCTGTGATATCAAACATGTTTGATATTATCACTTTATCAAGGCATATGGAACATAATTAAGATGGGGAAATAGGGCCTCCTCCCCATATAAACAGGAATTACTCTTTAGGAATAGAGGGAGTGCCCTCTAAAGAAACCGAAGCCTCTATCACTAGTGCAATAACCGGAGAACTAGAGAGATAAAACATCTTTTTTTCTTTTTAAATAAAATAACGGCACCTCTATTTCCCAATGGCTGGGGCACTCACCACCTCCTATGATCCAGACAGTACAGAGATGTATGACTCCTCTCTTATAGTCACAAAGGAGGGAATGAATCACATAATGCACAATGCAGGACCGTCCCTGCTATGAGAGAAAGCGTGCCAAGCTTGTAAACTGCATGGCTCTCAAAGTGAAAGTGAAACTTGTATATTTCATAACAGCCATAACATCTCACACATAAAGCAGCATAAAAACATAATTTATGCTTACCTGATAAATTTATTTCTCTTGTAGTGTATCCAGTCCACGGATCATCCATTACTTATGGGATATTCTCCTTCCCAACAGGAAGTTGCAAGAGGATCACCCAAGCAAAGCTGCTATATAGCTCCTCCCCTCACATGTCATATCCAGTCATTCGACCGAAAGAAGACAAAAAAAGGAGAAACTATAGGGTGCAGTGGTGACTGTAGTTTAATTAAAATTTAAACCTGCCTTAAAAAGGACAGGGCGGGCCGTGGACTGGATACACTACAAGAGAAATAAATTTATCAGGTAAGCATAAATTATGTTTTCTCTTGTTAAGTGTATCCAGTCCACGGATCATCCATTACTTATGGGATACCAATACCAAAGCTAAAGTACACGGATGATGGGAGGGACAAGGCAGGTACTTAAACGGAAGTGACCACTGCCTGTAAAAAACCCTTTCTCCCAAAAATAGCCTCCGAAGAAGCAAAGTATCAAATTTGTTAAATTTGAAAAAGTATGAAGCGCAGACCAAGACTCTCTGTCTCGTAAATCTGTTCAACAGAAGCCTCCTTCTAAAAAGGCCCAAGTGAAAACCACAGCTCTAGTAGAATGAGCTGTAATCCCTTCAGAAGGCTGCTGTCTAGCAGTCTCATAAGCTAAATGAATTATGCTTTTTAACCAAAAGGACAGAGAGGTTGCTGAAGTCTTTTGACCTCTCCTCTGTCCAGAATAGACACCAAACAAGGTGAATGTTTGATGAAAATCTGTAGTAGCTTGTAAGAAAAACTTTAAAGCACAAGCCACGTCCAAATTGTGTAATAGACGTTCCTTCTTTAAAGAAGGAAGAGGATACAAGAACGGAACAACAATCTCTTGAGTGATATTCTTGTTAGATACTAGGGGTGTTGAAAATAATCGCCACCACGATGCATCGCGATGCAACCCTCAACGATGCTGCATCGATGCAGTGAAGAGGCTGAATCGATTCACGCAGCATCACGTGTCCCCACCAAATGCCAGGTGGGCCGGGCTGGCTTCAGGGCCAGATTAGCGCAGAGGCTATTGTTTTTTTCATCAGGTAGTGGTAGGGTGGAATATTGTGGTACTACTACTATTACTGATTGTGCAAAGTTCTGGAAGTGGCCGCGGGCCCTAGGCTACAAACCCCCTGCGAGTCAGCGCTATCTGGGAATCTGATTTATGGAACAGCTCCAGCCTTTACGCTGCTTCCTAGCAACTTGCAAGGTACAGTGCGTAGCAACACTGGCCCCGGTAAGTGCGGCAGCTTGATTTGCAATGCCATTGCCTATATACATATATATATATAGCTTCATTGGCAATCAAGCTGCTGCACTCACTAGGGCTGGGCAGGTGTTGCTACGCACTGTGGCTTTCAAGTTGCTAGGAAGCAGAGATGGGGCAGCTGTTCCACAGTCCTCACAGTGATATCATCAGCAGCAGACTAATAGCGCATCAATAAGATAACTTGCGCTCATGCTGAGAGTGACATCAGCAGTGCAGGACAATAATATCCAGTGAGCAGTAGCAGACAGGGCAGTAAAACAAAGACGCAACAAGAAGGAGGAGCATGAAGTGTGTTGGGATCCTGGCTTTATTTTGTGTAGTAACTATCTGCTCAGTACGGTAAGTCCTGAAAGTAAACTGTTCTGTACAAGGGGCTGGAGTAAGTTTTGTGGCAGCTAAGGGGAGGAGGGGTAAGTTGTGTAATACCCAATGAGGGAGATAGTGAACTTGTGTGAGTGTGCTCTCATACATGTATCTGGTAGTTGTGTGAATGTCCTTTCACTCATTGTGTATCGTGCAGTTGTGTGAGTGCTCTCTCACCCATATGTATACGTCTATCCTTATGCATTAATTTATTAACCCCTCACCTTCCAGCTGCAATACATTACTCTGAGCCAAAGATAAAAACTTGTATACATGCACCAAGCATCACTATATAATACACCATAATTTACCCCTTACCACCTGAATCCCCTACCAAACTTAATATTAAACCTCTCACAACACTAACTTTACCATCCCCCACTAAGATAATCCCTTATACCACTACCACCAGCCTTGCAAACTGCTGAAAGCACTAACTGAATTAGTTATTAGACAACTTTATTACTTTGTCAGTGGTTTAGTATTGGCAAAATATTGGTATAATCATCTTAGTTTGAAGTGTAGTTCTGTTATTTTTTTTTTATTCTCCTATAGACAACATTAGACAATGACTGTGTGTGCGTGCATATATATATATATATATATATATATATATATATATATATATATATATATATATATATATATATATATATATATATATATATATGTATATACTGTGTGTATATATATATATATATATATATATATATATATATTGTTTGTATGTGTGTGTGTGTGTATGTATGTATATATATAAAATATGGAATAGAACAAGATCATGAAAATCATGGGCAGTAATCGTGATGCATTGCGATGCATCGTAGAATCGAATCGTATCGAATCGTTACGATGATAATCGTAATCGAATCGTGAGACAGGTGAAGATGCGCAGCTCTATTAGATACCACCTTAGGTAAACACCCAGGTTGGAACGTAGGACTACCTTATCCTTACGGAGGACCAGATAAGGAGAATCACATTGTAACGCAGATAACTCGGAGACTCTACGAGCCGAGGAAATATCTACCAAGAAAGAACTTTCCAAGATAAAAGTTTGATATCTATGGAATGAAAAAGTTCAAACGGAACTCCTAGAAGAACCTTAAGAACCAGGTTTAAGCTCCATGGCGAAGCAACAGTTTTAAACAGAGGCTTGGTTCTAACCAAAGCCTGACCAAAAGCCTGAACGTCTAGAATACCTGCCAGACGCTTGTGCAAAAGAATAGACAGTAGAATCTGTCCTTTTAAGGAACTAGCTGACAATCCTTTCTAAAAATCATCTTGGAGAAAAGATAATATCTTGGGAATCCAGACTTTACTCCATGAGTAACCCTTGGATTCATAACTACAAGATATTTACACCATATCTATGTTAAATTTTCTTAGAGACAGGCTTTCATGCCTGTATTAAGGTATCAATGACTGACTCAGAGAAGCCATGCTTTGATAAAATCAAACGTTCAGTCTCCAGGCAGTCCAACTCAGATTAGTTATATTTAGATGGTTAAAAGGACCCTGAGGTAGAGGGTCCTGTCTCAGAAGCAGAGACCGTGGTGGAAAGGATGACATGTCCACCAGATCTGCATATCAGGTCCTGCACGGCCACGCAGGCGCTGTCAAAAAACGCCAAAGCACTCTCATGCTCGATTTTGTGCAAACACCTCCGGAGGGAATTCCCACTCCCCCGGATGAAAAGTCTGACGACTTAGAAAATCCGTCTCCCAGTTCTCAACACCTGGGATATGTATAGCTGATAGACAAGAGTGAGTCTCTGTCCAGAGAATTATTTTAAGACTTCTAACATCGCTAGGGAACTTCTGTTCCCCCCTTGATGGTTGATGTAAGCCACAGTCGTGATATTGTCCGACTGAAATATGATGTACCTCAGAGTTGCTAACTGAGGCCAAGTCTGAAGAGTATGGAATATCGCTCCCAGTTCCAGAATATACATTAGGAGGGTCTCCTCCTGAGTCCACTATCCCTGAGCCTTCAGGGAGTTCCCGACTGTATCCCAACCTAAAAGGCTGGCATCTGTTGTAACAATTGTCCCATCTGACCTGCGGAAGGTCATACCCTTGGACAGATGGACCCGAGATAGTCACCAGTGAAGAGAATCTCTGATCTCTTGGTCCAGATTTAACAGGAGAACAAATCTGTGTAATCCCCGTTCCTCTGACTGAGCAAGCATAGTTGCAGCGATCAGAAAAGTAGGCGTGCAAACGATACTATGTCCCTTGCCGCTACCATTAAGCCGATTACATTCATGTACTGAGCCACCAAAGGGCACGGATGGAATGAAGAACACGGCAGAAATTTAGAAACTTTGACAACCTTGACTCCGTCATGTAAATTTTCTATCAGAATCCCTAGGAGGGAAACCCTTGAGATTGGGGATAGAGAACTCTTTCCTTGTTCACTTTCCACCCATACGATCTCAGAAATGCCATTACTACGTCCGTATGAAACTTGGCAACTTGGATGTTTGACGCCTGTATCGGGATGTCGTCTAAATAAGGGGCCATTTTTATGCCCCGCGGTCTAAGGACCGCCAAAGCCGTAATGTGAGGATACGCATCCTTCAAATCCATTGTAGTCCTCTATTGACTCTCCTGGATCATAGTTAAAATGGTACGAATAGTTTCCAACTTAAATGATGGAATCTAAGGAATTGGTTTAAGATCTTTAGATCCAAAATAGATCTGAAGGTTCCCTCTCCTTGGGAACCACAAACAGATTTGAGTAAAAATTCTATCCCTGTTCCTCCCCTGGAACTGGATGGGTCTCGTACACAGAGTAAGAATGCCTCTTTCTTTATCCGGTTTGCAGATAATTGTGAAAGAGGAAATCTCCCCTTTTTTGGGGGGGAAAAGCTTTGAAATCCAGAAGATATCTCTGGGATATAATATCCAATGCCCAGGGATCCTGGGCCTCTCTCTCTCTCGCCCACGCCTGGGCGAAAAATGAAAGTCTGCCCCCTACAGGATCTGTTACCGGATAGGGAGCCGTTCTACATGCTGTCTTAGAGGCAGCAGCAGGCCCCTTGGTCTGCTTATCTTTGTTCCAGGCCCGGTTGTCACCAGACCATCTTGGACTAAGCAAAAGTCCCCTATTGATTTGCCTTAGAGGAAATTGATGCCACGCCTAAATTAGACTTTTTTGGCCCTTGATTTTGACCTGTCCTGAGGAAGGGCATTACCTTTTCCTCCAGTGATATTAGCAATAATCTCCTTCAAACCAGGGCCGAATAGGGTCTGCCCCTTGAAGGGAAGTTAAGTAGCTTATTTAGTAAAGTCACGACAGCTGACCATAATATAAGCCATAGTGCTGTGCGCGCCAGCATAGTAAAAAAAAACAGAATTCTTAGCCGTTAGTTTAGACAAAAAAAAACAAGGCATCAGAAAACAAAGAAATTGGCTAGCTTAAGAGCTCTAAGCTTGTCAAGTATTCATCCAATGGAGTCGCTACCTGTAAAGCCTCATCCAGAGACTCAAACCAGAACGCCGCAGCAGCAGTGACAAAAGCATTGCATGCAAGGGGCTGCAGGATAAAACCTTGTTGAATAAACATTTTCCTAAGGTAACCCTCTAATTTTTTATCCATTGGATCTAAAAAAGCACAACTGTCCTCGACAGGGTAAGTGGTACGCTAGCTAGAGTAGAAACTCTTCTCTCCACCTTATGAACTGTCTGCCATAAGTCCCGTGTGGTGGCAACTATTAGAAACATTTTTCTAAAAATAGGAGGGGAAGAGAACGGCACACCTGGTCTATCCCATTCCTAATTAATAATTTTAGTAAACCTCTTTAGGTATTGGAAAAACATCAGTACACACCGGCACTGCATAGTATTTATCCAGTCTACACAATTTCTCTGGCACTGCGATTGTACACAGTCAATCAGAGCAGCTAAAACCTCCCTGAGCAACAAGTGGAGGTTCTCAAGCATAAAATTTGTATATTTGCATAAAAATGTAGAAATATCAGAATCACGTTAAATCATCTTCCCTGAGTCAAAAATATCACCCACAGACTGAAGCTCCCCAGCTTCTGCATATTATGAGGCAGTATTAGACATGGTTTTTAAAGCGTCTGTATGCTCTGTAACTATCCCCAGAGCTATCTTGCTTTCCTTTAATTTCAGGTAGTCTGACTAATACCGCTGCCAGTGTATTATTCACAACCTTTGCCATGTCTATGGGCGCCCTTTATGTACTTGGCGCCATTTGAGCGTGAGTCCCTGAAGCGGGAGTCGAAGGATCTGACACGTGGGGAGAGTTAGTCGGCATAACTTCCCCCTCGACAGAATCCTCTGGTAAATAAACGCTATGGGCGCCCTTGATGTACTTGGCGCCATTTGAGCGTGAGTCCCTAAAGCGGGAGTCAAAGGGTCTGACACGTGGGGAGAGTTAGTCGGCATAACTTCCCCCTCGACAGAATCCTCTGGTGATAATGTTTTTAAAGACAAAAAAATTATCTTTATTGTTTAACATGAAATCAGTACATCTGGTACACATTCTAAGATGGGGTTCCACCATGGCTTTAAACATAATGAACACAGAGCTTCCTCTATGTCAGACATGTTAGAACAGACTAATAATTAGACTAGTAAGCTTGGAAAACACTTTAAATCAGGTTAACAAGCAAATATAAAAAACGTTACTGTGCCTTTAAGAGAAACAAATTTTGTCAAAATTTGAAAAACAGTGAAAAAAAAAAAAGGCAGTAAATCAAACGAAATTTTTACAGTATATGTAATAAGGTAACAGAGCATTGCACCCACTTGCAAATGGATGATTAACCCCTTAATGCAAAAAACAGATAAAAAAAACGACAGACGTTTTTAAACAGACACAATAAAACTGCCACAGCTGAGCTGTGGATTACCTTCCCTATAAACAATTTTGGAAGTCTTTTTAGCCCTTTAGAGATGTCCTGTAGTAATCATGGGACTGCTGAGGGAATCTGGATGATTCATTTTGTAATTTTAACTGCGCAAAAAAGCGCTAAATTAGGTCGCTCCCACTCATATTACAACAGTGGGAAACCTCAGTTAACTGTTTCTATGCAGAATTTAAGCCAGTCATGTGGAAAAATTAGACCCAATAAGTTTTATCACCAAACATATGTCAAAAAAACGATTAAACATGCCAGCAAACGTTTTAAAACACATTTTATAAGAGTATGTATCTATTAATCAGCCTGATACCAGTCGCTTTCACTGCATTTAAGGCTATACTAACATTACAGTTTTATCACCAATGTACGTTAAAAAACGATTAAACATGCCAGTAAACGTTTTAAAACACATTTTTATGAGAGTATGTATCTCTATTAATAAGTCTTATACCAGTTGCTATCACTGCATTCAAGGCTTTACTTACATTACTTCGGTATCAGCAGTATTTTCTTAGTCAATTCCATTCCTTAGAAAAATATTTTACTGCACATACCTTATTTGCAGGCAAAAACTGCACGCCATTCCCCCTCTGAAGTACCTCACTCCTCAGAATGTGTGAGAACAGCAAATGGATCTTAGTTACTTCTGCTAAGATCATAGAAAAACGCAGGCAGATTCTTCTTCCAAATACTGCCTGAGAAACAGCACACTCCGGTGCCATTTAAAAATAACAAACTTTTGATTGAAGAAATAAACTAAGTATAAAACACCACAGTCCTCTCACGACCTCCTTCTATGTTGAGAGTTGCAAGAGAATGACTGGATATGACATGTGAGGGGAGGAGCTATATAGCAGCTTTGCTTGGGTGATCCTCTTGCAACTTCCTGTTGGGAAGGAGAATATCCCATAAGTAATGGATGATCCGTGGACTGGATACACTTAACAAGAGAAATCAAATAAACACATAAGATTATTATTACCCCCTGTTCAATAATCTACCTAGGAGATATTAACCCTTGATTCTAAAAAGATAAAAGGCGCTACACTGACCCTGTCATCTGTGTTAACATTATGTAATAAAAAATTAAACTATCTTACCAGAATCTACGCCGTGGAACAGGAACACGGCCCTTTAAGTGTGACAGGTCGTAGCATCGCTGCTGACATGGACTTGATAGAAGAAAGCAATCTGCGAAACTCGTCAACGTTGATTGTTGTAGGAGCTGTTAATATGAGTCGGGATGGTGTCGCAGAGGAGAGCTCTCCCTGCATCTCTGGACTCTAACTTTCACCCAGGCCCTCAGTGAGAAGCTTATAGGGGTACTTAAAACTCCTGTCCCATTGCGAAGAGTAGTACCCTCCATAAGAGACAAAACAAATTCTGACACTTCATTGCCAACCTCCTGGGACGAAAGGCAAAGAATGACTGGGGGATGAGGGAAGTGGGAGGAGTATTTAAGCCTTTGGCTGGGTGTCTTTGCCTCCTCCTGGTGGCCAGGTTCTTATTTCCCTAAAGTAATGAATGCGGCTGTGGACTCTTTCCCATTAGGAAGAAAATCATCCTTATTTTTTTCAATATTTAAAAAACAAATGCCATTAAAAAAAAAAAAAATTATGCTTACCTGATAAATTTATTTCTCTTGTGGTGTATCCAGTCCACGGGTTCATCCATTACTTGTGGGATATTCTCCTTCCCAACAGGAAGTTGCAAGAGGACACCCACAGCAGAGCTGTCTATATAGCTCTTCCCCTAACTGCCACCCCCAGTCATTCGACCGAAGACAAGCAAGAAAAAAGGAGAGAAACTATAGGGTGCAGTGGTGACTGTAGTTTAAAAATAAAAAAACACCTGCCTTAAAATGAAAGGGCGGGCCGTGGACTGGATACACCACAAGAGAAATAAATTTATCAGGTAAGCATAAATTTTGTTCTCTCTTGTAAAGGTGTATCCAGTCCACGGGTTCATCTATTACTTGTGGGATACCAATACCAAAGCTTTAGGACACGGATGAAGGGAGGGACAAGGCAGGAACTTAAACAGAAGACACCACTGCCTGTAAGACCTTTCTCCCAAAAATAGCCTCCGAAGAAGCAAAAGTATCAAATTTGTAGAATTTAGAGGTATGAAGCGAAGACCAAGTCGCCGCCTTACAAATCTGTTCAACAGAGGCCTCATTTTTAAAAGCCCATGTGGAAGCCAGCGCTCTAGTGGAATGAGCTGCAATTCTTTCAGGAGGCTGCTGGCCAGCAGTCTCATAAAATAAGCGGATTATGCTTCTCAGCCAAAAAAAAAGAGAAGTTGCCAAAGCCTTTTGGCCTCTCCTCTGTCCAGAGTAGACAACAAACAAAGCAGATGTTTGACGAAAATCCTTCGTAGCTTGTAAATAAAACTTTAAAGCACGAACCACATCAATATTGTGTAAAAGATGTTCCTTTTTTGAGGAAGGATTAGGACATAATGAAGGAACAACAATCTCCTGATTGATATTCTTATTAGATACTACCTTAGGAAGAAACCCAGGTTTGGTACGCAAAACTACCTTATCTGCATGGAAAATCAGATAAGGTGAATCACACTGTAAAGCAGACAACTCCGAAACTCTTCGAGCCGAGGAGATAGCTACTAAAAACAGAACTTTCCAAGATAAAAGTTTAATATCTATGGAATGCAAAGGTTCAAACGGAACCCCTTGAAGAACTAAATTTAAACTCCATGGCGGAGCAACAGGTTTAAACACAGGCTTGATTCTAACTAAAGCCTGACAAAACGCCTGAACGTCTGGAACCTCTGACAATCCCTTCTCCAATCCTTCTTGGAGAAAGGATAAGATTCTAGGAATCCTGACTTTACTCCATGAGTAACCCTTGGATTCATACCAATGAAGATATTTACACCATATCTTATGATAGATTTTCCTGGTGACGGCTTTTGAGCCTGAATTAAGGTATCAATGGACCGATTCAGAAAAAACATAATTTATGTAAGAACTTACCTGATAAATTCATTTCTTTCATATTAGCAAGAGTCCATGAGCTAGTGACGTATGGGATATACATTCCTACCAGGAGGGGCAAAGTTTCCCAAACCTCAAAATGCCTATAAATACACCCCTCACCACACCCACAATTCAGTTTAACGAATAGCCAAGAAGTGGGGTGATAAAAAAGTGCGAAAGCATATAAAAACATAATTTATGCTTACCTGATAAATTCCTTTCTTCTGTTGTGTGATCAGTCCACGGGTCATCATTACTTCTGGGATATAACTCCTCCCCAACAGGAAATGCAAGAGGATTCACCCAGCAGAGCTGCATATAGCTCCTCCCCTCTACGTCACTCCCAGTCATTCGACCAAGAATCAACGAGAAAGGAGAAACCAAGGGTGAAGTGGTGACTGGGGTATAATTTAAAAAATATTTACCTGCCTTAAAAAACAGGGCGGGCCGTGGACTGATCACACAACAGAAGAAAGGAATTTATCAGGTAAGCATAAATTATGTTTTCTTCTGTTATGTGTGATCAGTCCACGGGTCATCATTACTTCTGGGATACCAATACCAAAGCAAAAGTACACGGATGACGGGAGGGATAGGCAGGCTCATTATACAGAAGGAACCACTGCCTGAAGAACCTTTCTCCCAAAAATAGCCTCCGAAGAAGCAAAAGTGTCAAATTTGTAAAATTTGGAAAAAGTATGAAGCGAAGACCAAGTTGCAGCCTTGCAAATCTGTTCAACAGAGGCCTCATTCTTAAAGGCCCAAGTGGAAGCCACAGCTCTAGTAGAATGAGCTGTAATTCTTTCAGGAGGCTGCTGTCCAGCAGTCTCATAGGCTAAACGAATTATGCTACGAAGCCAGAAGGAGAGAGAGGTAGCCGAAGCCTTATGACCTCTCCTCTGACCAGAGTACACGACAAACAGGGAAGACGTTTGTCGAAAATCCTTAGTTGCCTGCAAGTAGAACTTGAGGGCACGAACTACATCCAGATTGTGTAGAAGACGTTCCTTCTTTGAAGAAGGATTCGGGCACAGGGAAGGAACCACGATCTCTTGATTGATGTTCCTGTTAGTTACTACCTTAGGTAAGAACCCAGGTTTAGTACGCAGAACTACCTTATCTGAATGAAAAATCAAATAAGGAGAATCACAATGTAAAGCTGATAACTCAGAGACTCTCCGAGCCCGAAGAAATAGCCATTAAAAATAACACTTTCCAAGATAACAACTTTATATCAACGGAATGAAGGGGTTCAAACGGAACTCCTTGTAGAACGTTAAGAACAAGGTTTAAACTCCATGGCGGAGCAACAGCTTTAAACACAGGCTTGATTCTAGCTAAAGCCTGACAAAAAGCCTGGACGTCTGGATTTTCTGACAGACGCCTGTGCAACAAGATGGACAGAGCTGAGATCTGTCCCTTTAATGAACTAGCCGATAAAACCCTTTTCTAAACCTTCTTGTAGAAAGGACAATATCCTAGGAATCCTAACCTTACTCCAGGAGTAACCTTTGGATTCGCACCAGTATAGGTATTTACGCCATATCTTATGGTAAATCCTTCTGGTAACAGGCTTCCTAGCCTGTATCAGGGTATCGATAACCGACTCAGAAAAAACCACGTTTTGATAAAATCAAGCGTTCAATTTCCAAGCAGTCAGCTTCAGAGAAGTTAGATTTTGATGTTTGAATGGACCCTGTATCAGAAGGTCCTGTCTTAGAGGTAGAGACCAAGGCGGACAGGATGACATGTCCACTAGATCTGCATACCAAGTCCTGCGTGGCCATGCAGGCGCTATTAGAATCACTGATGCTCTCTCCTGTTTGATTTTGGCAATCAATCGAGGAACGCAGCGGGAAGGGTGGAGAAACACATAAGCCATCCCGAAGTTCCAAGGTGCTGTCAAAGCATCTATCAGAACCGCTCCCGGATCCCTGGATCTGGACCCGTAGCGAGGAAGTTTGGCGTTCTGGCGAGACGCCATGAGATCTATCTCTGGTTTGCCCCAACGTCGAAAGTATTTGGGCAAAGACCTCCGGATGAAGTTCCCACTCCCCCGGATGAAAAGTCTGGCGACTCAAGAAACCCGCCTCCCAGTTCTCCACTCCCGGGATGTGGATTGCTGACAGGTGGCAAGAGTGAGACTCTGCCCAGCGAATTATCTTTGATACTTCCATCATTGCTAGGGAGCTTCTTGTCCCTCCTTGATGGTTGATGTACGCTACAGTCGTGATGTTGTCCGACTGAAACCTGATGAACCCCCGAGTTTTTTAACTGGGGCCAAGCCAGAAGGGCATTGAGAACTGCTCTCAATTCCAGAATGTTTATTGGTAGGAGACTTTCCTCCTGACTCCATTGTCCCTGAGCCTTCAGAGAATTCCAGACAGCGCCCCAACCTAGTAGGCTGGCGTCTGGTTGTTACAATTGTCCAGTCCGGCCTGCTGAATGGCATCCCCCTGGACAGATGTGGCCGAGAAAGCCACCATAGAAGAGAGTTTCTGGTTTCTTGATCCAGATTCAGAGTAGGGGACAAGTCTGAGTAATCCCCATTCCACTGACTCAGCATGCACAATTGCAGCAGTCTGAGATGTAGACGTGCAAAGGGTACTATGTCCATTGCTGCTACCATTAAGCCGATCACCCTCCATGCATTGAGCTACTGACGGGAGTTGAATGGAATGAAGGACACGGCAATGCATTTAGAAGCTTTGTTAATCTGTCTTCTGTCAGATAAATCTTCATTTCTACAGAATCTATAAGAGTCCCCAAAAATGGAACTCTTGTGAGAGGAAAAAGAGAACTCTTCTTTTCGTTCACTTTCCATCCATGCGACCTTAGAAATGCCAGAACTAACTCTGTATGAGACTTGGCAGTTTGAAAGCTTGAAGCTTGTATCAGAATGTCGTCTAGGTACGGAGCTACCGAAATTCCTCGCGGGTCTTAGTACCGCCAGAAGGGCACCCAGAAACCTTTGTGAAGATTCTTGGAGCCGTAGCCAATCCGAATGGAAGAGCTACAAACTGGTAATGCCTGTCTAAGAAGGCAAACCTTAGATACCGGTAATGATCTTTGTGAATCGGTATGTGAAGGTAAGCATCCTTTAAATCCACTGTGGTCATGTACTAACCCTTTTGGATCATGGGTAAGATTGTCCGAATAGTTTCCATTTTGAACGATGGAACTCTTAGGAATTTGTTTAGGATCTTTAAAATCCAAGATTGGCCTGAAAGTTCCCCTCTTTTTTTGGGAACCACAAACAGGTTTGAGTAAAACCCTTGTCCTTGTTCCGACCGCGGAACCGGATGGATCACTCCCATTAATAACAGATCTTGTACACAGCGTAGAAACGCTTCTTTCTTTAACTGGTTTGTTGACAACCTTGACAGATGAAATCTCCCTCTTGGGGGAGAGAATTTGAAGTCTAGAAGGTAACCCTGAGATATGATCTCTAGCGCCCAGGGATCCCTGAACATCTCTTGCCCAAGCCTGGGCGAAGAGAGAGAGTCTGCCCCCCTACTAGATCCGGTCCCGGATCGGGGGGCCCTCGATTCATGCTGTCTTAGGGGCAGCAGCAGGTTTCCTGGCCTGCTTGCCCTTGTTCCAAGACTGGTTAGGTTTCCAGCCTTGTCTGTAACGAGCAACGGCTCCTTCCTGTTTTGGTGCAGTGGAAGTTGGTGCTGCTCCTGCTTTGAAATTCCGAAAGGGACGAAAATTAGACTGTCTAGCCTTAGCTTTGGCTTTGTCTTGAGGCAGGGCGTGGCCCTTACCTCCTGTAATGTCAGCGATAATTTCTTTCAAACCGGGCCCAAATAAAGTTTGCCCTTTGAAAGGTATATTAAGTAATTTGGACTTAGAAGTTACATCAGCTGACCAGGATTTTAGCCACAGCGCCCTACGTGCCTGAATGGCGAATCCTGAGTTCTTAGCCGTAAGTTTGGTTAAATGTACTACGGCCTCCGAAATGAATGAATTAGCTAGTTTAAGGACTCTAAGCCTGTCCGTAATGTCGTCCAGCGTAGCTGAACTAAGGTTCTCTCAGAGACTCCATCCAAAATGCTGCCGCAGCCGTAATCGGCGCGATGCATGCAAGGGGTTGCAATATAAAACCTTGTTGAACAAACATTTTCTTAAGGTAACCCTCTAATTTTTTATCCATTGGATCTGAAAAAGCACAGCTATCCCTCCACCGGGATAGTGGTACGCTTAGCTAAAGTAGAAACTGCTCCCTCCCACCTTAGGGACCGTTTGCCATAAGTCTCGTGTGGTGGTGTCTATTGGAAACATCTTTCTAAATATTGGAGGGGGGTGAGAACGGCACACCGGGGTCTATCCCACTCCTTAGTAAACAATTTCAGTTAGTCTCTTAGGTATAGGAAAAACTTCAGTACTCGCCGGGTACCGCAAAGTATTTATCCAACCTACACAATTTCTCTGGTATTGCAACAGTGTTACAATCATTAAGAGCCGCTAAAACCTCCCTAGTAATACACGGAGGTTCTCCAATTTAAATTTAAAATTTGAAATATCTGAATCCAATCTGTTTGGATCGAACCGTCACCCACAGAATGAAGCTCTCCGTCCTCCATGCTCTGCAAGCTGTGACGCAGTATCAGACATTGGCTCTAGTATTATCAGCGCACTCTGTTCTCACCCCAGAGTGATCACGCTTGCCCCTTAGTTCTGGTAATTTAGCCAAAACTTCAGTCATAACAGTAGCCATATCTTGTAATGTTATCTGTAAATGGCCGCCCAGATGTACTAGGCGTCACAATATCACGCACCTCCCGGGCGGGAGATGCAGGTACTGACACGTGAGGCGAGTTAGTCGGCATAACTCTCCCCTCGCTGTTTGGTGAAATTTGTTCAATTTGTACAGATTGGCTTTTATTTAAAGTAGCATCAATACAGTTAGTACATAAATTTCTATTGGGCTCCACCTTGGCATTGGAACAAATGGACACAGGTATCTTCCTCTGAATCAGACATGTTTAACACACTAGCAAATAAACTAGCAACTTGGTTACAATCTTATTTAATTTTGAAACGTAAAAATTACAGAGCAACGTTTTTTAATCACAGTCAATATATAAGTCTCACAGCTCTGCTGAGAGAATCTACCTCCCCCTTCAAAGAAGTTTGAAGACCCCTGAGTTCTGTTAGAGATGAACCGGATCATGCAGGAATACAAGAGTAACTGACTGGAAATTTTTGATGCGTAGCAAAGAGCGCCAAAAAACGGCCCCTCCCCCTCACACACAGCAGTGAGTGAGAAACGAAACTGTCACAATTAAAAACAAGCAACTGCCAAGTGGAAAAATAATGCCCAAACATTTATTCACTCAGTACCTCAGAAAATGCAAACGATTCTACATTCCAGCAAAAACGTTTACATAATAAATTACCTATTAAAAGGTTTTAATATACTTTTTACAGAGTAATTCCCAGTGAAGTACCATTCCCAGAATACTGAAGTGTAGAGTATACATACATGTCATTATAACGGTATGGCAGGATTTTCTCATCAATTCCATTCAGAAAATAAAAACTGCTACATACCTCAATGCAGGAATTCATCTGCCCGCTGTCCCCCTGATCTGAAGCTTTTACCTCCCTCAGTATGGCCGAGAAACAGCAATATGATCTTAACTACTCCGGTTAAAATCATAGTAAAAACTCTGGGAGATTCTTCTTCGAACTCTGCCAGAGAGGCAATAACACGCTCCGGTGCTATTGTAAAAATAACAAACTTTTGATTGAAGTTATAAAAACTAAGTATAATCACCATAGTCCTCTCACACATCCTATCTAGTCGTTGGGTGGCAAGAGAATGACTGGGAGTGACGTAGAGGGGAGGAGCTATATGCAGCTCTGCTGGGTGAATCCTCTTGCATTTCCTGTTGGGGAGGAGTTATATCCCAGAAGTAATGATGACCCGTGGACTGATCACACATAACAGAAGAAATAAGGAATTGGAATAATTGTGCTTTATACAAAAATCATAACCACCACAAAAAAAGGGCGGGGCTCATGGACTCTTGCTAATTACATGAAAGAAAACATAATTTATGTAAGAACTTACCTGATAAATTCATTTCTTTCATATTAGCAAGAGTCCATGAGCTAGTGACGTATGGGATTATACATTCCTACCAGGAGGGGCAAAGTTTCCCAATACCTCAAAATGCCTATAAATACACCCCTCACCACACCCACAATTCAGTTTTAAACGAATAGCCAAGAAGTGGGGTGACAAAAAGTGCGAAAGCATATAAAATAAGGAATTGGAATAATTGTGCTTTATACAAGATCATAACCACCACAAAAAAAGGGCGGGGCCTCATGGACTCTTGCCTAATATGAAAGAAATGAATTTATCAGGTAAGTTCTTACATAAATTATGTTTTCTTTCATGTAATTAGCAAGAGTCCATGAGCTAGTGACGTATGGGATAATGACTACCCAAGAAGTGGATCTTTCCACACAAGAGTCACTAGAGAGGGAGGGATAAAATAAGACAGCCAATTCCTGCTGAAAATAATCCACACCCAAAATAAAGTTTAAACGAAAAAACATAAGCAGAAGATTTCAAAACTGAAACCGCTGCCTGAAGTACTTTCTACCAAAAAACTGCTTCAGAAGTAAAGAAATACATCAAAATGGTAGAATTTAGTAAAAGTATGCAAAGAGGGACCAAGTTGCTGCTTTGCAGATCTGGTCAACCGAAGCTTCATTCCTAAACGCCCAGGAAGTAGAAACTGACCTAAGTAGAAATGAGCCGTAATTCTCTGAGGCGGAGTTTTACCCGACTCAACATAGGCAAGATGAATTAAAGATTTCAACCAAGATGCCAAAGAAATGGCAGAAGCTTTCTGGCCTTTTCTAGAACCGGAAAAGATAACAAATAGACTAGAAGTCTTACGGAAAGATTTCGTAGCTTCAACATAATATTTCAAAGCTCTAACAAACATCCAAAGAATGCAACGATTTCTCCTTAGAATTCTTAGGATTAGGACATAATGAAGGAACCACAAATTTCCCTACTAATGTTGTTGGAATTCACAACTTTAGGTAAAAATTCAAAAGAAGTCGCAACACCGCCTTATCCTGATGAAAAATCAGAAAAGTGAGACTCACAAGAAAGAAACAGATAATTCAGAAACTCTTCTAGCAGAAGAGATGGCCAAAAGGAAACAAAACTTTCCAAGAAAGTAATTTAATGTCCAATGAATGCATAGGTTCAAACGGAGAAGCTTGAAGAGCTCCCAGAACCAAATTCAAACTCCAAGGAGGAGAAATTGACTTAATGACAGGTTTTATAACGTACCAAAGCTTGTACAAAACAATGAATATCAGGAAGAATAGCAATCTTTCTATAAAAAAAGAACTGAAAGAGCAGAGATTTGTCCTTTCAAAGAACTTGCGGACAAACCCTTATCTAAACCATCCTGAAGAAACTGTAAAATTCTCGGTATTCTAAAAGAATGTTCAAGAAAAATGATGAGAAAGGACACCAAGAAATATAAGTCTTCCAGACTCTATAATATATCTCTCGAGATACAGATTTACGAGCCTGTAACATAGTATTAATGACAGAGTCAGAGAAACCTCTTTGACCAAGAATCAAGCGTTCAAATCTCCATACCTTTAAATTTAAGGATTTTCAGATCCTGATGGAAAAAGGGACCCTTGTGACAGAAAGGTCTGGTCTTAACGGAAGAGTCCACGGTTGGCAAGAGGCCATCCGGACCAAGATCCGCATACCAAAACCTGTGAGGGCCATGCCGGAGCTACCAGCAGAACAAACGAGCATTCCTTTAGAATCTTGGAGATTACTCTTGGAAGAAGAACTAGAGGCGGAAAGATATAGGCAGGATGATACTTCCAAGGAAGTGATAATGCATCCACTGCCTCCGCCTGAAGATCCCGGGATCTGGACAGATACCTGGGAAGTTTCTTGTTTAGATGGGACGCCATCAGATCTATTTCTGGAAGTTCCCACATTTGAACAATCTGAAGAAATACCTCTGGGTGAAGAGACCATTCGCCCGGATGCAACGTTTGGCGACTGAGATAATCCGCTTCCCAATTGTCTATACCTGGGATATGAACCGCAGAGATTAGACAGGAGCTGGATTCCGCCCAAACCAAAATTCGAGATACTTCTTTCATAGCCAGAGGGACTGTGAGTCCCTCCTTGATGATTGATGTATGCCACAGTTGTGACATTGTCTGTCTGAAAACAAATGAACGATTCTCTCTTCAGAAGAGGCCAAAACTGAAGAGCTCTGAAAATTGCACAGAGTTCCAAAATATTGATCGGTAATCTCACCTCCTGAGATTCCCAAACTCCTTGTGCTGTCAGAGATCCCCACACAGCTCCCAACCCGTGAGACTTGCATCTGTTGAAATTACAGTCCAGGTCGGAAGCACAAAAGAAGCCCCCTGAATTAAAACGATGGTGATCTGTCCACCATGTTAGAGAGTGTCGAACAATCGGTTTTAAAGATATTGTTTGAGAAATCTTCGTGTAATCCTGCACCATTGCTTCAGCATACAGAGCTGAAGAGGGTCGCATGTGAAGCGAGCAAAGGGGATCGCGTCCGATGCAGGCAGTCATAAGACCTAGAATTTCCATGGATAAGGCTACTGATTGTGACTGAAGGTTTCGACAAGCTGCAATCAATTTTTAGACGTCTCTTGTCTGTTAAAGACAGAGTCAAGGACACTGAATCCATCTGGAAACCCAGAAAGGTTACCCTTGTCTGAGGAATCAAAGAACTTTTTTTGTAAATTGATCCTCCAACCATGATCTTGAAGAAACAACACAAGTCGATTCGTATGAGATTCTGCTAAATGTAAAGACTGAGCAAGTACCAAGATATCGTCCAAATAAGGAAATACCACAATACCCTGTTCTCTGATTACAGGACAGAAGGGCACCGAGAACCTTTGTAAAATTCTTGGAGCTGTAGCTAGGCCATAACGGCAGAGCCACAAACTGGTAATGCTTGTCCAGAAAAGAGAATCTCAGGAACTGATAATGATCTGGATGAATCGGAATATGCAGATATGCATCCTGTAAATCTATTGTGGACATATAATTCCCTTGCTGAACAAAAGGCAAGATAGTCCTTACAGTTACCATTTTGAACGGTTGGTATTCGTACATAACGATTCAATATTTTTAGATCCAGAACTGGTCTGTAGGAGTTCTCCTTCTTTGGTACAATGAAGAGATTTGAATAAAACCCCATCCCCTGTTCCGGAGCTGGAACTGGCATAATTACTCCAGTCAACTCTAGATCTGAAACAACACATTTCAGAAATGCTTGAGCTTTTACTGGATTTACTGGGACACGGGAAAGAAAAAATCTCTTTGCAGGAGGTCTCATCTTGAAACCAATCCTGTACCCTTCCGAAACAATGTTCTGAATCCAAAGATGTGTGAACAGAATTGATCCAAATTTCTTTGAAAAAACGTAACCTGCCCCCTACAGCTGAGCTGGAATGAGGGCCGCACCTTCATGTGGACTTAGAAGCAGGCTTTTGCCTTTCTAGCTGGCTTGGATTTATTCCAGACTGGGAGATGGTTTCCAAACTGAAACTGCTCCTGAAGATGAAGGATCAGGCTTTTGTTCTTTGTTGAAACGAAAGGAACGAAAACGATTATTAGCCCTACTTTTACCTTTAGATTTTTTATCCTGTGGTAAAAAAGTTCCTTTTCCCACCAGTAACAGTTGAAATGATGGAATCCAACTGAGAACCAAATAATTTGTTACCCTGGAAAGAAATAGAAAGTAAAGTTGATTTTAGAAGCCATATCAGCATTCCAAGTTTTAAGCCATAAAGCTCTTCTAGCTAAAATAGCTAGAGACATAAACCTGACATCAACTCTGATAATATCAAAAATGGCATCAGCAGATAAAATTATTAGCATGTTGTAGAAGAATAATAATATCATGAGAATCACGATGTGTTACTTGTTGCGCTAAAGTTTCCAACCAAAAAGTTGAAGCTGCAGCAACATCAGCCAAAGATATAGCAGGTCTAAGAAGATTACCTGAACACAGATAAGCTTTTCTTAGGAAGGACTCAATTTTCCTATCTAGAGGATCCTTAAACGAAGTACCATCTGACGTAGGAATAGTAGTACGTTACCAAGGGGTAAGAAATAGCCCCATCAACTTTAGGGGATTTTGTCCCAAAATTCCAATCTGTCAGACGGCACAGGATATAAATTGCTTAAAACGTTTAGAAGGAGTAATGAATTACCCAATTTATCCCATTCTTTGGATATTACTGCAGAAATAGCATTAGGAACAGGAAAAACTTCTGGGAATAACCACAGGAGCTTTAAATACCTTATCCAAACGTTTAGAATTAGTATCAGGAGGACCAGAATCCTCTATTTCTAAAGCAATTAGTACTTCTTTAAGTAAAGAACGAACAAATTCCGATTTTAAAATAAATATGAAGATTATCAGCATCAACCTCAGAGGGACAGAATCCTCTGAACCAGAGGGAGTCATCAGAATCAGAATGATGATGTTTCATTTAAAAATTCGTCTGTAGGAAGAGAAGTTTTAAAAGATTTTTTACGTTTACTAGGAAGGAGAAATAACAGACATAGCCTTCTTTATGGATTCAGAAACAAAATCTCTATATCATCAGAAACATTCTGCACCTAGATGTTGAAGGAACTGCAAACAGGCAATGGTACTTTACTAAAGGAAATATTATCTGCTTTAACAAGTTTGTCATGACAACTCATACAAACAACAGGCTGGAGAAATGGCTACCAAAAGTTTACAGCAGATGCACTTAGGCTTTGGTAGATTCAGCACTTGACAGCGATTTTTCCTGTTAGGTATCTTCTGACTCAGATGCAACGTGAGACATCTTGCAATATGTAAGTAGAAAAAACAAACATATATATAAAGCAAATGGATCAAATTCCTTAAATGACAGTTTCAGGAATGGGAGAAAAAAATGCCAAAGAACAAGCCTCTAGCAACCAGAAGCAATAAATAAATGAGTCTTAAATAATTGAGACTAAAGCGGACGCCCATATTATTTGGGCGCCTAAATGCTTTTGGCGCCAAAATGACGTCACATCCCCGGAACGGCCGACATTTTTTGGCGCGAAGTAACGTCAAAAAAAACTAGAAAATTTATGTTTACCTGATAAATTACTTTCTCCAACGGTGGAGTGAGTCCGGGTCCACGGCCGTTCATCCTTACTTGTGGGATATTCTCTTCCCCAACAGGAAATGGCAAAGAGCCCAGCAAAGCTGGTCACATGATCCCTCCTAGGCTCTCCGCTTCCCCAGTCATTCGACCGACGTAAAGGGGAGGGAATATTTGCATAGGAGAAACCATATGATACCGTGGTGACTGTAGTTAAAGAAAATAAAATATCAGACCTGATTAAAAAAACCAGGGCGGGCCGTGGACCCGGCACAACCGTTGGAGGAAAGTAATTTATCAGGTAAACATTAAATTCTGTTTTCTCCAACATAGGTGTGTCCGGTCCACGCGTCATCCTTACTTGTGGGAACCAATAACCAAAGCTTTAGGACACGGATGAAGGGGAGGGAGAAAATCAGGTCACCTAGATGGAAGGCACCACGGCTTGCAAAACCTTTCTCCCAAAAATAGCCTCAGAAGAGAAGCAAAAGTATCAAACTTGTAAAATTTAGTAAAAGTGGTGCAGTGAAGACCAAGTCGCTGCCTTACATTATCTGATCAACAGAAGCCTCGTTCTTGAAGGCCCATGTGGAAGCCACGGCCCCATGTGGAAGCCTCAGCCCTAGTGGAATGAGCTGTGATTCTTTCAGGAGGCTGCCGTCCGGCAGTCTCATAAGCCAATCTGATGATGCTTTTAATCCAAAAAGAGAGAGAGGTAGAAGTTGCTTTTTGACCTCATCCTTTTACCAGAATAAACAACAAACAAGGAAGATGTTATGGTCTAAAATCGCTTTGTAGCATCTAAATAGTTAAAACACTAAAAAACTCTAAGCCATCTCCGTGGAGGATGTTGCTGTGACAACGGCAAAGAGAATGACTGGGAAGGCGGAGCCTAGGAGGGATCATGTGACCAGCTTTGCTGGGCTCTTTGCCATTTCCTGTTGGTGGAAGAGAATATCCCACAATAAGGATGACGCCGTGGACCGGACCACACCTATGTTGGAGAAAATGACGTAACTTCCGGCGACACGTTATGACGCCGGAAAACGGAAATAGAATTTTGCGCCAAAAAAAGTCCCGCGCCAAACATGACGCAATAAAATGAAGCATTTTCAGCCCCCGCGAGCCTAATAGCCCACCGGTAGAGTCAAATTTTTTGAAGGTAAGAAAAAATGAATAAATCAAAAAAATGCATTATCCCAAATATGAAACTGACTGTCTGGAAAAATAAGGAAAGTTGAACATTCTGAGTCAGGCAAATAAATGTTTGAATACATATATTTAGAACTTTAAAAACAAAGTGGCCCAACCATAGCTTGGAGTGTCACAGAAAATAAGACTTACTTACCCCAGGACACTCATCTACATATAGCAGATAGCCAAACCAGTACTGAAACGAGAATCAGCAGAGGTAATGGTATATATAAGAGTATATCGTCGATTCTTGAAAAGGGAGGTAAGAGGATGAATCTCTACGACCGATAACAGAGAACCTAGGAAATAGACCCCGTAGATGGAGATCACTGCATTCAAAATAGGCGAATAACTCTTCTCACATCCCTCTGACAATCACTGCACGCTGAGAGGAAAACCGGGCTCCAACTTGCTGCGGAGCGCATATCAACGTAGAATCTAGCACAAACTTACTTCACCACCTCCATCGGAGGCAAAGTTTCTAAAACTGAATTGTGGGTGTGGTGAGGGGTGTATTTATAGGCATTTTGAGGTTTGGGAAACTTTGCCCCTCCTGGTAGGAATGTATATCCCATACGTCACTAGCTCATGGACTCTTGCTAATTACATGAAAGCCTATTTCTTTCATGTAATTAGCAAGAGTCCATGAGCTAGTGACGTATGGGATAATGATTACCCAAGATGTGGATCTTTCCACACAAGAGTCACTAGAGAGGGAGGGATAAAATAAAGACAGCCAATTCCTGCTGAAAATAATCCACACCCAAAATAAAGTTTAATGAAAAACATAAGCAGAAGATTCAAACTGAAACCGCTGCCTGAAGTACTTTTCTACCAAAAACTGCTTCAGAAGAAGAAAATACATCAAAATGGTAGAATTTAGTAAAAGTATGCAAAGAGGACCAAGTTGCTGCTTTGCAAATCTGATCAATCGAAGCTTCATTCCTAAACGCCCAGGAAGTAGAAACTGACCTAGTAGAATGAGCTGTAATCCTCTGAGGCGGGGTTTTACCCGACTCAACATAGGCAAGATGAATTAAAGATTTCAACCAAGATGCCAAAGAAATGGCAGAAGCTTTCTGGCCTTTTCTAGAACCAGAAAAGATAACAAATAGACTAGAAGTCTTTCGGAAAGACTTAGTAGCTTCAACATAATATTTCAAAGCTCTAACAACATCCAAAGAATGCAATGATTTCTCCTTAGAATTCTTAGGATTAGGACATAATGAAGGAACCACAATTTCTCTACTAATGTTGTTGGAATTCACAACTTTAGGTAAAAATTCAAAAGAAGTTCGCAACACCGCCTTATCCTGATGAAAAATCAGAAAAGGAGACTCACAAGAAAGAGCAGATAATTCAGAAACTCTTCTGGCAGAAGAGATTGCCAAAAGGAACAAAACTTTCCAAGAAAGTAATTTAATGTCCAATGAATGCATAGGTTCAAACGGAGGAGCTTGAAGAGCCCCCAGAACCAAATTCAAACTCCAAGGAGGAGAAATTGACTTAATGACAGGTTTTATACGAACCAAAGCTTGTACAAAACAATGAATATCAGGAAGAATAGCAATCTTTCTGTGAAAAAGAACAGAAAGAGCAGAGATTTGACCTTTCAAGGAACTTGCGGACAAACCCTTATCTAAACCATCCTGAAGAAACTGTAAAATTCTCGGTATTCTAAAAGAATGCCAAGAAAAATGATGAGAAAGACACCAAGAAATATAAGTCTTCCAGACTCTATAATATATCTCTCTAGATACAGATTTACGCGCCTGTAACATAGTATTAATCACAGAGTCAGAGAAACCTCTTTGACCAAGAATCAAGCGTTCAATCTCCATACCTTTAAATTTAAGGATTTCAGATCCTGATGGAAAAAAGGACCTTGCGACAGAAGGTCTGATCTTAACGGAAGAGTCCACGGTTGGCAAGAGGCCATCCGGACCAGATCCGCATACCAAAACCTGTGAGGCCATGCCGGAGCTACCAGCAGAACGAGCATTCCTTCAGAATCTTGGAGATTACTCTTGGAAGAAGAACTAGAGGCGGAAAGATATAGGCAGGATGATACTTCCAAGGAAGTGATAATGCATCCACTGCCTCCGCCTGAGGATCCCGGGATCTGGACAGATACCTGGGAAGTTTCTTGTTTAGATGAGACGCCATCAGATCTATTTCTGGAAGTTCCCACATTTGAACAATCTGAAGAAATACCTCTGGGTGAAGAGACCATTCGCCCGGATGCAACGTTTGGCGACTGAGATAATCCGCTTCCCAATTGTCTATACCTGGGATATGAACCGCAGAGATTAGACAGGAGCTGGATTCCGCCCAAACCAAAATTCGAGATACTTCTTTCATAGCCAGAGGACTGTGAGTCCCTCCTTGATGATTGATGTATGCCACAGTTGTGACATTGTCTGTCTGAAAACAAATGAACAATTCTCTCTTCAGAAGAGGCCATAACCGAAGAGCTCTGAAAATTGCACGGAGTTCCAAAATATTGATCGGTAATCTCACCTCCTGAGATTCCCAAACTCCTTGTGCCGTCAGAGATCCCCACACAGCTCCCCAACCCGTGAGACTTGCATCTGTTGAAATTACAGTCCAGGTCGGAAGCACAAAAGAAGCCCCCTGAATTAAACGATGGTGATCTGTCCACCACGTTAGAGAGTGTCGTACAATCGGTTTTAAAGATATTAATTGAGATATCTTTGTGTAATCCTTGCACCATTGATTCAGCATACAGAGCTGAAGAGGTCGCATGTGAAAACGAGCAAAGGGGATCGCGTCCGATGCAGCAGTCATAAGACCTAGAATTTCCATGCATAAGGCTACCGAAGGGAATGATTGTGACTGAAGGTTTCGACAAGCTGAAATCAATTTTAGACGTCTCTTGTCTGTTAAAGACAGAGTCATGGACACTGAATCTATCTGGAAACCCAGAAAGGTCACCCTTGTCTGAGGAATCAATGAACTTTTTGGTAAATTGATCCTCCAACCATGATCTTGAAGAAACAACACAAGTCGATTCGTATGAGATTCTGCTAAATGTAAAGACTGAGCAAGTACCAAGATATCGTCCAAATAAGGAAATACCACAATACCCTGTTCTCTGATTACAGACAGAAGGGCACCGAGAACCTTTGTAAAAATTCTTGGAGCTGTAGCTAGGCCAAACGGCAGAGCCACAAACTGGTAATGCTTGTCCAGAAAAGAGAATCTCAGGAACTGATAATGATCTGGATGAATCGGAATATGCAGATATGCATCCTGTAAATCTATTGTGGACATATAATGCCCTTGCTGAACAAAAGGCAAGATAGTCCTTACAGTTACCATTTTGAACGTTGGTATCCTTACATAACGATTCAATATTTTTAGATCCAGAACTGGTCTGAAGGAATTCTCCTTCTTTGGTACAATGAAGAGATTTGAATAAAACCCCATCCCCTGTTCCAGAACTGGAACTGGCATAATTACTCCAGCCAACTCTAGATCTGAAACACAATTCAGAAATGCTTGAGCTTTCACTGGATTTACTGGGACACGGGAAAGAAAAAATCTCTTTGCAGGAGGTCTCATCTTGAAACCAATTCTGTACCCTTCTGAAACAATGTTCTGAATCCAAAGATTGTGAACAGAATTGATCCAAATTTCTTTGAAAAAACGTAACCTGCCCCCTACCAGCTGAGCTGGAATGAGGGCGGCACCTTCATGTGGACTTAGAAGCAGGCTTTGCCTTTCTAGCAGGCTTGGATTTATTCCAGACTGGAGATGGTTTCCAAACTGAAACTGCTCCTGAGGAAGAAGGATCAGGCTTTTGTTCTTTGTTGAAACGAAAGGAACGAAAACGATTATTAGCCCTGTTTTTACCCTTAGATTTTTTATCCTGTGGTAAAAAAGTTCCTTTCCCACCAGTAACAGTTGAGATAATAGAATCCAACTGAGAACCAAATAATTTGTTACCCTGGAAAGAAATGGAAAGTAGAGTTGATTTAGAAGCCATATCAGCATTCCAAGTCTTAAGCCATAAAGCTCTTCTAGCTAAAATAGCTAGAGACATAAACCTGACATCAACTCTAATAATATCAAAAATGGCATCACAGATAAAATTATTAGCATGCTGAAGAAGAATAATAATATTATGAGAATCATGATCTGTTACTTGTTGCGCTAAAGTTTCCAACCAAAAAGTTGAAGCTGCAGCAACATCAGCCAATGATATAGCAGGTCTAAGAAGATTACCTGAACACAGATAAGCTTTTCTTAGAAAGGATTCAATTTTCCTATCTAAAGGATCCTTAAACGAAGTACCATCTGACGTTGGAATAGTAGTACGTTTAGCAAGGGTAGAAATAGCCCCATCAACTCTAGGGATTTTGTCCCAAAATTCTAATCTGTCAGACGGCACAGGATATAATTGCTTAAAACGTTTAGAAGGAGTAAATGAATTACCCAATTTATCCCATTCTTTGGAAATTACTTCAGAAATAGCATTAGGAACAGGAAAAACTTCTGGAATAACCACAGGAGATTTAAATACCTTATCTAAACGTTTAGAATTAGTATCAAGAGGACCAGAATCCTCTATTTCTAAAGCAATTAGTACTTCTTTAAGTAAAGAACGAATAAATTCCATTTTAAATAAATATGAAGATTTATCAGCATCAATCTCTGAGACAGAATCCTCTGAACCAGAAGAGTCATCAGAATCAGAATGATGATGTTCATTTAAAAATTCATCTGTAGGGAGAGAAGTTTTAAAAGATTTTTTATGTTTACTAGAAGGAGAAATAACAGACATAGCCTTCTTGATGGATTCAGAAACAAAATCTCTTATGTTATCAGGAACATTCTGCACCTTAGATGTTGAAGGAACTGCAACAGGCAATGGTACTTTACTAAAGGAAATATTATCTGCATTAACAAGTTTGTCATGACAATTAATACAAACAACAGCCGGAGGAATAGCTACCAAAAGTTTACAGCAGATACACTTAGCTTTGGTAGATCCAGCACTAGACAGCGATTTTCCTGAAGTATCTTCTGACTCAGATGCAACGTGAGACATCTTGCAATATGTAAGAGAAAAAACAACATATAAAACAAAATTGATCAAATTCCTTAAATGACAGATTCAGGAATGGGAAAAAATGCCAAAGAACAAGCTTCTAGCAACCAGAAGCAATGAAAAATGAGACTTAAATAATGTGGAGACAAAAGCGACGCCCATATTTTTTTAGCGCCAAATAAGACGCCCACATTATTTGGCGCCTAAATGCTTCTGGCGCCAAAAATGACGCCACATCCGGAACGCCGACATTTTTGGCGCAAAATAACGTCAAAAAATGACGCAACTTCCGGCGACACGTATGACGCCGGAAACGGAAAATATTTTTTTGCGCCAAAAAAGTCTGCGCCAAGAATGACGCAATAAAATGAAGCATTTTCAGCCCCCGCAAGCCTAACAGCCCACAGGGAAAAAAAAGAGTCAAATTTTTGAAGGTAAGAAAAAATTATTAATTCAAATGCATTATCCCAAATATGAAACTGACTGTCTGAAAAATAAGGAATGTTGAACATTCTGAGTCAAGGCAAATAAATGTTTGAATACATATATTTAGAACTTTATAAACAAAGTGCCCAACCATAGCTTAGAGTGTCACAGAAAATAAGATTTACTTACCCCAGGACACTCATCTACATGTTTGTAGAAAGCCAAACCAGTACTGAAACGAGAATCAGCAGAGGTAATGGTATATATATAAGAGTATATCGTCGATCTGAAAAGGGAGGTAAGAGATGAATCTCTACGACCGATAACAGAGAACCTATGAAATAGACCCCGTAGAAGGAGATCACTGCATTCAAATAGGCAATACTCTCCTCACATCCCTCTGACATTCACTGCACGCTGAGAGGAAAACCGGGCTCCAACTTGCTGCGGAGCGCATATCAACGTAGAATCTAGCACAAACTTACTTCACCACCTCCATAGGAGGCAAAGTTTGTAAAACTGAATTGTGGGTGTGGTGAGGGGTGTATTTATAGGCATTTTGAGGTTTGGGAAACTTTGCCCCTCCTGGTAGGAATGTATATCCCATACGTCACTAGCTCATGGACTCTTGCTAATTACATGAAAGAAAACCATGCTTTGATAGAATCAAGCGTTTAATCTCCAAGCAGTCAGACACAGAGAAATTAGATTTGGATGTTTGAAAGGACCTTGAAGTAGAAAGTCCTGCCTTAGCGGCAGAGTCCATGGTGGAAAGGATGACATGTCCACCAGATCTGCATACCAAGTCCTGCGTGGCCACGCAGGAGCTACCAAAATCACCCAAGCTCTCTCCTGCTTGATCTTGGCAATCAGACGAGGGAGCAGAGGAAACGGTGGAAACACATAAGCCAGGCTGAAGGACCAGGGCGCTGCTAGAGCATCTATCAGCACTGCCTTGGGATCCCTGGACCTGGACCCGTAACGAGGAAGCTTGGCGTTCTGACGAGACGCCATCAGATCCAGTTCTGGTTTGCCCCATAGTTGAATCAACTGGGCAAATACCTCCGGATGGAGCTCCCACTCCCCCGGATGAAAAGTCTGCCGACTTAGGAAATCCGCCTCCCAGTTCTCTACTCCTGGGATATGGATAGCCGAGAGATGGCAAGAGTGAATCTCTGCCCATAGAATTATCTTTGAAACCTCCAACATTGCCAGGGGGCTCCTTGTTCCCCCCTGATGGTTGATGTAGGCTACAGTCGTGATGTTGTCCGACTGAAATCTGATGAACCTGACCGCAGCTAGCTGAGGCCAAGCCTGAAGAGCATTGAATATCGCTCTTAGTTCCAGAATGTTTATCGGAAGGAGGGTTTCCTCCCGAGTCCACGAACCCTGAGCCTTCAGGGAGTTCCAGACTGCACCCCAGCCCAGAAGGCTGGCATCTGTCGTCACTATAGTCCATTCTGGCCTGCGGAAATTCATTCCCCTGGACAGATGGACCTGAGATAGCCACCAGAGAAGATAATCCCTGGTCTCTTGATCCAGATTTAGCAGAGGGGACAAATCTGTGTAATCCCCATTCCACTGATTGAGCATGCAAAGTTGCAGTGGTCTGAGATGTAGGCGGGCAAACGGAACTATGTCCATTGCCGCTACCATTAAGCCGATTACTTCCATACAGTGAGCCACTGACGGCTGAGAAGTGGAATAAAGAGCACGGCAGGAAGTTAGAAGCTTTGACAACCTGACCTCCGTCAGAAAAATCTTCATTTCTACTGAATCTATCAGAGTTCCTAGGAAGGAAACTCTTGTGAGGGGAGAGAGAACTATTTTCTTCATTCACCTTCCACCCGTGAGACCTCAGGAATGCCAGAACAATGTCTGTATGGGACTTGGCGATTTGAAAAGTCGACGCCTGTATCAGAATGTCGTCTAGGTAAGGAGCCACCGCTATGCCTCGTGGCCTTAGAACCGCCAGTAGGGACCCTAGAACCTTTGTAAAGATTCTTGGTGCCGTGGCTAACCTGAAGGGAAGAGCCACAAACTGGTAGTGCCTGTCTAGGAAGGCAAACCTGAGAAACCGATGATGATCTCTGTGTATCGGAATGTGAAGATAAGCATCCTTTAAGTCCACAGTAGTCATATATTGACCCTCCTGGATCATAGGATGGTTCGAATAGTCTCCATCTTGAAGGATGGGACCCTGAGAAATTTGTTTAGGATCTTGAGATCCAAGATTGGTCTGAAATTTTCCTCCTTTTTGGGAACTATAAACACATTTGAATAGAATCCCTGCCTCTGTTCCTCCCTTGGAACTGGGTGGATCACTCCAATAACCAGAAGGTCTTGAACGCAACGTAAGAATGCCTCTCTCTTTATCTGGTTTGCAGATAATTGTGAGAGATGAAATCTCCCCTTTGGAGATGAGGCTTTGAAATCCAGAAGATATCCCTGGGAAACAATCTCCAGAGCCCAGGGATCCTGGACGTCTCTTGCCCAAGCCTGGGCGAAGAGAGAAAGTCTGCCCCCAACTAGATCCGGTCCCGGATCGGGGGCTACTCCTTTATGCTGTCTTAGAGGCAGCAGCAGGTTTTTTGGCCTGCTTTCCCTTGTTCCAAGCCTGGTTAGGTCTCCAGACTGGCTTGGACTGGTCAAAAGTTCCCTCTTGTTTTGTAGTAGAGGAAGCTGAAGCTGCGCCACTCTTGAAGTTTCAAAAGGAACGAAAATTTGTCTGTTTGGTCCTTAATTTGTTGGACCTATCCTGGGGAAGGGCGTGGCCTTTTCCTCCAGTAATATCAGAAATGATCTCCTTCAGTCCAGGCCCGAATAGGGTCTGCCCTTTGAAGGGGATGTTGAGAAGCTTAGACTTAGAAGTAACGTCAGCTGACCAGGACTTAAGCCATAGCGCCCTACGCGCCTGAATGGCAAAACCTGAATTCTTAGCCGTTAGCTTTGTTAAATGAAAAACAGCTTCAGAAATAAATGAATTGGCTAACTTGAGCTTTAAGCCTGTCTAGGATATCATCCAACGGGGTTTCCACCTGTAGAGCCTCCTCAAGAGACTCGAACCAGAAAGTCGCTGCAGCAGTGACTGGGGCAATGCATGCAAGAGGCTGGAGAATAAAACCTTGTTGTATAAAGATTTTGGATTGGATCTAGGAAAGCACAACTGTCCTCGACGGGGATAGTTGTATGCTTAGCTAGGGTAGAGACTGCTCCCTCCACCTTAGGGACCGTCTGCCACGAGTCCCGTGTAGCGGCATCTATGGGAAACATCTTTTTAAAAGCAGGAGGGGGAGAGAACGGTACACCTGGTCTATCCCATTCCTTCGTAATAATTTCTGAAAACCTCTTAGGGATTGGAAAAACATCAGTGTAAACAGGCACTGCAAAGTATTTGTCCATTTTACACAATTTCTCTGGGACTACAATGGTGTCACAGTCATCCAGAGTCGCTAAAACCTCCCTGAGCAACAAGCGGAGGTGTTCAAGCTTAAATTTAAATGCTGTCATTTCAGAGTCAGACTGAAGTAATGCCTTCCCTGAATCAGAAATGTCACCCACAGATAGAAGCTTTCCTGCTTCGGCTTCTGTACATTGTGAGGGTAATATCAGACATAGCTACTAAAGCGTCAGAAAGCTCTGTATTTGTTCTAGCCCCAGAGCTGTCTCGCTTTCCTTGTAACCATGGCAGTTTGGACAATACCTCTGAAGGTATGATTCATAACTGCCGCCATGTCTTGTAAGGTAAACGCATTGGACGCGCCAGATGTACTTGGCGTCAATTGTGCGGGAGATATAGGTTCTGACACATTGGGAGAGCTAGGTGGTTTAACCTCCCTTTTGTCAGTCTGAGAAACCTCTGGTGATAAATCTTTAAAAGCCATAATATGGTCTTTATAACTTATAGAAAGGTCAGTGCATTTGGTACACATTCTAAGAGGGGGTTCCACAATGGCTTCTAAACATAATGAACAAGGAGTTTCCTCTATGTCAGACATGTTTAACAGACTAGTAATGAGACCAACAAGCTTGGAAAACACTTTAATAAATGTGAAAAAGCAATTAGACAAAAACGGTACTTTGCCTTTAAGAGAAAAAAACTACCACATAAACTGCAAAACAGTGATAAAAAGTAGTAAACTCTACAAAATTTTTACAGTGTGTATAAGAGACCAAAGCAGCATTGCACCCACTTGCAAATAGATGATTAACCCCTTAGGCCCCAAACCGGGTTAGAAAAACGGTAAAACCGTTAAACAGTCAAACACACTGCCACAGCTCTGCTGTGGCTCCTACCTGCCCTTAAACACGATTTTTGCAGGAAAAAACCCTCTATAGTGGTCCTAGATGCCAGAGGACTCCTTTAGGGAAGCTGGATGTCTCAGTCTGAATATCAACTGTGCAAAAATGGCGCGAAAATAGGCCCCTCCCACCATGTACTCAATGTCAGAGGGCCTTAAAAAAGTACTCCTAGGAGTAATCTAACAAGCCATGTGGAAAACTAGGCCCCAAATAAAGATTTATCACCCTCAGAGAAAAAAAGTTTTTTTCTGTAAGTTATGCAAACGTTTTTACACTAAGTAATATGTGAAATAACATGAATATTACCCTTATCTTGTAAGCATGATCCCAGTCGTTAAATCACTGTATCAGGCTTACCTCAAATATACCAGGCACTGTCAGCATTTTCTAGACCTTATCTCTCTAGAAAAAATATACTGAACATACCTCAAAGCAGGTGATCTGCATACAGTCCCCCCAACTGAAGTTTTCTTTGCATAATCTTCAGTTATGTGTGAGAACAGCAATGGACCTTAGTTACAAACCGCTAAGATCATCAACCTCCAGGCAGACTCTTCTTCCAATTTCTGCCTGAGAGTAAAACAGTACAACGCCGGTACCGTTTAAAAATAACAAATTCTTGATTGAAGGTAAAAACTACACTAAGTCACCACATATCTCTTGATACTTCCTTTCTTGTCGAGAGTTGCAAGAGAATGACTGGGGGTGGCAGTTAGGGGAGGAGCTATATAGACAGCTCTGCTGTGGGTGCCCTCTTGCAACTTCCTGTTGGGAAGGAGAATATCCCACAAGTAATGGATGAACCCGTGGACTGGATACACCTTTACAAGAGAAAAACACATCTATTATCTATATATTATTCTCAGGCTAATATTTGCTATAAATACATTATTCCATCAATGATTTATTTAGTGTTTAATGTACCTTTAAGACTTCTGGATTTTTCTCTACTCCTAGCATCCATGGAGGTATATACCCACTTAAATATGCCAAACTTAGTGTGAGAGAAAGTGTTAGTATACGCAACAAAGGCACAACATAACCATCCAAACCATTTAATATCATACTTTTAATGTCACCACCTTTATCACTCAGCTTAGTAACAAAAGTAAAGGCTTATCTTCTTGGTCTTTGATTTTCAATTACATTATATGCTAGCTGCTTTATAAACATTTTACATATACACAGAAAAATTAAAACATACATACAAAAAAACATAATGCTATAGATGTGCAAAATGTGCAAATCCTGGAATACAGGAGTGACCAAGTAGAGTGTCAGGAATGGGAGCAGAAAAAAAGCAGTAATGAACTTATAATTTTCATCCGTTATTGGATTTGGTCTTAACAGGTAAAATAATACATCCAAATATATTTGGAGGCACAGTTCACCTAACATAATGACCATGTTTTTACATTTCTACAGGTAAGTAAGCTACACATGCGTCTAAGAGCAGAATCCACACACTGAACTTTACACATTGTTCCACAACTCACTCTACGGTAGTGGTCACTGCTTCTTGAAAACAGATTGAATATGGTTTAATAGATCAACATGTAGTGCATGCATTGCCGATAGTGTAAACACAAAACCTTGGCGGACAAATGTCTAACAAGGTGTTATGTAATGTAGTAAAGCTTGGAGAGACTTCAGGGTGTCTCTAGAATCCCGTCCTCTGTTTCCAGCTCTGCCAACTGTCTCCGCAGCGCATTTACTTTAACCTGCAGCTCCTTGTTGTACTCTATAATGTGAATCATTTCTTCATAGGCATCTTCAACATACTTGGACGACCTATTCCAACGAAGGAAAACACCTGTAAAAGATGGAAAAACAAAATGAAAATTTCATCAGCATGGAAAAAACTAAACCCTGAGGATGCACTTGTCATGCAGTGAACATTTGTAATTTCATGATTCAGACCGAGCATATAATTTTAAACAACTTTGCTTCATTCATTTGGTGAAGGAACAGCAATGCACTACTGGGAGCTAGCTGTTCACATTGTATGAGTCAATAGCATCAGGCACAGATATGCTGCAACAAATCAGCAGCTAGCTCTCATTAGTGCATTGCTGCACCTACGTCTACCTTGCTATGCTTTTCGACAAACGATGCCAAAGGAACAAAGCAAACGAGAAACTTTTTGCTCTATATGAATCATGAAAGGTTAATCTGGACTTTACTGTTCCTTTAAGTTCAAGAATAATTTTATGGGCTATGCATAAACTATAAAAATAAAGGTATTGGTTTTATTGAATCAGGAAAATATGATTTGTACTCTCTGCTAGTAACTATTGTACATTACTGATAAACAATTGTGGTTCTGCACTACACAAGCTCACGTGAAAGGCAATATGGTTTAGGAGATTTAAAAATGAACTACGTACTGACAAATAAACTAAACAACATTCATATGATCTGGGGAACCTGTGTTTGCTTTCTTCAGCTGATCAGTGAAGTTGGTACTGTCAGCAAATACAGAATAAGCAAAAACATGATCCTGCACCGTCACACAGCTGTTACTACAGTCTGAGCTATAGGCATAAAAGCACAGCAGTGAATAGATATTACCTTACGTGACCCCAAACAACCATCATAGACACAAAATAAACAGCAAAGGAAATAAATGGTGGCCTGCTAGTGAATAGAATGACAGTATTCTCAAACAACTAATCACATTTTAATAAACATGACAGTTATTTTATATTTCATTGCATCTAAGAGTATTTAAAAAAAAAAAAAGTATAATTTTTTTTAAAACATAATTTATGTAAGAACGTACCTGATAAATTAATTTCTTTCATACTGGCAAGAGTCCATGAGCTAGTGACGTATGGGATATACATTCCTACCAGGAGGGGGCAAAGTTTCTCAAACCTCAAATACCTATAAATACACCTCCCACCACCACACCCACAACTCAGTTTAACGAATAGCCAAGAATTGAGGTGATAACACAAAGGAGTAAAACAGAATTTATGCTTACCTGATAAATTACTTTCTCCAACGGTGTGTCCGGTCCACGGCGTCATCCTTACTTGTGGGAATATCTCTTCCCCAACAGGAAATGGCAAAGAGTCCCAGCAAAAGCTGTCCATATAGTCCCTCCTAGGCTCCGCCCACCCCAGTCATTCGACCGACGGACAGGAGGGAAAAAAACAGGAGAAACCATAGGGTGCCGTGGTGACTGTAGTTAGAGAAAATAATTAATCAAACCTGATAAAAAACCAGGGCGGGCCGTGGACCGGACACACCGTTGGAGAAAGTAATTTATCAGGTAAGCATACATTCTGTTTTCTCCAACATTGGTGTGTCCGGTCCACGGCGTCATCCTTACTTGTGGGAACCAATACCAAAGCTTTAGGACACGGATGAAGGGAGGGAGCAAATCAGGTTACCTAAACAGAAGGCACCACGGCTTGCAAAACCTCCCAAAAATAGCCTCCGAAGAAGAAAAAGTATCAAATTTGTAAAATTTGGCAAAAGTGTGCAATGAAGACCAAGTCGCTGCCTTACATATCTGATCAACAGAAGACTCGTTCTTGAAGGCCCATGTGGAAGCCACAGCCCTAGTAGAGTGAGCTGTGATTCTTTCAGGAGGCTGCCGTCCGGCAGTCTCGTAAGCCAATCGGATGATGCTTTTAAGCCAAAAGAAAAAGAGGTAGCAGTCGCTTTTTGACCTCTCCTTTTACCAGAATAGACGACAAACAGAGAAGATGTTTGTCTGAACTCTTTTGTAGCTTCTAAATAGAATTTTAGAGCACGGACTACGTCTAAATTGTGTAACAAACGTTCCTTCTTTGAAACTGGATTCGGACACAAAGAAGGTACAACTATCTCCTGGTTAATATTTTTGTTGGAAACAACCTTTGGAAGAAAACCAGGCTTAGTACGCAAAACAACCTTATCTGAATGAAACACCAGACAGGGCGGAGAACACTGCAGAGCAGATAACTCAGAAACTCTTCTAGCAGAAGAAATAGCAACCAAAAACAAAACTTTCCAAGATAACAACTTAATATCTATGGAATGTAAAGGTTCAAACGGAACCCCTTGGAGAACTGAGATTAAAACTCCAGGGAGGAGTCAAACGTCTGTAAACAGGCTTAATCCTAACCAGAGCCTGAACAAATGCTTGAACATCTGGCACAGCTGCCAGTCGTTTGTGTAACAAGACAGATAAAGCAGAAATCTGTCCCTTTAGAGAACTCGCTGATAATCCCTTATCAAAACCCTCTTGTAGGAAGGAAAGGATCCTAGGAATCTTAATCTTACTCCATGAGAATCCCTTGGATTCACACCAACAGATATATCTTTTCCATATTTTATGGTAAATCTTTCTAGTTACAGGTTTTCTGGCTTGTACCAGAGTATCTATCACAGAATCCGAAAACCCACGCTTAGATAAAATCAAGAGTTCAATTTCCAAGCCGTCAGCTGGAGAGAGACTAGATTTGGATGTTCGAATGGACCCTGTACCAGAAGATCCTGTCTCAAAAGGTAGGTTCCATGGTGGAACCGATGACATATTCACCAGGTCTGCATACCAAGTCCTGCGTGGCCACGCAGGAGCTATCAAGATCACTGAGGCCGTCTCCTGCTTGATCCTGGTTACCAGCCTGGGAATGAGAGGAAACGGTGGAAACACATAAGCTAGGTTGAAGGTCCAAGGCGCTACTAGTGCATCCACTAGAGCCGCCTTGGGATCCCTGGATCTGGACCCGTAGCAAGGAACCTTGAAGTTCTGACGAGACGCCATCAGATCCATGTCTGGAATGCCCCATAATTGAGTTAATTGGGCAAAGATCTCCGGGTGAAGTTCCCACTCCCCCGGATGGAATGTCTGACGGCTCAGATAATCCGCCTCCCAGTTTTCCACTCCTGGGATGTGGATCGCAGATAAGTGGCAGGAGTGATCCTCTGCCCATTCTATTATTTTGGTCACTTCCCTCATCGCCAGGGAACTCCTTGTTCCCCCCTGATGATTGATATAAGCAACAGTCGTCATGTTGTCTGATTGGAATCTTATAAATCTGGCCTAGTTGAGGCCAAGCCCTGAGAGCATTGAATATCGCTCTCAGTTCCAGAATGTTTATCGGGAGAAGAGACTCTTCCCGAGACCATAGTCCCTGAGCTTTCAGGGATTCCCAGACCGCGCCCCAGCCTGCTAGACTGGCGTCGGTCGTGACGATGACCCACTCTGGTCTGCGGAAGCTCATTCCCTGGGACAAGTGGTCCAGGGTTAGCCACCAACGGAGTGAGTCTCTGGTTTTCTGATCTACTTGAATCACTGGAGACAAGTCTGTATAGTCCCCATTCCACTGTTTCAGCATGCACAGTTGTAATGGTCTTAGATGAATTTGCGCAAAAGGAACTATGTCCATTGCTGCAACCATCAACCCTACCACTTCCATGCACTGAGCTACGGAAGGACGTGGAATAGAATGAAGAACTTGACAAGCGTTTAGAAGCTTTGACTTTCTGACTTCTGTCAGGAAAATCCTCATTTCTAAAGAATCTATTATTGTTCCCAAGAAAGGAACTCTTGTTGACGGAGACAGGGAACTTTTTTCTATGTTCACCTTCCATCCGTGAGATCTGAGAAAGGCCAGAACGATGTCTGTGTGAGCCTTTGCCTTTGAAAGAGACGACGCTTGTATCAGAATGTCGTCCAAGTAAGGTACTACTGCAATGCCCCTTGGTCTTAGGACCGCTAGAAGGGACCCGAGTACCTTTGTGAAAATCCTTGGAGCAGTGGCTAACCCGAATGGGAGCGCCACAAACTGGTAATGTTTGTCCAGAAAGGCGAACCTTAGGAACTGATGATGATCCTTGTGGATAGGAATATGTAGATACGCATCCTTTAGATCCACGGTAGTCATAAATTGACCTTCCTGGATTGTAGGTAGAATCGTTCGAATGGTTTCCATTTTGAACGATGGAACCCTGAGAAATTTGTTTAGGATCTTTAAATACAGAATTGGTCTGAAAGTTCCCTCTTTTTTGGGAACCACAAACAGATTTGAGTAAAATCCCATTCCCTGTTCCGCCGTTGGAACTGGGTGTATCACTCCCATTTTTAACAGGTCTTCTACACAATATAAGAATGCCTGTCTCTTTATTTGGTTTAAGGATAAGTGAGATATGTGGAACCTTCCCCTTGGGGGTAGTTCCTTGAATTCCAGAAGATAACCCTGAGAAACTATTTCTAGTGCCCAGGGATCCTGAACATCTCTTGCCCAAGCCTGAGCAAAGAGAGAGAGTCTGCCACCTACTAGATCCGTTCCCGGATCGGGGGCTACTCCTTCATGCTGTCTTGTTAGCAGCAGCAGGCTTCTTGGCCTGCTTACCCTTGTTCCAGCCTTGCATGGGTTTCCAGGCTGGTTTGGTTTGTGAAGCATTCACCCTCTTGTTTAGAGGATGCGGAGTTGGAAGCCGGTCCGTTCCTGAAATTGCGAAAGGAACGAAAATTAGACTTATTCTTGGCCTTGAAAGGCCTATCTTGCGGGAGGGCGTGGCCCTTTCCCCCAGTGATGTCTGAGATAATCTCTTTCAATTCTGGTCCAAAGAGAGTTTTACCCTTGAAGGGGATATTAAGCAATTTTGTATTGGAAGATACATCCGCTGACCAAGATTTTAGCCAAAGCGCTCTGCGCGCCACAATTGCAAACCCTGAATTTTTCGCCGCTAATCTAGCTAATTGCAAAGCGGCATCTAAAATAAAAGAATTAGCCAACTTGAGTGCGTGAACCCTGTCCATAACCTCTTCATACGGAGTCTCTCTACTGAGCGACTTTTCTAGTTCCTCGAACCAGAACCACGCTGCCGTAGTGACAGGAACAATGCACGAAATGGGTTGCAGGAGGTAACCTTGCTGTACAAAAATCTTTTTAAGCAAACCCTCCAATTTTTTATCCATAGGATCTTTGAAAGCACTATTATCCTCGATAGGGATAGTAGTACGCTTGTTTAGAGTAGAAACTGCCCCCTCGACCTTAGGGACTGTCTGCCATAAGTCCTTTCTGGGGTCGACCATAGGAAATAATTTCTTAAATATAGGAGGGGGGACAAAAGGTATGCCGGGCTTCTCCCACTCTTTATTCACTATGTCCGCCACCCGCTTGGGTATAGGAAAAGCGTCGGGGTGCACCGGAACCTCTAGGAACTTGTCCATTTTGCATAATTTTTCTGGAATGACCAGGTTGTCACAATCATCCAGAGTAGATAACACCTCCTTAAGCAGTGCGCGGAGATGCTCTAATTTAAATTTAAATGTCACAACATCAGGTTCAGCCTGTTGAGAAATTTTTCCTAAATCTGAAATTTCCCCATCTGACAAAATCTCCCTCATGGCCCCTTCAGATTGGTGTGAGGGTATGACAGAGCAATTATCATCAGCGCCCTCCTGCTCTTCAGTGTTTAAAACAGAGCAATCGCGCTTTCTCTGATATGCAGGCATTTTGGATAAAATATTTGCTATGGAGTTATCCATTACTGCCGTCAATTGTTGCATAGTAATAAGCATTGGCGCGCTAGAAGTACTAGGGGCCTCCTGCGTGGGGAAAACTGGCATAGACACAGAAGGAGATGATGTAGAACTATGTCTACTCCCTTCATCTGATGAATCATCTTGGGCAACTTTACTATCTGTGGCAGTACTGTCCTTACTTTGTTTGGACGCTATGGCACAATTATCACACAATTTTGAAGGGGGAGACACATTGATCTTCAAACATATAGAACATAGCTTATCTGAAGGAGCAGACATGTTAAACAGGCTTAAACTTGTCAAGAAAGTACAAAAAAAAGTTTTAAAACAAAACCGTTACCGTCTCTTTAAATTTTAAACAGTGCACACTTTATTACTGAATATGTGAAAAAGTATGAAGGAATTGTTCAAAATTTACCCAATTTTCACCACAGTGTCTTAAAGCATTAAAAGTATTGCACGCCAATTTTCAGAGCATTAACCCTTAAAATAAAGAAACCGGAGACTGTTACAGTTTTAACCCCTCTACAGTCCCAGCTACAGCCTTTGCTGCGACTTTACCAAACCCAGGGGGGGAATACGATACCAAAAGAAGCCTTCTAGGAACTTATCCAACCACTTTCAGATCCACACACATGCATCTGCATGTCTTGCTCTCAAAAGTAACTGCGCAGTAATGGCGCGAAAATGAGGCTCAGCCTACAACTGGGAAGGCCCTTCCTGACTGGAAAGGTGTCTAACTCAGTGCCTGACGTTAAAAAAACGTTCCCCAAGCTTATAAGTGTGAATTTCAGGCATAAACATGTATAAAATGCTCAAATAAATCAATCGATTTTGCCCATAAAAGTGTCTACCAGTTTTATAGCCCATATTAAGCCCTTTATTCTGTTTGAGACTAAGAAAATGGCTTACCGGTCCCCATGAGGGGAAAATGACAGCCTTCCAGCATTACACAGTCTTGTTAGAAATATGGCTAGTCATACCTTAAGCAGAAAAGTCTGCTGTTTCCCCCAACTGAAGTTACTTCATCTCAACAGTCCTATGTGGAAACAGCAAACGATTTTAGTTACTGCTGCTAAAATCATCTTCCTCTCACAAACAGAAATCTTCCTCTTTTTCTGTTTCAGAGTAAATAGTACATACCAGCACTATTTTAAAATAACAAACTCTTGATAGTAGAATAAAAAAACTACAACTAAACACCACATACTCTTAACCATCTCCGTGGAGATGTTGCCTGTGCAACGGCAAAGAGAATGACTGGGGTGGGCGGAGCCTAGGAGGGACTATATGGACAGCTTTTGCTGGGACTCTTTGCCATTTCCTGTTGGGGAAGAGATATTCCCACAAGTAAGGATGACGCCGTGGACCGGACACACCAATGTTGGAGAAAAAAGCATAAAAAAAAAAATCCTGATAAATGGAATGGACATGAAATGACCTTAACAAAAAGGCATAATAGTCCTTACAATCGCCAACTTAAAAGTTGAGACTCTAACAAAACAATATAAAAGTCTTCAGATCCAAGAATTGACTGAATAAACCTTTCTTCTTAGGGACAAAGAATAGAATAGAAACCCAAATCCTGTTCCTGCAAAAAGAATTGGCATAATCAGTCCTAAAAAAAAAAAATACACAGTGTACTGAGAAAGAAAGATTTTTCCCATAGGAGGTCTCATTCTAAAAATCTATTCAAAAACCCTAAGAATAATATAGAATTTAGACTGAGTTTATCCAAAAAAATTTAATCTGCCCCCCACCAGAAGGACTGGTTTGAGAACCGCACCTTCATGCAGTCTAATAACTAGTAATTATATAGCGTTTTTCTCCCAGAATGATACAAAAAAACTCTTCAGTGCTTACACTTGGAGTTAACCAAATTAGCAGCTGATAAAAACAGTAGTTATTATTACCCAAATAAATGGTACACAATAAATTGACCACAAAGGCCAAAGGGCTGTATTAACCCTGCCGGGAAATTAATCTATGACCCTTGGATCTAGAACAAGCATTTGTAGTCAGGACATTCACCAACTGATCTACATCACCCAACTAAAAGTAGGGCAGAAAAAAAACCTCTAAACTTTCAGAAATAGTGGAGATAATAGAAATCAAACAAATTATCCTAACAAGAGAGAGATAATAAAATATATTTGAAATCATAATAATAGATATAGTAAACATAATTAAATGAATACATCTAAAGTAAATAAATAGAGTTAAATACTTGAGAATCTGTAACTGCTTATGCTAACTGTTCAACAAAGGATGAGAGAACAGTAATGTCAGCCACAGATAAAGCTGAGCTAAAAATATAAAAACAGTATGTGAATATGCTCTACTAAGGTTATATTCAAATTGAATAGGAAAAAACCTTAAAAAGTAAAAATGTTAAAATCCAGATTTTTAAAGAATTATTAACCTACGGCTAGATTTAGAGTTTTGCGGCCAAAGGGGTGCATTAGCTACGCATGTTTTTTCCCCCCGCACCTTTTAAATAACGCTGGTATTTGAAGTTCTCTGAAGGGCTGCGTTAGGCTCCAAAAAGGGAGCATAGAGCAAAATTTACCGCCACTTCAACTCTAAATACCAGCGTTGCTTACGGTAGCGGCCATCTTGAAAAACGTGCTCGTGCACGATATCCCCATAGGAAACAATGGGGCAGTTTGAGCTGAAAAAAAACCTAACACCTGCAAAAAAGCAGCGTTTAGCTCCTAACGCAGCCCCATTGTTTCCTATGGGGAAACACTTCCTAAGTCTGCTCCTAACACGAACCCCGAGTCTAAACACCTCTAACCTTACACTTATTAACCCCTAATCTGCCGCCCCCGCTATCGCTGACACCTGCATTTTATTATTAACCCCTAATCTGCCGCTCCGTACACCGCCGCCACCTACATTATACCTATGTACCCCAATCTGCTGCCCCTAACATCGTCGACCCCTATATTATATTTATTAACCCCTAATCTGCCCCCCAACGTCGCCGCTACCTTACCTACACTTATTAACCCCTAATCTGCCGACCGGACCTCGCCACTACTCTAATAAATGTATTAACCCCTAAAGCTAAGTCTAACCCTAACACTAACAGCCCCCTAAGTTAAATATAATTTAAATCTAACGAAATAAATTAACTCTTATTAAATAAATTATTCCTATTTAAAGCTAAATACTTACCTGTAAAATAAACCCTAATATAGCTACAATATAACTAATAATTACATTGTAGCTATTTTAGGATTTATATTTATTTTACAGGCAACTTTGTATTTATTTTAACTAGGTACAATAGCTATTAAATAGTTATTAACTATTTAATAGCTACCTAGTTAAAATAATTACAAAATTACCTGTAAAATAAATCCTAACCTAAGTTACAATTAAACCTAACACTACACTATCAATAAATAAACTAAACTACCTACAAGTACCTACAATTAAATCAACTAAACTAAATTACAAAAAAAAAAAAAATTACAAAAAATAAAAAAAGAATACAAGAATTTTAAACTAATTACACCTACTCTAAGCCCCCTAAAAAAATAACAAAGCCCCCCAAAATAAAAAAAAATGCCCTTCCCTATTCTAAAATAAAAAGTTAACAGCTCTATTACCTTACCAGCCCTTAAAAGGGCCTTTTGCGGGGCATGCCCCAAAGAAAACAGCTCTTTTGCCTGTAAAAAAAACATACAATACCCCCCCCAACATTACAACCCACCACCCACCACCCACATACCCCTAATCTAACCCACCCAAACCCCCCCTTAAAAAAACCTAACACTAAGCCCCTGAAGATCTTCCTACCTTATCTTCACCCAGCCGGGTATCACCGATCCGTCCAGAAGAGGGTCCGAAGCCTTCATCCTATCCGGGAAGAAGAGCTTCTCCAGAGGGTCCGAAGTCTTCATCCTATCCGGGCAGAAGAGGACATCCGGACCGGCAGACATCTTCATCCAGGCGGCATCCTCTATCTTCTTCCTTTAAATGACGTCATCCAAGATGGTGTCCCTCGAATTCCGATTGGCTGATAGGATTCTATCAGCCAATCGGAATTAAGGTAGGAAAAATCTGATTGGCTGATTGAATCAGCCAATCAGATTGAGCTCGCATTCTATTGGCTGATCGGAACAGCCAATAGAATGCGAGCTCAATCTGATTTGCTGATTGGATCAGCCAATCGGATTGAACTTGAATCTGATTGGCTGATTCAATCAGCCAATCAGATTTTACCTACCTTAATTCCGATTGGCTGATAGAATCCTATCAGCCAATTGGAATTCGAGGGACGCCATCTTGGATGACGTCACTTAAAGGAACCTTCATTCCGCGTCGGCTGCTTCAAGATGGTCCCGCTCCGCGCCGGATGGAAGAAGATAGAAGATGCCACCTGGATGAAGATGTCTGCCGGTCTGGATGTCCTCTTCTGCCCGGATAGGATGAAGGCTTCGGACCCTCTGGAGGAGCTCTTCTGCCTGGATAGGATGAAGACTTCGGACCCTCTTATGGACGGATCGGTGATAACCGGCTGGGTGAAGATAAGGTAGGAAATATGTGGGTGGTGGGTTGTAATGTTGGGGGGGGTATTGTATGTTTTTTTTTACAGGCAAAAGAGCGGTTTTCTTTGGGGCATGCCCCGCAAAAGGCCCTTTTAAGGCCTGGTAAGGTAATAGAGCTGTTAACTTTTTATTTTAGAATAGGGTAGGGCATTTTTTTTATTTTGGGGGGCTTTGTTATTTTTTTAGGGGGCTTAGAGTAGGTGTAATTAGTTTAAAATTCTTGTATTCTTTTTGTATTTTTTGTATTTTAGTGTTTGTTTGTTTTTGTAATTTAGTTTAGTTGATATAATTGTAGGTAATTGTAGGTAGTTTAGTTAATTTATTGATAGTGTAGTGTTAGGTTTAATTGTAACTTAGGTTAGGATTTATTTTACAGGTAATTTGGTAATTATTTTAACTAGGTAGCTATTAAATAGTTATTAACTATTTAATAGCTATTGTACCTAGTTAAAATAAATACAAAGTTGCCTGTAAAATAAATATAAATCCTAAAATAGCTACAATATAATTATTCGTTATATTGTAGCTATATTAGGGTTTATTTTAAAGGTAAGTATTTAGCTTTAAATAGGAATAATTTATTTAATAAGAGTTAATTTATTTCGTTAGATAAAAATTATATTTAACTTAGGGGGGTGTTAGTGTTAGACTTAGCTTTAGGGGTTAATACATTTATCAGAGTAGCGGCGAGGTCCGGTCGGCAGATTAGGGGTTAATAAGTGTAGGTAGGTAGCGGCGACGCTGGGAGGTGCAGATTAGGGGTTAATAAATATTATGTAGGTGTCGGCGATATTAGGGGCAGCAGAATAGGGGTACATAGGGATAATGTAGGTGGCGGCGGTGTGCGGTCGGCAGGTTAGGGGTTACATTTTTTTTATTATAGTGGCGACGATGTGGGGGGACCTCGGTTTAGGGGTACATAGGTAGTTTATGGGTGTTAGTGTACTTTAGAGCACAGTAGTTAAGAGCTTTATGAACCGGCGTTAGCCCATAAAGCTCTTAACTCCTGACTTTTTTCTGCAGCTGGAGTTTTGTCGTTAGATGTCTAACGCTCACTTCAGCCAAAACTCTAAATACCGGCGTTAGGAAGATCCCATTGAAAAGATAGGATACGCAATTGGCGTAAGGGGATCTGCGGTATGGAAAAGCCACGGCTGGAGAGTGAGCGTTAGACCCTTTCCTGACTGACTCTAAATATCAGCGGGCGGCCAAAACCAGCGTTAGGACCCCTTAACGCTGGTTTTGACGGCTAACGCAGAACTCTAAATCTAGGCGATAGTTAATAGGAGGACTAGACTCCTAAAACCTATAAATAGAAAAACTTCCTTAACAAAGAACAAAAAAATGTTCAAATGAAAAATAAGGAGAATTTTTAACAAACTGTCTGATACAGGATCCTTTCAGCCAAAGAAACCTTCATCAGTAGAATAAACTTAAGAATGCTGTCTGTCAGAACAAAATTAATTAAATCTTAATTTTGAAAAGACCTTGTAAGTTTACTTAAAAGGCATAATAGCAGTCATAACCTTTTATGATATAAGCAATAACATGTGATGTTTGCAGATGAAATCAAGTACATGAACTGAATATGAAAAAACAAAATTTATGCTTACCTGATAAATTTCTTTCTCTTGTGGTGTATCCAGTCCACGGATTCATCCATTACTTGTGGGATATTCTCCTTCCCAACAGGAAGTTGCAAGAGGACACCCACAGCAGAGCTGTCTATATAGCTCCTCCCCTAACTGCCATTCGACCGAAGACAAGCAAGAAAAAAGGAGAAACTATAGGGTGCAGTGGTGACTGTAGTTTAAAAATAAAAAACACCTGCCTTAAAGTGACAGGGCGGGCCGTGGACTGGATACACCACAAGAGAAAGAAATTTATCAGGTAAGCATAAATTTTGTTTTCTCTTGTAAGGTGTATCCAGTCCACGGATTCATCCATTACTTGTGGGATACCAATACCAAAGCTTTAGGACACGGATGAAGGGAGGGACAAGGCAGGTACTTAAACGGAAGGCACCACTGCCTGTAAGACCTTTCTCCCAAAAATAGCCTCCGAAGAAGCAAAAGTATCAAATTTGGAAAATTTGGAAAAAGTATGAAGCGAAGACCAAGTTGCCGCCTTACAAATCTGTTCAACAGAGGCCACATTTTTAAAAGCCCATGTGGAAGCTACCGCTCTAGTAGAATGAGCTGTAATTCTTTCAGGAGGCTGCTGGCCAGCAGTCTCATAAGCTAAGCGAATTATGCTTCTTAGCAAAAAAGAAAGAAGTTGCCGAAGCCTTTTGGCCTCTCCTCTTTCCAGAGTAGACAAAAAAAAAATGCAGATGTTTGACGAAAATCCTTAGTAGCTTGCAAATAAAACTTTAAAGCACGAACCACGTCAAGATTGTGTAACAGACGTTCCTTCCTGGAAGAAGGATTAGGACACAGTGACGGAACAACAATTTCCTGATTGATATTCCTATTAGATACTACCTTAGGAAGAAAAACATAATTTATGTAAGAACTTACCTGATAAATTCATTTCTTTCATATTAGCAAGAGTCCATGAGCTAGTGACGTATGGGATATACATTCCTACCAGGAGGGGCAAAGTTTCCCAAACCTTAAAATGCCTATAAATACACCCCTCACCACACCCACAATTCAGTTTAACGAATAGCCAAGAAGTGGGGTGATAAGAAAAAAGTGCGAAAGCATATAAAATAAGGAATTGGAATAATTGTGCTTTATACAAAAAAATCATAACCACCACAAAAAAGGGCGGGCCTCATGGACTCTTGCTAATATGAAAGAAATGAATTTATCAGGTAAGTTCTTACATAAATTATGTTTTCTTTCATGTAATTAGCAAGAGTCCATGAGCTAGTGACGTATGGGATAATGACTACCCAAGATGTGGATCTTTCCACGCAAGAGTCACTAGAGAGGGAGGGATAAAATAAAGACAGCCAATTCCTGCTGAAAATAATCCACACCCAAAATAAAGTTTAATGAAAAACATAAACAGAAGATTCAAACTGAAACCACTGCCTGAAGTACTTTTCTACCAAAAACTGCTTCAGAAGAAGAAAACACATCAAAATGGTAGAATTTAGTAAAAGTATGCAAAGAGGACCAAGTTGCTGCTTTGCAAATCTGATCAACCGAAGCTTCATTCCTAAACGCCCAGGAAGTAGAAACTGACCTAGTAGAATGAGCTGTAATCTTCAAGGCGGAATTTTACCCGACTCGACATAGGCATGATGAAATAAAGATTTCAACCAAGATGCCAAAGAAATGGCAAAAGCTTTCTGGCCTTTTCTAGAACCGGAAAAGATGACAAATAGACTAGAAGTCTTTCGGAAAGACTTAGTAGCTTCAACATAATAATACAAAGCTCTAACAGCATCCAAGAATGCAATGATTTCTCCTTAGAATTCATAGGATTAGGACACAAAGAAGGAACCACAATTTCTCTACTAATGTTAGAATTCACAACCTTAGGTAAAAAATTCAAAAGAAGTTTGCAGTAACGCCTTATCCTGATGAAAAATCAGAAAAGGAGAATCACAAGAAAGAGCAGATAATTCAGAGACTCTTCTGGTAGAAGAGATGGCCAAAAGAAACAAAACTTTCCAAGAAAGTAATTTAATGACCAAAGAATACATGGGTTTAAAAGGAGGAGCTTGAAGAGCCCCCAGAACCAAATTCAAACTCCAAGGAGGAGAAATTGACTTAAAGACAGGTTTTATACGAACCAAAGCTTGTACAAAACAATGAATATCAGGAAGATTAGCAAACTTTCTGTGAAAAAGAACAGAAAGAGCAGAGATTTGTCCATTCAAGGAACTTGCGGACAAACCGTTATCTAAACCATCCTGAAGAAAATGTAAAATTCTCGGTATTCAAAAAGAATGCCAAGAAAATGATGAGAAAGGCACTAAGAAAACATAATTTATGTAAGAACTTACCTGATAAATTAATTTCTTTCATATTAGCAAGAGTCCATGAGCTAGTGACGAATGGGATATACATTCCTACCAGGAGGGGCAAAGTTTCCCAAACCTCAAAATGCCTATAAATACACCCCTCACCACACCCACAAATCAGTTTAACGAATAGCCAAGAAGTAGGGTGATAAGAAAAAAGTGCGAAAGCATATAAAATAAGGAATTGGGGGGGGCGGAGCTTGGCCGCACAGAGTAATGGCCGCTGCTTAGCATAGCTCTTAGGCCGTAATCCTCCAGACAGGCACTCATACCTGAAAAAGCAGAGCCCAAAGAGCAGAATAATTGACAGAAGGGTGCATCAACAAGAAGAGACCGCAACTAGGCAAGAAGTGATCACCGCTGCTAAACCAGAACACCGGAGCGGCATACTGAGAGCCGCGACATAGAGAAGCCTGCAGGGTTGCGGCCGTCACGTGGGCACCAGCCAAACGCGATCACAGCAAGGCATATGTAACGGACCGCAGAGCGGTCATCAAACACCCCCGCAGGACACTGAGACTCACTGCCACATAGAATTATAAGACAGAAGTGAAAGGGGTCATGTGAGTACTTACCGGCATAACACGAAAGCGGTACTGGAGGGTCACAAAGAGATCTAGGCCCTGCAGCTGCAATTACAAGCACCGGAGGTCAGCGAGAGGAAAAGCGGGACTATAACTTTAAAACAAAGGTAATAAATATCCCTTAACCACGCATAAACCCAAACACTGGGCACAAAAACAATACAAGAAAACATACATAACAGGGGGTAAAAATGTATACAAAGCAAGTTTATTGTACACCGTAATTATCAAAAGACCCTAACTGATTACCAGATATCAGTGAGAAAGAGAAGTGATAGACTTGCAGAGAAGTAAATTAACCATAATAAGCTTAATAATATCCGTGAACAGACAAGGGGTTAACTCAATACTGAAAAGACACAAATCTTGTTATCATTTGCCTCTACATAGAATATAACAAAATACAATAACTTGAATGGCAAGCAGACTTTCACCACATTTTGTGCTGCAGTAACAAACATAACAACTGAGTGCACTAAAGCAGGAAAAGGACTAACTGTTGGGTATGCCAGCAAAAAAAATAAAAACAGATACTACAACTAAAGCAAAAAAAATAAATCAGTATTTAAAACCAATAGATAATACCCCACAGAACAAAGAGCAAACAGAAGAAATGGCGCAGACAAAAGATCAATTAACAGGGTCCCAACAGGAGAACAAAACAGGAGAAATTACTAAAGCAGATTTAATGCAGCTAGCAACAAAAGATGACATCAGAGCAGCAATGACTGATATGCGTGATATGTTCAACGAAATTAAGAAAGACATCAAGAAAGTAGAGCGTAAGTTCAATACCCTAGAGGAAAGTCACGACACTGCCATACAAGACATACATCACCTTTCCCAATTAACATATAACCAAGACGAAATTATACAAAACCTTATGGAAAAGGTAGAACATCTAGACAATAGGGGGCGCCGCAACAATCTGAGAATCAGAGGAGTACCAGAGAGTATACTTCCAGCAGCAATACCCGGCTACCTGCAAGACCTCTTCAGAACTGTGAAAGGTAACAACACATCGCCAGAGATAGTACTGGAAAGAGCTCATAGGGCGCTAAGGCCCAAACCGCCTGCAAAAGCACCACCAAGAGACATCATAGTGAAATTTCTCAGTTTCCCAGACAAAGAGGAAGTTCTAAGGCATGCCAGGCAGAAGAACCAACTCACGCATGCCGGTATAGCAATACAAATATTTACAGACTTAAGTCCCACCACATTACAAAAACGTAGAGATCTACAGTTCGTGACCTCAGTTCTGAGATCGCAGAAAATTCCGTACCGCTGGGGATTCCCAGTGAGCCTCACTGCCACGAGGGGAGACAAGTCGGCAACGCTTCGCCATATGGAGGATCTTACAACGTTTTGTGAAATATTAAAGATACAAGTCCCGACGCCCTCAGAGAATACGACAACGGGAGCACGAAGACCAACAGGACAAGACAGGGAAGACCACAACAAAAATACCCCATTGCAGCAAGCGACCTCTTCAATGAGAGACATTATTACATAAAGGACTCTACCACTTGAGGCTAAGCCTGCCCACAACGGACAGATAAGTATAATAGTGACATTAGATGTTTTCTTTTTCATGTAACGCATATCAAAGCTTACAAATGTAACAACAGGTTTATCTATATAAAAAAAAAAAAAAAAAAAAAAAAAAAAAAAAAAAAAAAAAGTTATATGTTCAAGTTAAGCAGAATAGCACCCTGGTTGATTAAACGTAACACTCTGCTAGTATAATTGATAATTCATGCATATCTGAGTGCCACTGGAGGAGACGGCCACTGCCTCCAACTATTACATTAGAATCAAGATAGTTGAAGACTGTCTAGTACCCATTAGGTATACACGGTATTCAATATCGACTGTTGATAGTATCTTTAATATTTATATTTTGTTTTTTTTAAAAAGTGCATTGTTTATATTTGAGCATTGTTACTGAGACTGTTAATTGCACCACTGACCAATCCCCTTTCTACCCTACCCCCATCTACCCTAGACATATAATAACACAGACAATAACGAAACAGACACACAGTTAGGAGACCCGCGTCCACTAATCACTATACATATTATAACAGCACAGAGATAAATAAAACGCAACTCACTAAGGGAAAATGTGCAAATCAACCACGGTACATCCTGTAAACCTGACCACAATAAATGTAAAAGGGTTTAATGTGCCCCAAAAAAGATCTATAATCCTAACAGACTTACATAAACAGAAGGGCGACATAATCCTGTTACAAGAAACGCATTTCAAAAAGGGAGCAGAGCCAAAATGGCACCACCCAACTTACCCCACTGCATACTTCTCTTCTGGACCGACTAAAAAAAATGGTGTGGGGATACTGATAAAGCAGAGCGTCCCCCTAGAAATTAGGCAGATAGAAAAAGACAAGGAAGGGAGATTACTCATACTGACAGGCCTTTTATATGGCCAGCCCATTACTATTGTCAATGCCTACTTCCCAAACAGACAGCAATCCACATTCATGCGTAGCATATCAGGGAAAATCCTAGATGCAGCAAAAGGCGTAGTGTTCCTGGGAGGAGACTTCAACACCCCTCTCAACCCAGAGTTAGACACATCAGAAGGTTCCACAAACCTACCAAAGAGGGACATCAAACAAATCAATAACCAAATACAGTCCCTAGCACTGCACGACATATGGCGTTTATTGAATCCTACAACACGGGATACACCTTTTACTCACAACCCACACAAACGATACACCAGGATAGACTACATCCTCACAGACTCAATAGGACTTAACACTCATCAAAAATGTGACAATACATTCGGCTACATGGTCAGATCACGCACCAGTTACGTGCCAAATCATTTGGCCCAATAGCCCGTAGTCCCCCATACATCTGGAGGCTGGAAGATGGACTGCTAGACCACCCCATCATCCAAACCAATATAGAAAAAACACTAATAGAATACTTTCAAATAAACACGACTCCAGACACAACTTGGGCAAACATATGGGAAGCACACAAATGTGTCATAAGGGGGGAGCTATTAAAATACAAAGCGAACCTCCTCAAACAACATAGAATTTAATATGATAGCCTCCTCACGAACTACAGCATTTAGAGACCTCACATAAGCTAAATCCAAAAGACACTGCATTGGGTATAAGACTGACAGAAGCTAGACTAGAGCTGAACACACTCCTTCAAAAAGAGCAGCAAGCGAAAACACTTAAACTGCAACAGAAATACTATGAACAGGGTAACAAGGCAGGGAAATTACTTGCCAGAATGTTGAAACGCAAGCGCCTCAAAACACACATCCACAAATTAAAAACCAAATCAGGACAGACCAAACACGACAGTCTATCCATGGTAGAGGAGTTCAGCACTTACTACTCGTCGTTATATAACATCTCCGCAGACACAACTAGGAAAGAAGACAGGGTAATAAAAAACAACTCATCTCTGAATATATCAACAAAGCACACATTCCTAATGCTAGAACGACGCCCAATCACAAACGCTAGATGCACCAATCAACTTTAAAGAAGTACAAATAGCAATTAAATCACTACCCTCAGGTAAAAGTCCAGGCCCAGACGGGTTTAGCACAAGGGTATTATAAAAAATACATTCATATACTAGCACCGAGGATGGTAGAGATTTTTACTCTGTAGAAAACTCGGAGGGGATTCCCAACTTCGATGCTAGAGGCCCACATAACGGTACTACCAAAACCTGGTAGAACACCAGACATCACCAGAAAACTTCAGGCCCATCTCCCTACTAAATACTGATGTGAAGATTTACGCTAGAATTCTTGCAAACAGGTTGAATTCCCTTCTAACCACAATTAATAGCCACAGATCAGGTGGGTTTTATACCCGGGAGGGAGGCAAGGGACAACACCCTCAAAATATTACAACTAATCACACTAGCACAGAATACCCAACAAGAAATGGCTTTTGGTCTCAACGGACGCAGAAAAAGCCTTCGACAGGGTGGACTGGGATTTTCTCAGGGCCACCCTGCGGGGTATGAACATAGGCGAAAAACTTTATAGGAAAAATCTTCTCATTGTATTCCAACCCAACAGCAAAAGTTAAAGCTAACTCAGTCCTTATCCAGACCTTTCAAAATCAGCAATGGTACACGGCAGGGCTGCCCACTTTCACCCATACTATTCGCAATCTCCATAGAAGTACTAGCATGTAACATAAGAAATAATCAGAATATCAAAGGTGTACATACTAAAGAAAGCGAATACAAATTAGCAATGTACGCTGATGACGTACTTCTAACACTAACGAATATTGATAAATCATTACCAGCGCTACTAAAAACATTAGAAGAATATGGCAAATTGTCAAATTTCCACTTAAATTTAAATAAATCAGAACTGCTTAATATCAGTGCCCCGACACACATATTAAACGAGGTAAGGAAAACATGTCCCATCAAATATCAACCGACACAATTAAAATACTTAGGAATACTAATCACACGCAATACACAAGACCTACTCTCTGCAAACTACAGACTACTATTAAAAGAAATAACAAATGACCTCTCACGATGGAAGAATAAAATCATCTCATGGATAGGAAGGATACATGTTATAAAAATGAATGTGCTCCCCCGCATACTCTATATATTACAGACATTGCCGATACCAATGACGACAGACTACCTCTCCCAAATAAAACATAACATAGAGCAATTCATCTGGGATGGAATTAATCCAAGGGTACCAAGGAAAACACTGCACATGACAAGAGATAATGGGGGATTGGGGCTACCGGACATAAAAAAGTACAGATTAGCCACGCTGATACAAAGGATAGTCGATTGGAGCCATAACTCCGGGTCCAAACAGTGGATCCAAATAGACAGAGAAATATTGCAGATAGGGAACGCAGGCTGGTTAGCATGGCTTCAGGCAAAACATAGACCTAACATTATTAAGAAGTTCCCATTACTGGAGGAGCTATTCACCCAGTGGGATGCTCTAATAAACACTAACTCAAATGTCACTACTAGACCCGCACCATTAACACCATTGTTAGCAAATCCAGAAATACCTTCTATAATACAGGCTAACATCAAACCAGGAGATGCACCACATTTGAAGGATTACATAATCAAAAGCATTCTGTCAGGAGAAAAGGTAATCCCATGTGAGGAATTAGCGACAATAACAGGGGACACACCACTAAACTGGTTTAAGCATGCACAAATGTCACACTACATAAAAATGCATAAACAAAAGCCCAGCATGATGAGACAACTTACTCCGTTTGAAACATTGTGCACATTATCACACTACCCCAGACCACATAGTATCAAAACTATATAAAATGCTCCTCACTATAGAAGGGGAACAACTCCCTTCCTACTGCTATAAATGGCATAAGGAACTACACATAGATCTAGAACACGCAAAATGGTTAAAGATATTTCGAAACCATAAGAAAGCCTCAGTTTCAGCCAAAACGCAAGAAACTAATTTCAAATTCTTGTCCCGCTGGTACCTCACACCAGTGAGACTTCAAAAAATTTACAAGCAAGCTAATAGCCAATGCTGGAGAGGCTGTGGAGAGAAAGCAGATATGTATCACGTGTGGTGGGGGTGCGAGAGAGTTAGAACCTTCTGGGGAGACATAATAAAACACATTAGCAAAATATTAGACACAAAGATACCGGATGACCCCAGTTTGTTACTGCTTCATGACATCCAAACCTAAAAGATGAGGTAAAACGGAACTTACTGTTTGTCATGCTTAATAGCGCAAAAGCGCTTATACCTCTAAAATGGAAATCACACAGAAGTACCCGATATAATAATATGGAAACAGCAGGTAGAACAACAACTCATCATGGAAGATACCATTTCCTCAAAATAGGCAAAATAGACACACACGAATACAATGACTCTAAGATGGAATGCGCACAAGGACAGCGGCTAGACTAAGTACAGACTCCGTGACAACATCTTCAGACTTTGTAAATTCATAACAAATACTATACCAAACACTTAGACACAGGGGTTAATGACAAAACAAGCGGGCCCCCAGAATACTATTAAGCAGATACAACCACAGGAACATTACACTTACACTTCTAACCCCCCCCTCCTTCTCCCATCCCCCATCCCACTTATGTATATAAAAATATATAAATATAAATTTTTCACACTAGTCTTATAGAAATGTTTACAATGTTTACATGCAAAGGAAAAAAAAAAAGAAAAAAGAAAGGAAAGGAAAGCAGATTATCCAACTTGCCCGCGCTCCTTTCCAAGCTATGGACAATCGGACTTTGACCCATGAGTGGTCAAGTAATATACCAATGAGTGCGGTAAAGGGATCACCTTAAGCTTTACGAAGAACTATAAACTCAAGTGGGCCACGCCTACTTTTGCAAACCTTAGCTCAGCAAGAGGTTTAGAATATACTCAAGATGTTATAATAAAATACGGCTCACATTGTAACTCGAGCCCAGTTTTGTACCTTAATACGTTTTTCCAATAAAGCTCCTTTGAAAAAAAAAAAAAAAAAAAAAAAAAAATAAGGAATTGGAATAATTGTGCTTTATACAAAAAAATCATAACCACCACAAAAAGGGTGGGCCTCATGGACTCTTGCTAATATGAAAGAAATGAATTTATCAGGTAAGTTCTTACATAAATTATGTTTTCTTTCATGTAATTAGCAAGAGTCCCATGAGCTAGTGACGTATGGGATAATGACTACCCAAGATGTGGATCTTTCCACGCAAGAGTCACTAGAGAGGGAGGGATAAAATAAAGACAAGCCAATTCCTGCTGAGATAATCCACACCCAAAATAAAGTTTAATGAAAAACATAAGCAGAAGATTCAAACTGAAACCGCTGCCTGAAGTACTTTCTACCAAAAACTGCTTCAGAAGAAGAAAATACATCAAAATGGTAGAATTTAGTAAAAGTATTCAAAGAGGACCAAGTTGCTGCTTTGCAAATCTGATCAACCGAAGCTTCATTCCTAAACGCCCAGGAAGTAGAAACTGACCTAGTAGAATGAGTTGTAATCCTTTGAGGCGGAGTTTTACCCGACTCAACATAGGCATGATGAAATTAAAGATTTCAACCAAGATGCCAAAAAAATGCAGAAGCTTTCTGCCTTTTCTAGAACCGGAAAAGATACAAATAGTTAATTCACAACCTTAGGTAAAAATCAAAAGAAGTTCGCAACACCGCCTTATCCTGATGAAAAATCAGAAAGGAGACTCACAAGAAAGAGCAGATAATTCAGAGACTCTTCTGGCAGAAGAGATCGCCAAAAGGAACAAAAACTTTCCAAGAAAGTAATTAATGTCCAATGAATGCATGGGTTCAAAAGGAGGAGCTTGAAGAGCCCCCAGAACCAAATTCAAACTCCAAGGAGGAGAAACTGACTTAATGACGGGTTTTATACGAACCAAAGCTTGTACAAAACAATGAATATCAGGAAGATTAGCTAATCTTTCTGTGAAAAAGAACAGAAAGAGCAGAGATTTGTCCTTTCAAGGAACTTGCGGACAAACCTTTATCTAAACCATCCTGAAGAAACTGTAAAATTCTCGGAATTCTAAAAGAATGCCAAGAAAAATGATGAGAAAGACACCAAGAAATATAAGTCTTCCAGACTCTATAATATATCTCTCTAGATACAGATTTACGAGCCTGTAACATAGTATTAATCACAGAGTCAGAGAAACCTCTTTGACCAAGAATCAAGCGTTCAATCTCCATACCTTTAAATTTAAGGATTTGAGATCCTGATGGAAAAAAAGGACCTTGCCGACAGAAGGTCTGGTCTTAACGGAAGAGTCCACGGTTGGCAAGAGGCCATCCGGACAAGATCCGCATACCAAAACCTGTGAGGCCATGCCGGGAGCTACCAGCAGAACAAACGAGCATTCCTTCAGAATCTTGGAGATTACTCTTGGAAGAAGAACTAGAGGCGGAAAGATTTAGGCAGGATGATACTTCCAAGGAAGTGATAATGCATCCACTGCCTCCGCCTGAGGATCCCGGGATCTGGACAGATACCTGGGAAGTTTCTTGTTAGAGATGAGACGCCATCAGATCTATTTCTGGAAGTTCCCACATTTGAACAATCTGAAGAAATACCTCTGGGTGAAGAGACCATTCGCCCGGATGCAACGTTTGGCGACTGAGATAATCCGCTTCCCAATTGTCTATACCTGGGATATGAACCGCAGAGATTAGACAGAGCTGGATTCCGCCCAAAAAAACCAGAATTCGAGATACTTCTTTCATAGCCAGAGGACTGTGAGTCCCTCCTTGATGATTGATGTATGCACAGTTGTGACATTGTCTGGTCTGTAAACAAATGAACGATTCTCTCTTCAGAAGAGGCCAAGACTGAAGAGGCTCTGAAAATTGCACGGAGTTCCAAAATATTGATCGGTAATCTCACCTCCTGAGATTCCCAAACTCCTTGTGCCGTCAGAGATCCCCACACAGCTCCCCAACCTGTAAGACTTGCATCTGTTGAAATTACAGTCCAGGTCGGAAGAACAAAAGAAGCCCCCTGAATTAAACGATGGCGATCTGTCCACCACGTCAGAGAGTGTCGTATATCGGTTTTAAAGATATTAATTGAGATATCTTTGTGTAATCCTTGCACCCATTGATTCAGCATACAGAGCTGAAGAGGTCGCATGTGAAAACGAGCAAAGGGGATCGCGTCCGATGCAGCAGTCCATAAGACCTAGAATTTCCATGCATAAGGCTACCGAAGGGAATGATTGTGACTGAAGATTTCGACAAGCTGAAATCAATTTTAGGGACGTCTCTTGTCTGTCAAAGACAGAGTCATGGACACTGAATCTATCTGGAAACCCAGAAAGGTTACCCTTGTCTGAGGAATCAATGAACTTTTTAGTGAATTGATCCTCCAACCATGATCTTGAAGAAACAACACAAGTTGATTCGTATGAGATTCTGCTAAATGTAAAGACTGAGCAAGTACCAAGATATCGTCCAAATAAGGAAATACCACAATACCCTGTTCTCTGATTACAGACAGAAGGGCACCGAGAACCTTTGTAAAAATTCTTGGAGCTGTAGCTAGGCCAAACGGCAGAGCCACAAACTGGTAATGCTTGTCCAGGAAAGAGAATCTCAGGAACTGATAGTGATCTGGATGAATCGGAATATGTAGATATGCATCCTGTAAATCTATCGTGGACATATAATGCCCTTGCTGAACAAAAGGCAAGATAGTCCTTACAGTTACCATTTTGAATGTTGGTATCCTTACATAACGATTCAATATTTTTAGATCCAGAACTGGTCTGAAGGAATTCTCCTTCTTTGGTACAATGAAGAGATTCGAATAAAACCCCAGTCCCTGTTCCAGAACTGGAACCTGGCATAATTACTCCAGCCAACTCTAGATCTGAAACACATTTCAGAAATGCTTGAGCTTTCACTGGATTTACTGGGACACGGGAAGAGAAAAAATCTCTTTGCAGGAGGTCTTATCTTGAAACCAATTCTGTACCCTTCTGAAACAATGTTCTGAATCCAAAGATTGTGAACAGAATTGATCCAAATTTCTTTGAAAAAAATGTAACCTGCCCCCTACCAGCTGAGCTGGAATGAGGGCCGCACCTTCATGTGGACTTAGAAGCTGGCTTTGCTTTTCTAGAAGGCTTGGATTTATTCAGACTGGAGATGGTTTCCAAACTGAAACTGCTCCTGAGGAAGAAGGATCAGGCTTTTGTTCTTTGTTGAAACGAAAGGAACGAAAACGATTATTAGCCCTGTTTTTACCTTTAGATTTTTTATCCTGTGGTAAAAAAAGTTCCTTTCCCACCAGTAACAGTTGAGATAATAGAATCCAACTGAGAACCAAATTATTTGTTACCCTGGAAAGAAATGGAAAGTAGAGTCGATTTAGAAGACATATCAGCATTCCAAGTTTTAAGCATAAAGCTCTTCTAGCTAAAATAGCTAGAGACATAAACCTGACATCAACTCTGATAATATCAAAAATGGCATCACAGATAAAATTATTAGCATGTTGCAGAAGAATAATAATATTATGAGAATCATGATCTGTTACTTGTTGCGCTAAAGTTTCCAACCAAAAAGTTGAAGCTACCAGCAACATCAGCCAATGATATAGCAGGTCTAAGAAGATTACCTGAACACAGATAAGCTTTTCTTAGAAAGGATTCAATTTTCCTATCTAAAGGATCCTTAAACGAAGTACCATCTGACGTAGGAATAGTAGTACGTTTAGCAAGGGTAGAAATAGCCCCATCAACCTTAGGGATTTTTGTCCAAAATTCTAATCTATCAGACGGCACAGGATATAATTGCTTTAAAACGTTTAGAAGGAGTAAATGTATTACCCAAATTATTCCACTCTCTGGAAATTACTTCAGAAATAGCACCAGGACAGGAAAAACTTCTGGAATAACCACAGGAGATTTAAAGACCTTATCTAAACGTTTAGATTTAGGTATCAAGAGGACCAGAATCCTCAATTTCTAAAGCAATTAGTACTTCTTTAAGCAAAGAACGAATAAATTCCATTTTAAATAAATATGAAGATTTATCAGCATCAACCTCTGAGACAGAATCCTCTGAACCAGAAGAGTCATTAGAATCAGAATGATGATGTTCATTTAAAAATTCATCTGTATAAAGAGAAGTTTTAAAATATTTTTTATGTTTACTAGAAGGAGGAATAACAGACATAGCCTTCTTAATGGATTCAGAAACAAAATCTCTTATGTTATCAGGAACACTCTGAACCTTAGATGTTGATGGAACTGCAACAGGTAATGGTACATTACTAAAGGAAATATTATCTGCATTAACAAGTTTGTCATGACAATTAGTACAAACAACAGCTGGAGGAACAGCTACCGAAAGTTTACAGCAGATACACTTAGCTTTGGTAGTTCCAGCACTAGACAGCGATTTTCCTGAAGTATCTTCTGACTCAGATGCAACGTGAGACATCTTGCAATATGTAAGAGAAAAAACAACATATAAGCAAAATTGATCAAATTCCTTAAATGACAGTTTCAGGAATGGGAAAAAATGCCAAGAAAACAAGCTTCTAGCAACCAGAAGCAATGAAAAATAAGACTTAAATAATGTGGAGACAAAAAGCGACGCCCATATTTTTTAGCGCCAAATAAGACGCCCACATTTATTTGGCGCCTAAATGCCCTTTGGCGCCAAAAATGACGCCACATCCGGAACGCCGACATTTTTTGGCGCAAAAGAACGTCAAAAAATGACGCAACTTCCGGCGACACGTATGACGCCGGAAACAGAAAAGATTTTTTTTTTTTTGCGCCAAAAAAGTCAGCGCCAAGAATGACGCAATAAAATGAAGCATTTTCAGCCCCCGCGAGCCTAACAGCCCACAGGGAAAAAGTCAAATTTTTAAGGTAAGAAAAAAAAGATTGATTCAATGCATTATCCCAAATATGAAACTGACTGTCTGAAAAATAAGGAATGTTGAACATCCTGAGTCAAGGCAAATAAATGTTTGAATACATATATTTAGAACTTTATAAAAAAGTGCCCACCATAACTTAGAGTGTCACAGAAAATAAGACTTACTTACCCCAGGACACTCATCTACATGTTTTGTAGAAAGCCAAACCAGTACTGAAACGAAAATCAGCAGAGGAAATGGTATATATAAGAGTATATCGTCGATCTGAAAAGGGAGGTAAGAGATGAATCTCTACGACCGATAACAGAGAACCTATGAAATAGACCCCGTAGAAGGAGATCATTGCATTCAAATAGGCAATACTCTCCTCACATCCCTCTGACATTCACTGCACGGAGAGGAAAACCGGGCTCCAACCTGCTGCGGAGCGCATATCAACGTAGAATCTAGCACAAACTTACTTCACCACCTCCATAGGAGGCAAAGTTTGTAAAACTGATTTGTGGGTGTGGTGAGGGGTGTATTTATAGGCATTTGAGGTTTGGGAAACTTTGCCCCTCCTGGTAGGAATGTATATCCCATACGTCACTAGCTCATGGACTCTTGCTAATTGCATGAAAGAAATATAAGTCTTCCAGACTCTATAATATATCTCTCTAGATACAGATTTACGAGCCTGTCACATAAGTATTAATCACAGAGTCAGAGAAACCTCTTTGACCAAGAATCAAGCGTTCAAACTCCATACCTTAAAATTTAAGGATTTGAGATCCTGATGGAAGAAAGGACCTTGCGACAGAAAGTCAGGTCTTAACGGAAGAGTCCACAGCTGGCAAGAGGCCATCCGGACAAGATCCGCATACCAAAACCTGTGAGGCCATGCTGGAGCTACCAGCAGGACAAACGAGCATTCCTGTAGAATCTTGGAGAATACTTTTGGAAGAAGAACTAGAGGCGGAAAGATATAGGCAGGATGATACTTCCAAGGAAGTGATAATGCATCCACTGCCTCCGCCCGAGGATCCCGGGATCTGGACAGATACCAGGGAAGTTTCTTGTTTAGATGAGAAGCCATCAGATCTATTTCTGGGAGTTCCCACATTTGAACAATCTGAAGAAATACCTCTGGGTGAAGAAACCATTCGCCCGGATGCAACGTTTGGCGACTGAGATAATCCGCTTCCCAATTGTCTATACCTGGGATATGAACCGCAGAGATTAGACAGGAGCTGGATTCCGCCCAAACCAAAATTTGAGATACTTCTTTCATAGCCAGAGGACTGTGAGTCCCTCCTTGATGATTGATGTATGCTACAGTTGTGACATTGTCTATCTGAAAACAAATGAACAACTCTCTCTTCAGAAGAGGCCAAGACTGGAGAGCTCTGAAAATTGCACGGAGTTCCAAATATTGATCGGTAATCTCACCTCCTGAGATTCCCAAACCCCTTGTGCCGTCAGAGACCCTCACACAGCTCCCCAACCTGTAAGACTTGCATCTGTTGAGATTATAGTCCAGGTCGGAAGAACAAAGAAGCCCCCTGAACTAAACGATGGTGATCTGTCCACCACGTCAGAGAATGTCGTATAATCGGTTTAAAGATATTAATTGAGATATCTTTGTGTAATCCCTGCACCATTGGTTCAGCATACAGAGCTGAAGAGGTCGCATGTGAAAACGAGCAAAGGAGATCGCATCCGATGCGGCAGTCCGAAGACCTAAAATTTCCATGCATAAGGCTACCAAAGGGAATAATTGTGACTGAAGGTTTTGACGAGCTGATATCAATGTTAAACTTCTCTTGTCTGACAAGGACAGAGTCATAGACACTGAATCTATCTGGAAACCTAAAAAGGTTACCCTTGTCTGAGGAATCAATGAACTTTTTGGTAAATTGATCCTCCAACCATGATCTTGAAGAAACAACACAAGTCGATTCGTATGAGATTCTGCAAAAATGTGATGACTGAGCAAGTACCAAGATATCGTCCAAATAAGGAAATACCAAAACCCTGTTTTCTGATTACAGACAGAAGGGCACTGAGAACCTTTGAAAAAATTCTTGGAGCTGATGCTAGGCCAAACGGTAGAGCCACAAAACTGGTAATGCTTGTCTAAAAAGAGAATCTCAGAAACTAAAAGTGATCTGGATGAATCGAAATATGCAGATATGCATCCTGTAAATCTATTGTAGACATATAATGCCCTTGCTAAACAAAAGGCAGGATAGTCCTAAAGTTACCATCTTGAATGTTGGTATCCTTACATAACGATTCAATATTGATAGATCCGGAACTGGTCTGAAGGAATTTACCTTCTTTGGTACAATGAAGAGATAGAATAAAACCCCAGCCCCTGTTCCAGAACTGGAACTGGCATAATTACTCCAGCCAACTCTAGATCTGAAACACATTTCAGAAATGCTGAGCCTTTGCTGTGTTTACTGGGACACGGGAAAGAAAAAAAAAAAATCTCTTTGCAGGAGGCCTTAACTTGAAGCCAATTCTGTACCTTTCTGAAACAATGTTCTGAAACCAGAGATTGTGAACGGAATTGATCCAAATTTCTTTGAAGAAAACGTAATCTGCCCCATACCAGCTGAGCTGGAATGAGGGCCGCACCTTCATGGGTACTTAGGAGCTGGCTTTAGGTTTCTATAAGGCTTGGATATATTCCAAACTGGAAATGGTTTCCAAACTGATACCGCTCCCGAGGATGAAGGATCAGGCTTTTGTTCCTTGTTGTGAGGAAAGGAACGAAAACGATTATTAGACCTAAATTTACCTTAGATTTTTTATCCTTTGGTGAATAAGTTCCCTTCCCTCCAGTAACAGTTGAGATAATAGAATCCAACTGAGAACCGAAAAATTTATTACCCTGGAAAGAAAGGGAAAGCAAAGTTGACTTAGAAGACATATCAGCATTCCAAGTTTTAAGCCATAAAGCTTTTCTAGCTAAAATAGCTAGAGACATATACCTGATATCAATTCTAATGATATCAAAAGATGGTATCACAAATAAAATTATTAGCATGTTATAGAATAATAATAATGCTATAAAATTATTATCTGTTACTTGTTACGCTAAAGCTTCTAACCAAAAAGTTGAAGCTGCAGCAACATCCGCTAAAAATATAGCAGGTCTAAGAAGATTACCTGAACATAAGTAAACTTTTCTTAGAAAGGATTCAATTTTCCTATCTAAAGGATCCTTAAATGAAGTACTATCTGCCGTAGGAATAGTAGTACGTTTACCAGGAGTAGAGACAGCCCCATTAACCTTAGGGATTTTGTCCCAAAAAACTCTAATCTGTCAGATGGCACAGGATATAATTGCTTAAACGTTTTAGAAGGAGTAAATGAATTACCCAAATTATTCCATTCCCTGGAAATTACTTCAGAAATAGCATTAGGGAGAGAAAACACTTCTGGAATAACTACAGGAGATTTAAAAACCTTATTTAAACGTTTAGATTTAGTATCAAGAGGACCAGAATCCTCTATTTCTAATGCAATTAATACTTCTTTAAGTAAAGAACGAATAAATTCCATCTTGAACAAATACAAAGATTTATCAGCATCAACCTCTGAGACAGAAACCTCTGAACCAGAAGAACCATTATCAGTATCAGAATGATGATGTTCATTTAAAAATTCAACTGAAAAAAGAGAAGTTTTAAAAGACTTTTATGTATACTAGAAGGAGAAATAACAGACATAGCCTTCTTAATGGATTTAAAAAATAAAATCTCTTATGTTATCAGGAACACTCTGAAAATTAGATGTTGACAGAACAGCAACAGGTAATGTAACAGTACTAAAGGAAATTTTATCTGCATTAATAAGTTTGTCATGACATGCAATACAAACAACAGCTGGAGAAACAGATACCAAAAGTTTATAGCAGATACACTTAGCTTGGTAGCTCCAGCACCGGGCAGCGATTTTCCTGAAGTATCTTCTGACTCAGTTGCAACGTGGAACATCTTGCAATATGTAATAGAAAAAACAACATATAAAGCAAAATTGATCAAATTCCTTAAATGACAGTTTCAGGAATGGGAAAAAAATGCCAGTGAACAAGCTTCTAGCAACCAGAAGCAAAAATAATGAGACTTAAATAATGTGGAGACAAAAATGACGCCCATATTTTTTAGCGCCAAATAAGACGCCCACATTATTTGGCGCCTAAATGCTTTTGGCGCCAAAAATGACGACACATCCGGAACGCCGACACTTTTGACGCAAAAAAACGTCAAAAAATGATGCAACTTCCGGCGACACGTATGACGCCGGAAACAGAAAAAAAAAATTTTGCGCCAAAAAAGTCTGAGCCAAGAATGACGCAATAAAATGAAGCATTTTCAGCCCCCGCGAGCCTAACAGCCCACAGGGAAAAAGTCAAATTTTTTAAGGTAAGAAAAAATGATTGAATCAAATGCATTATCCCAAGTATGAAACTGACTGTCTGAAAATAAGGAATGTTGAACATCCTGAGTCAAGGCAAATAAATGTTTGAATACATATATTTAGAACTTTATAAAAAAGTGCCTAACCATAGCTTAGAGTGTCACAGAAAATAAGCTTACTTACTTACCCCAGGAAACTCATCTACATGTTGTAGAAAGCCAAACCAGTACTGAAACGAAAATCAGCAGAAGTAATGGTATATATATATAAGAGTATATCGTCGATCTGAAAAGGGAGGTAAGAGATGAATCTCTACGACCGATAAAAGAGAAACCTATGAAATAGACCCTGTAGAAGGAGATCATTGCATTCAAATAGGCAATACTCTCCTCACATCCCTCTGACATTCACTGCACGCTGAGAGGAAAACCGGGCTCCAACCTGCTGCGGAGCGCATATCAACGTAGAATCTAGCACAAACTTACTTCACCACCTCCATAGGAGGCAAAGTTTGTAAAACTGAATTGTGGGTGTGGTGAGGGGTGTATTTATAGGCATTTTAAGGTTTGGGAAACTTTGCCCACTCCTGGTAGGAATGTATATCCCATACGTCACTAGCTCATGGACTCTTGCTAATTACATGAAAGAAACCAGGTTTGGTACGCAAAACTACCTTATCTGCATGGAAGATCAGATAAGGTGAATCACACTGCAAGGCAGATAACTCTGAAACTCTTCGAGCCGAAGAGATAGCTACTAAAAACAGAACTTTCCAAGATAACAGCTTGATATCTATGGAATGCAAGGGTTCAAACGGAACCCCTTGAAGAACCTTAAGAACTAAATTTAAACTCCATGGCGGAGCAACAGGTTTAAACACAGGCCTGATTCTAACCAAAGCCTGACAAAATGCCTGAACGTCTGGAACATCAGCCAGGAGCTTGTGTAAAAGAATAGACAGAGCAGAAATCTGTCCCTTTAAGGAACTAGACGATAATCCCTTTTCCAATCCATCTTGGAGAAAAGATAGTATCCTAGGAATCCTGACCTTACTCCACGAGTAACCCTTGGATTCACACCAATGAAGATATTTACACCATATCTTATGATAGATTTTCCTGGTGACAGGCTTTCGAGCCTGAACCAAGGTATCAATGACCGACTCGGAGAAACCACGCTTTGATAAAATCAAGCGTTCAATCTCCAAGCAGTCAGACGCAGAGAAACTAGATTTGGATGTTTGAATGGACCTTGTAGTAGAAGGTCCTGCCTCAGCGGCAGAGTCCATGGTGGGAAGGATGACATGTCCACCAGATCTGCATACCAAGTCCTGCGTGACCACGCAGGTGCTATCAAAATCACTGAAGCTCTCTCCTGCTTGATCTTGGCAATCAGACGAGGGAGGAGAGGAAAAGGTGGAAACACATAAGCCAGGCTGAAGGACCAGGGCACTGCTAGAGCATCTATCAGCGTTGCCTGGGGATCCCTTGACCTGGACCCGTAACGAGGAAGCTTGGCGTTCTGACGAGACGCCATCAGATCCAGTTCTGGTTTGCCCCATAGATGAATCAGCTGGGCAAATACCTCCGGATGGAGCTCCCACTCCCCGGATGAAAAGTCTGCCGACTTAGAAAATCCGCCTTCCAGTCGCAAGAGTGAATCTCTGCCCATAGAATTATCTTGGAAACCTCCATCATGGCCAGGGGACTCCTTGTTCCCCCCTGATGGTTGATATAGGCTACAGTCGTGATATTGTCCGACTGAAATCTGATGAACTTGGCCCCAGCTAGTTGAGGCCAAGCCTGAAGAGCATTGAAAATTGCTCTTAGTTCCAGAATGTTTATCGGAAGGAGGGCTTCCTCCTGAGTCCACGAACCCCGAGTCTTCAGGGAGTTCCAGACTGCGCCCAGCCCAGAAGGCTGGCATCTGTCGTCACTATAGTCCACACTGGCCTGCAGAAACTCATTCCCCTGGACAGATGGACCCGAGATAACCACCAGAGAAGAGAATCCCTGGTCTCTTGATCCAGATCTAACAGGAGACAAATCTGTGTAGTCCCCATTCCACTGGTTGAGCATGCAAAGTTGCAGTGATCTGAGATGTAGGCGGGCAAACGGAACTATGTCCATTGCCGCTACCATTAGGCCGATCATTTCCATACACTGAGTCACTGATGGCCGAGGAGTGGAATGAAGAGCACGGCAAGATGTTAGAAGCTTTGATATCCTGACTTCTGTCAGAAAAAAATTAATTTCTACTGAATCTATTAGAGTTCCTAGGAAGGAAACTCTTGTGAGAGGAGAGAGAGAACTCTTTTCTATGTTCACTTTCCACCCATGAGACCTCAGAAAGGCCAGAACAATGTCCGTATGGGACTTGGCGATTTGAAGAGTTGACACCTGAATCAGGATGTTGTCTAGGTAAGGGGCTACCGCTATGCCCCGCTGCCTTAGAACCGCCAGAAGGGACTCTTGAACCTTCGTAAAGATTCTTGGTGCCGTGGCTAACCCGAAGGGAAGAGCCACAAACTGGTAATGCCTGTCTAGGAAGGCGAACCTGAGGAACTGATGATGATCTCTGTGAATCGGAATGTGGAGATAAGCATCCTTTAAGTCCACTGTATTCATATATTGACCCTCCTGAATCATAGGGAGGATGGTTCGGATTGTCTCCATCTTGAAGGATGGGACCCTGAGAAATTTGTTTAGGATCTTGAGAGGCAAGATAGGTCTGAAAGTTCCCTCTTTTTTGGGAACTATAAACAGATTTGAATAGAAACCCAGCCCCTGTTCCTCTCTTGGAACTGGGTGGATCACTCCCATAACCAGTAGGTCTTGAACGCAACGTAAGAATGCCTCTCTTTTTATCTGGTTTAGATAGTTGTGAGAGATGAAATCTCCCCTTTGGAGATGACCCTTTGAATTCCAGAAGATATACCTGGGAAACAATCTCTAGCGCCCAGGGATCCTGGACGTCTCTTGCCCAAGCCTGGGCGAAGAGAGAAAGTCTGTCCCCCACTAGATCCGGTCCCGGATCGGGGGCTACTCCTTCATGCTGTCTTAGAGGCAGCCGCAGGTTTCTTGGCCTGCTTCCCCTTGTTCCAAGCCTGGTTAGGTCTCCAGACTGGTTTGGACTGGGCGAAATTTCCCTCTTGTTTTGCATTACAGGAAGTTGAAGCTGCGCCACTCTTGAAGTTTTGAAAAGAACGAAAATTATTCTGTTTGGTCCTTAACTTATTGGACCTATCCTGAGGAAGGGTGTGGCCTTTTCCTCCAGTAATATCAGAAATGATCTCCTCCAGACCAGGCCTGAATAGGGTCTGTCCCTTGAAGGGGATGTTAAGAAGTTTAGACTTTGAAGTAATGTCTGCTGACTAGGACTTAAGACATAGCGCCCTACGCGCCAAAATGGCAAAACCTGAATTCTTAGCTGTTAGTTTGGTTAACTGAAAAACTGCGTCAGAAATAAAGGAATTAGCCAACTTAAGAGCTTTAATCCTGTCTAGAATATCGTCTAACGGGGTCTCTACCTGCAGAGCCTCCTCAAGAGACTCGAACCAAAAAGCCGCTGCAGCAGTAACTGGGGCTATGCATGCCAGAGGCTGGAGGATAAAACCTTGATGTATAAACATTTTCTTAAGGAGGCCCTCCAATTTTTTATCCATAGGATCTAGGAAAGCACAACTGTCCTCAACGGGTATAGTTGTACGCTTAGCTAGGGTAGAGACTGCTCCCTCCACCTTAGGGACCGTCTGCCACGAGTCCCGCATGGCGGCATCTATGGGAAACATCTTTTTGAAAGCAGGAGGGGGAGAGAACGGCACACCTGGTCTATCCCATTCCTTAGTAATAATTTCCGAAAACCTCTTAGGGACTGGAAAAACATCAGTGTAAACAGGCACTGCAAAGTATTTGTCCATTTTACACAATTTCTCTGGAACCACAATGGGGTCACAGTCATCCAGAGTCGCTAAAACCTCCCTAAGCAATAAGCGGAGGTGTTCAAGCTTAAATTTAAACGCTGTCATTTCAGAATCAGATTGAAGTAACGCCTTCCCTGAGTCTGAAATGTCACCCACAGATAGAAGCTCACCTGCCTCGGCTTCTGAGTATTGTGAGGGTATATCAGACACAGGCATTAAAGCGTCAGAAAGCTCTGTATTAGTTCTAGCTCCAGAGCTTTCTCGCTTTCCTTGTAATCCTGGCAGTTTGGAAAATACCTCTGTGAGGGTATTATTCATAACTGCCGCCATGTCCTGCAAGTTAAACGAATTAGACGCGCTAGATGTACTTGGCGTCACTTGAGCGGGAGTTATAAGTCCTGACACATGGGGAGAGTTAGATGGCATAATCTCCCTTTTTTTAGTCAAAGAATCCCCCTGGAGATAAATCTTTAAGCGCCATAATATAGTCTTTATAGTTTATAGAAATTTCAGTACATTTGGTACACATTCTAAGAGGGGTTCCACCAAGGCTTCTAAACATATTGAACAATGAGTTTCCTCTATGTCAGACATGTTTAACAGACTATTAATGAGACAAGCAAGCTTGGAAAACACTTTAATAAAGGTAAAAAAGCAATTAAAAAACGTTACTGTGCCTTTAAGAGAAAAAAACTAACACTTAAACTGCAAAACAGTGAAAAAATAAAGCAAATTCTTTGAAATTTTTACAGTGTGTGTAAGGGACTAAAGCAGCATTGCACCCACTTGCAAATGGATGATTAACCCCTTAGGCCCCAAACCGGATTGAAAAACGTTAAAAAAAGTTAAAAGACCGTTGAGCACCCTGCCACAGCTCTGCTGAGGCTCCTACCTACCCTCAAATACGATTCTGTGCAAAAAAAACCCCTTGTAATGGTCCTCAGGTGTCAGAGGACTCCTCTAGGGAAGCTGGATGTCTCAGTCTGAATAAAAAACTGGGCATTTAGAGCGCTAAAATAGGCCCCTCCCACCATGTACTGGATGCCAGAGTGGCCTTAAGAAAGTACTCCTAGGAGTATCTGATTAGCCATGTGGAAACTAGGCCCCAAATAAAGAGTTATCTCCCTCAGAGAAAAAAACGTCCTATTTTTAAAATCACGTAAACGTTTTGTCCCTAAGTAATATCATGAGTATTACCCTGTTCTGTAAGCATGATCCCAGTCGCTGTTAAATCACTGCATCAGGCTTACCTCAGTACACAAGGTTCTGTCAGCATTTCTAGAACTCATATCCTCTCTCTAGAAATAAAATTACTGAACATACCTCAAGGCAGGTAATCTGCAGGCCGTTCCCCCAACTGAAGTTGTCCCATGTTCTTCAGTTATGTGTGAGAACAGCAGTGGACCTTAGTTACAAACCGCTAAGATCATCAAATCTCCAGGCAGAACTATTCTTCTAATTTCTGCCTGAGAGTAAAACAGTACAACGCCGGTACCGTTTAAAAATAACAAACTCTTGATTGAAGGTAAAACTACACTAAGTCACCACATATCTCTTGATACTTCCTTTCTTGTCGAGAGTTGCAAGAGAATGACTGGGGTTGGCAGTTAGGGGAGGAGCTATATAGACAGCTCTGCTGTGGGTGTCCTCTTGCAACTTCCTGTTGGGAAGGAGAATATCCCACAAGTAATGGATGAATCCGTGGACTGGATACACCTAACAAGAGAAAACAGTAAATGTTATTGTACATGTAGAAACATTGCTAGCATAAAACATGATAAATAAATGCCACATAATTGAGCTGAAAAAATAACCGCTTAAAAAAATGAAAAGAACACACTTAGCTTTGTAGAATTGTGTTCCAGGGCATCATAGTTTCTACAGTAACATCAGAGTCAGGATCAGAATGAAACATCTCGCAAAATGTAACAGAAAAAGAAAAATAACATTAGGCAAAACATTGATTTCCACAATGTAACAGTTTCAGTAGAGAAAAACAAAAGCAGGCATAATAGCTTTCAAGTTCATGAAAACAGCGAGCAATAGAGGGAGATGGGTAAAATAATTAAAATTTGGCGCCAAGAATGACGCATTACGCAAAAAAGTTAAAAAATGTTGCCGCAAGACTAAGACTAGGAAATGACGCAACTCGCGCCATAACAAACGCGATTTCACACAAAAAATAGCGTCAAGACGCATAAAATGATGAAATTTGCACCAAAGGCGCAACTACGTGCCAAAAAAATTTGCGCCAAGAATGACAATAAAAAACAGTATTTTGCACCCTCGCAAGCCTAGATTTGCCCGCAAAAAAAATAATGAAAAAGTCAAATTAGAAAAAGACTGAACCCCAGGTAAGAAAAAAGTTAAACAAACTTCCCAAACATGATTCCTATACAGCAACTGTTTAGACTGCAAAGGGAAATACACATAGACCTGACTCATGGCAAATATAAGTAAAATACAAATATTTAAAACTTTATATTAATGCATGAAGTGCCAAACCATAGCTGAGAGTGTCTTAAATAAAGATACATACTTCCCGAAAGACCCATCCACATATAGCAGATAGCCAAACCAGTACTGAAAACTATCAGCAGAGGTAATGGTATATAAGAGTATAACGTCGATCTGAAAAGGGAGGTAGGCGATGAATCCCTACGACCGATAACAGAGAACCCTTGAAAAGATTTCCTGTGAGGGAAACAAAAAAATCAATAGGCGATACTCTCTTCACATCCCTCTGACAAACACTGTACTCTGAGAGGAATTGGGCTTCAGAATGCTTAGAAGCGCATATCATAGAATAAATCATAAAAAAATCAAGCACAAACTTACTTCACCACCTCCATAGGAGGAAAAGTTTGTAAAACTGAGTTGTGGGTGTGGTGGGAGGTGTATTTATAGGCATTTGAGGTTTGGGAAACTTTGCCCCCTCCTGGAAGGAATGTATATCCCATACGTCACTAGCTCATGGACTCATGCCAATTACATGAAAACAAAGCAGATGTTCCTGTCCGAAATAAAATACATCTTATTCACGATTGTTGAAGCATGCTTGTTTGCAACAATGTTTTTAGCAATGTTATACATAGTTATGAACACTGCTGCCAGACTGCTGAAGACACAAGCATGCTCCTAAGTTTCTATCACCCTAACTAGGTTTTACTTTTCAACAAAGGACACCAACAAAACAAAGCTGTTTAAAATTGCACTCTCTATATACTTTACTGATGCTTTAACTTTATCACGCAAAAAATGTTTAATTGGTGCTTTTTCATATACATGCTAGAAACTTTTCCTTTAAAAGTAACATTCATTAATGAATATGGGTGAGATATAAACATTAAACTTTGCATTTTCATGAACATACAAATTTGACGAACATTGTGTATAAAGAAATACATTACATCTCTGAAACTGGAAACTAAACAATACAATAGTCAACATAAACGTATTTTGGGGTTACCTTCCCACAGCTGTAGACTTTGGGGAGCTACGGATGGCCATATCACAAGCCCATTGGCTTCATAAAGAGGATTCATAAATTTGTTAATTTCATTTGGTTGATTCACCCAGGACCACAGGGACATTGTCTTCTGTCGCAGCTTTAATTTGCTCCTTTAAAAAAGAAAAAAAATAGTTCTCAATAATGAAAAAGTTAGAATAAATTTTCATTTTTGGTCACAAAGGACTCATCGCAAATTAAGATTATCCCCTTGAACTTTTTTTTATTCACTATTTAATCAGTTTCTAGTTATCTGCTGCATCAGCTGTGTCATGGCTTCTCATCATGTGGTCTGTCCTACAAAATCACAGACTTGCAAATACAATGTCTAAATTAAAGGGACACTGAACACAATTTTTTTCTTTCATGATTCAGATAGAGCATGGCATTTTAAGCAACTTTCTAACTTACTCCTATTATCAATTTTTCATCGTTCTCTTGCTATCTTTATTTTAAAAGCAGGAATGTAAACCTTAGCAGCCAGCCCATTTTAGGGCAGAACTTTTCGAGTTACAGAGAGATGCCTACCATAGAAAGTAACAAGGCTCTCTGGGATACATAATCTTACAGGGGACCACCTGACACTGATAAAAAGTCTCAGTTTGAAGAAAAACAAAATTTATGCTTACCTGATAAATTTCTCTCTCTTGTGGTGTATCCAGTCCACGGGTTCATCCATTACTTGTGGGATATTCTCCTTCCCAACAGGAAGTTGCAAGAGGACACCCACAGCAGAGCTGTCTATATAGCTCCTCCCCTAACTGCCACCCCCAGTCATTCGACCGAAGACAAGCAAGAAAAAAGGAGAAACTATAGGGTGTAGGTGACTGTAGTTTAAAAATAAAAAACACCTGCCTTAAAGTGACAGGGCGGGCCGTGGACTGGATACACCACAAGAGAAAGAAATTTATCAAGTAAGCATAAATTTTGTTTTTTCTTGTAAGGTGTATCCAGTCCACGGGTTCATCCATTACTTGTGGGATACCAATACCAAAGCTTTAGGACACGGATGAAGGGAGGGACAAGGCAGGAACTTAAACGGAAGTCACCACTGCCTGTAAGACCTGTCTCCCAAAAATAGCCTCAGAAGAAGCAAAAGTATCAAATCTGTAAAATTTGGAAAAAAAGTATGAAGCGAAGACCAAGTCGCCGCCTTACAAATCTGTTCAACAGAGGCCTCATTTTTAAAAGCCCATGTGGAAGCTACCGCTCTAGTAGAATGAGCTGTAATTCTTTCAGGAGGCTGCTGGCCAGCAGTCTCATAAGCCAAACGGATTATGCTTCTTGGCCAAAAAGAAAGAGAAGTTGCCGAAGCCTTTTGGCCTCTCCTCTTTGCAGAGTAGACAACAAACAATGCAGATGTTTGACGAAAATCCTTAGTAGCTTGCAAATAAAACTTTAAAGCACGAACCACGTCAAGATTGTGTAACAGACGTTCCTTCTTTGAAGAAGGATTAGGACACAGTGACGGAACAACAATCTCCTGATTGATATTCCTATTGGATACTACCTTAGGAAGAAACCCAGGTTTGGTACGCAAAACTACCTTATCTGCATGGAAGATCAGATAAGGTGAATCACACTGCAAGGCAGATAACTCTGAAACTCTTCGAACCGAAGAGATAGCTACTAAAAACAGAACTTTCCAAGATAAAAGCTTGATATCTATGGAATGCAGGGTTCAAACGGAACCCCTTGAAGAACCTTAAGAACTAAATTTAAACTACATGGCGGAGCAACAGGTTTAAACACAGGCCTGATTCTAACCAAAGCCTGCCAAACGCCTGAACGTCTGGAACATCCCTTTAAGGAACTAGCCGATAATCCCTTTTCCAATCCTTCTTGGAGAAAAGATAGTATCCTAGGAATCCTGACCTTACTCCACGAGTAACCCTTGGATTCACACCAACGAAGATATTTACACCATATCTTATGATAGATTTTCCTGGTGACAGGCTTCCGAGCCTGAATCAAGGTATCAATGACCGATTCGGAGAAACCACGCTTTGATAAAATCAAGCGTTTAATCTCCAAGCAGTCAGACGCAGAGAAACTAGATTTGGATGTTTGAAAGGACCTTGTAGCAGAAGATCCTGCCTCAGCGGCAGAGTCCATGGTGGGAAGGATGACATGTCCACCAGATCTGCATACCAAGTCCTGCATGGCCATGCAGGTGCTATCAAAATCACTGAAGCTCTCTCCTGCTTGATCTTGGCAATTAGACGAGGGAGGAGAGGAAATGGTGGAAACACATAAGCCAGGCTGAAGGACCAGGGCGCTGCTAGAGCATCTATCAGCGTTGCCTGGGGATCCCTTGACCTGGACCCGTAACGAGGAAGCTTGGCGTTCTAACGAGACGCCATCAGATCCAGTTCTGGTTTGCCCCATAGATGAATCCGCTGGGCAAAAACCTCCGGATGGAGCTCCCACTCCCCCGGATGAAAAGTCTGCCGACTTAGAAAATCCGCCTCCCAGTTCTCTACTCCTGGGATATGGATAGCTGAGAGATGGCAAGAGTGAATCTCTGCCCATAGAATTATCTTGGAAACCTCCATCATGGCCAGGGGGCTCCTTGTTCCCCCCTGATGGTTGATATAGGCTACAGTAGTGATATTGTCCGACTGAAATCTGATGAACTTGGCCACAGCTAGTTGAGGCCAAGCCTGAAGAGCATTGAATATCGCTCTTAGTTCCAGAATGTTTATCGGAAGGAGGGCTTCCTTCTGAGTCCACGAACCCTGAGCCTTCAGGGAGTTCCAGACTGCGCCTCAGCCCAGAAGGCTGGCATCTGTCGTCACTATAGTCCACTCTGGCCTGCGGAAACTCATTCCCCTGGACAGATGGACCCGAGATAACCACCAGAGAAGAGAATTCCTGGTCTCTTGATCTAGATCTAACAGAGTAAACAAATCTGTGTAGTCCCCATTCCACTGGTTGAGCATGCAAAGTTGCAGTGGTCTGAGATGTAGGCGGGCAAACGGAACTATGTCCATTGCCGCTACCATTAGGCCGATCATTCCATACACTGAGCCACTGATGGCCGAGGAGTGGAATGAAGAACACGGCAAGAGGTTAGAAGCTTTGATATTCTGACTTCTGTCAGAAAAATTTTCATTTCTACTGAATCTATTAGAGTTCCTAGGAAGGAAACTCTTGTGAGAGGAGAGAGAGAACTCTTTTCTATGTTCACTTTCCACCCATGAGACCTCAGAAAGGCAAGAACAATGTCCGTATGGGACTTGGCGATTTGAAAAGTCGACGCCTGAATCAGAATGTCGTCTAGGTAAAGGGCTACCACTATGCCCCGCGGCCTTAGAACCGCCAGAAGGGACCCTAGAACCTTCGTAAAGATTCTTGGTGCCGTGGCTAACCCGAAGGGAAGAGCCACAAACTGGTAATGCCTGTCTAGGAAGGCAAACCTGAGGAACTGATGATGATCTCTGTGAATCGGAATGTGGAGATAGGCATCCTTTAAATCCACTGTAGTCATAAATTGACCCTCCTGAATCATAGGGAGGATGGTTCGGATTGTTTCCATCTTGAAGGATGGGACCCTGAGAAATTTGTTTAGGATCTTGAGATCCAAGATAGGTCTGAAAGTTCCCTCTTTTTTGGGAACTATAAACAGATTTGAATAGAAACCCAGCCCCTGTTCCTCTCTTGGAACTGGGTGGATCACTCCCATAACCAGTAGGTTTTGAACGCAACTTAAGAATGCCTCTCTTTTTATCTGGTTTGCAGATAGTTGTGAGAGATGAAATCTCCCCTTTGGAGATGACCCTTTGAATTCCAGAAGATATCCCTGGGAAACAATCTCTAGCGCCCAGGGATCCTGGACGTCTCTTGCCCAAGCCTGGGCGAAGAGAGAAAGTCTGCCCCCCACTAGATCCGGTCCCGGATCGGGGGGCTACTCCTTCATGCTGTCTTAGAGGCAGCCGCAGGTTTCTTGGCCTGCTTCCCCTTGCTCCAAGCCTGGTTAGGTCTCCAGACTGGTTTGGACTGGGCGAAATTTCCCTCTTGTTTTGCATTAGAGGAAGTTGAAGCTGCCCCACTCTTGAAGATTTGAAAAGAACGAAAATTATTCTGTTTGGTCCTTAACTTATTGGACCTATCCTGAGGAAGGGCGTGGCCTTTTCCTCCAGTAAGATCAGAAATGATCTCCACCAGACCAGGCCTGAATAGGGTCTGTGCCTTGAAGGGGATGTTAAGAAATTTACACTTTGAAGTAACGTCTGCTGACCAGGACTTAAGCCATAGCGCCCTACGTGCCAAAATGGCAAAGCCTGAATTCTTAGCCGTTAGTTTGGTTAACTGAAATACGGCGTCAGAAATAAAGGAATTAGCTAACTTAAGAGCTTTAATCCTGTCTAAAATATCGTCTAACGGGGTCTCTACCTGCAGAGCCTCCTCGAGAGACTCGAACCAAAAAGCCGCTGCAGCAGTAACTGGGGCTATGCATGCAAGAGGCTGGAGGATAAAACCTTGATGTATAAAAATTTTCTTAAGGAGGCCCTCCAATTTTTTATCCATAGGATCTAGGAAAGCACAACTGTCCTCGACGGGGATAGTTGTACGCTTAGCTAGGGTAGAGACTGCTCCCTCCACCTTAGGGACCGTCTGCCACGAGTCCCGCATGGCGGCATCTATGGGAAACATCTTTTTGAAAGCAGGAGGGGGAGAGAATGGCACACCTGGTCTATCCCATTCCTTAGTAATAATTTCCGAAAACCTCTTAGGGACTGGAAAAACATCAGTGTAAACAGGCACTGCAAAGTATTTGTCCATTTTACACAATTTCTCTGGAACCACAATGGGGTCACAGTCATCCAGAGTCGCTAAAACCTCCCTAAGCAATAAGCGGAGGTGTTCAAGCTTAAATTTAAACGCTGTCATTTCAGAATCAGGCTGAAGTAACGCCCTCCCTGAGTCTGAAGGGTCACCCACAGATAGAAGCTCACCTGCCTCGGCTTCTGAGCATTGTGAGGGTATATCGGACATAGGCAATAAAGCGTCAGAAAGCTCTGTATTAGTTCTAGCCCCAGAGCTGTCTCGCTTTCCTTGTAACCCTGGCAGTTTGGAAAATACCTCTGTGAGGGTATTATTCATAACTGCCGCTATGTCCTGCAAAGTAAACGAATTAGACGCGCTAGATGTACTTGGCGTCACTTGAGCGGGAGTTATAAGCTCTGACACATGGGGAGAGTTAGATGGCATAATCTCCCTTTTTTTAGTCAGACAATCCCCTGGAGATAAATCTTTAAGTGCTATAATATGGTCTTTATAGTTTATAGAAATTTCAGTACATTTGGTACACATTCTAAGAGGGGGTTCCACCATGGCTTCTAAACAAATTGAACAAGGAGTTTCCTCTATGTCAGACATGTTTAACAGACTAGTAATGAGACAAGCAAGCTTGGAAAACACTTTAATAAAGGTAAAACAGCAATTAAACAAAAACGTTACTGCGCCTTTAAGAGAAAAAAACTAACACAAACTGCAAAACAGTGAAAAAAATAAAGCAAATTCTTTGAAATTTTTACAGTGTGTGTAAGGGACTAAAGCAGCATTGCACCCACTTGCAAATGGATGATTAACCCCTTAGGCCCCAAACCGGATTGAAAAATGTTAAAAAACGTTAAAAGACAGTTGAGCACCCTGCCACAGCTCTGCTGAGGCTGCTACCTGCCCACAAATACTATTCTGTGCAGAAATAAACCCCTTGTAATGGTCCTCAGGTGTCAGAGGACTCCTCTAGGGAAGCTGGATGTCTCAGTCTGAATAAAAACTGCACATTTAGAGCGCTAAAATAGGCCCCTCCCACCATGTACTGGATGCCAGAGGGGCCTTAAGAAAGTACTCCTAGTAGTGCCTGATTAGCCATGTGGAAACTAGGCTCCAAATAAAGAGTTATCTCCCTCAGAGAAAAAAACGTCCTATTTTTAAAATCATGTAAACGTTTTGTCCCTAAGTAATATAAGTATTAACATGAGTATTACCCTGTTCTGTAAGCATGATCCCAGTTGCTGTTAAATCACTGCATCAGGCTTACCTCAGTACACAAGGCTCTGTCAGTATTTTCTAGAACTCATATCATCTCTCTAGAAATAAAATTACTGAACATACCTCAAGGCAGGTAATCTGCAGGCCGTTCCCCCAACTGAAGTTGTCCCATATTCTTCAGTTATGTGTGAGAATAGCAGTGGACCTTAGTTACAAACCGCTAAGATCATCAAATCTCCAGGCAGAACTCTTCTTCTAATTTCTGCCTGAGAGTAAAACAGTACAACGCCGGTACCGTTTAAAAATAAACTCTTGATTTAAGGTAAAAACTACACTAAGTCACCACATATCTCTTGATACTTCCTTTCTTGTCGAGAGTTGCAAGAGAATGACTGGGGGTGGCAGTTAGGGGAGGAGCTATATAGACAGCTCTGCTGTGGGTGTCCTCTTGCAACTTCCTGTTGGGAAGGAGAATATCCCACAAGTAATGGATGAACCCGTGGACTGGATACACCTTACAAGAGAAATACAAATTAAAGGGACAGTCTACACCAGAATTGTTATTGTTTAAAAAGATAGATAATCCTGGGGGCGTGTCCGGGCAGCGGCCATGAACAGTCACAATATCTGGAGCTCTTGCTGTGATCCTGCTAGATCCGCCAATTATTGCCGGAACACCGGACTTCTACTGAAAAGGACCTGAGATCTTATTCACCCCACACTGCGTGGATGCTATAATCCTCAACTCCGGTGTTTTTATGACCAGAGAGCCCAGATCTGGACCTTTGAGGCCTTAGGTGGCGGCCTAATACAAAGCCTCTGAACCCCCCCAGCAATCAGGCTGGGTACAGCAGTCATTGTCGACTGTTACTCTTTACTTTTACAGACCACTGACTCTGAGAGACTTCTCTATAAGACCGGAGGCTTAACAGATTTTACTAAGACATGACTAATCTAATTATGACACGTATATACAGATGGGAGAAGGACACGTTGCAGATGCTTGATGATCACTTTGCCATGCTAGAGCGAGAACTCTGCCACATTGTTGAAACCGCAATGAAGCCCTTCAACCCTGAATTACAGCTGCTGGCACAAAGGGAGATACATGATCTGGAAGAATTGGGTGAGGTCTGGAACGATGAACTGTGTGAGACAGACCTTAATCGCTCATCCTACACTCAGCCTTTACCAGCACCTTTTGATCTTGTCCCTACAGCGCCTAAAATGGCTGACATAGCATCGGCTGGATGTCTTCACAGAAGCCCACACTGGGTGTTACTAAATGCTCGTACGGCTTATGCCTGGTTGTTAACATGGTGCGGCTCTGTCATACACTTAAGTCCGGTCTGACCGCAACAGCTTCATCTCCAGAGACAGGGACTGAGGATATGCTCTCACTGTAGCTGCTGCCTGTGTCGCATGGGTATAGGCTAATAAATGGCCGTTGCTCAGCAGATCTGTAGTTTTTCGCCAGGGAGATTTGCGGACCTGCCAGTAACCTTGTAATATATATCACAGGCTGATTACCCATTGATGTCTTTAATAGTTTGGCAGGATGCGAACTAAAGATAAGCATAATGAAAGCAACTAGCTTGATAGCGGGTAATATGCATTTGTTTTTTTGGGTATGCTCTTTCATATATATATATATATATATAGATATATAGATATATATAGATATATATAGATATATATATATATATAGATATATATATATATATAGATATATATAGATAGATATATATAGATAGATATATATATATATATATATATATATATATATATATATATATATATATATATATATATATATATATATATATATATATATATATATATATATATATATATAAAGTTATAGTTGTTTATATATTGAGCTAACTTACTTGAACTTTGGCCCTAACTGAAATTTTATAAGAGAGGACTGTTGCTAAGAGATGGGCTTACAAATGTTTTCACAGATGGTGTAAGTGTCCCATGTGGTTAAGTTTCATTGCAGGTGAGGTCTTTGATCCCCATATAAACCCCCATGTATTAGGATTATCACTTATATGTTTCACTGCTCCCCTTTTGCCTTGCTTTGCTTATATTTGTCTCCCCACCTTGGAATTATATATCCTGGATTGGTTATTTCTTAGATAATAGCTCATATAGGCCTCCTGACATTAATTTGAGTGGTATAACAGTATCTGCTATATTCAATATTTCAACTACATTAATATTTTCCCTTTATGTAATTAAAATTCAAGGTCCAAGAGTGACCGTATTTAACATTGGAGCTCCTCCTCTTGAACATTTAGATTGAATAGGTCCATGAGTGGCCTTTTGAAGTTCTGGAGGCGTACTTACCTCTTATGAAAAATAATAAAATGGGGTTCCAATATTAAAGTTCCGTTTTATTGTGAATGATAGCACAGTGTTGTTCTTCTGATTATACATAGTTTTGTATTTTGTAATTCAATAATTTGTACCTGAATGTAATTGCAAACCAACCATTGCCCAATGTATATATGCTACTGAACTTTTGTTTACTGTTCCCTATTTGAACAACCTTAAAAAAAAAAAAAAAAAAAAAAAAAAGATAGATAATCCCTTTATAACCCATTCCCTAGTTTTGCATAACCAACAAAGTTATATAAATACACTTTTTACCTCTGTGATTACTTTGTATCTAAGCCTCTGCAAACTGCCCCCTTATTTCAGTTCTTTTGACAGACGTCCCTTTTAGTCAATCAGAGCTGGCTCACTAGATCTCCACGTGCATGAGCACAGTGTTATCTATACGTCACACATGAACTAACACCCTCTAGTGGTGAAAAACTGTTAAAATGCCATGAGAGAAAGGCGCCCTTCAAAGGTTTAGAAATTTGCATATGAACCTCCTAGGTTTAGCTTTCAACTAAGAATACCAACATAAAGCAAAATTGATGATAAAAGTAAATTAGAAAATTGTTTAAAATTACATTCTCTATCTGAATCATGAAAGTTTATTTTGGACTAGACTGTCCCTTTAAACAAATGTTACAACTACAATTTAACTTACATAGTGCACATTCATTTTCTTTAAGTTAACCCCTTAACAACCGAGGACGTGCCAGGCAATAGTAAACGCTTCCAGGGTATTGCAGCCATACCTCGATATTAAGGCATCGTGCAATACCATTTGCTGTGGCCCTCTCTGCATCGGCCAGCAACGGTGCCAATCGTTGGTGGCGTGTGAGGGATAGGATGGAGGCGGGTAGGCGGCCCATCGCTGGAGAAGGCAGGAGGAGGGCGTGAGCGCTTACACTACAGAAAAGGTATAGTAAGTGGGAAGGAGGGAGAGGGGGATATTAGCAAGTAAAATGATCTGGGAGGGGGTAGTGTGGTAGGGGAATGAGGGGGCAGCTACACTACGGGAAAAAGTTTATTTATATAAAATATATAAAAAATAAGCCAAAAATTATAGCAAAATGGGTACTGCCAGTACTTAACATAGCAGCTAATAAGTAGAGGGGGGAGGGTTAGAGAGCTGTGGGGGGGGGGGGGGGAGAGATTAGGGAGGTTGGAAAGTAAGGGGGATACTACCCTGCAGAAAATATATATTAAAAAATTTTTTTTATACTGGCAGA